>NC_141996.1:38875893-39185746 GCF_049901715.1 Pseudonaja textilis
ATGTTTTTAAAATCTAAGTCAAATAGGAAACTATGGGTTCATCACAATGTTTGAGCAATAATTATACATTCTATCATCAGCTCCGAAAATCTCTGCTTCTTGGAAACTCAGCAACCAGCAAACAATATATAAAGAGAAAGGCTTTAGAGCTCAGTGATATTTCTATCACCAGCCAGAGAACAAGGTCTGCCAGTTATGCCAGACCAATTATATTTGGGTATTATTGTTCACAAATGTGTGATAGAGACCTATTCTGTTACAATTCAGCTATAAAATATCTATAAAATATAAGACTTAATGAGTTTATTATAAAGTCAAATAATCATTGACTATTATGCTGTTGTAATGCTTTGAATAAAATTAAGAATACAGCACTAAAAGTAAAATGCTTGGCTGACAGCCTACAAGAAGATAGAAAATAAAACAAAATGCTAAATGTTACAACTATAACTCAAGCAGCAGATTAGAAAACAAGGTCCTAAGAAAGAATGAATCGAATAATTTAATGCCTAGATACCTAGAGATATTATATTCATTGTAGACATGTATCACTGACCATATCAGCAAAGAAGAAATAGAAAACAGATGTTCTCCTTCACAGAAAAGGTAAAATGTATTGCATTTTATATTTATTTATTCAGTTTCTGTATTATTTTTGTGGCTTTTTTAATATGAACATTTGTATGACGAATAATGAATAATGTACAGTATTTTTATAGGAAGAAGATTCTGTCAGTAATATACAATGTTTGAATATCTCCCTGTTTGAATATTCGTAACCATACTAATACAGTTTGTAATTAATTGTCATTAATATATTGAATAATTATTGTGCATAATAATTATTTAAATATTGTGTGCATAACTTTTTTCAATAGAAAAAAATTCTTATTGTTTAATAAGATATGATATGAATCCTACTGTGACTGAAAAAGGTCATGAACTAATGTAACTAATGAAGTATGTAATAAAGATACAGAATCAATGAAAATGACTCAGAAGCATAACATTTGTAAAAAGCAACACCTACATGGGGAGGGGGGGGAACTGTTCAAAAGTATCAGGATTATTAACCTGTGCAAGATGCAGCCTAAAAAAGTCTTATTCAAGATTCATGAGTATCTAAGTTCTTTGACTGCACTAGAACCTCTATTGTTAACCACATTAAAATTGTTGTTAGTAATGTACAGTAACCAGATTTTTATTCGCAGGAGAAAGGGGAGTGGCAACAGCATAAATTCGGAGCAAAAAATAAATATGTTTTGCATTTATTTTTTATCAACAGATAAATTTATTATGCACAACATATTTAGCATTCAACACTATCTGGCCTGTGAAATTTACTGAACAATCCTATGTACATTTATTTAAAACAATATTGCTTTCTGTTTAACACTTTTGGCTATGCCAAATTTGAGAGCAGAAGAAAAGGACGAAGACAAATAACAACAGATGAAAGATACTTCTATAATCAAGATGAATAAAAATCCTATCGTTTTGGTGAGTGTGCTACTACTTCTCTAAGTAATAACTGATGGTTTAGACAAGTATTGATTTTTAATACAATGCTGAAGGCAGGAGATGATGCTATCATACTATTTATAATCATTGGATTGTTGGTCATGATTAATCATATTACATTTGGAAGGAACTTTCTTTTTTTTTTAAACAAACTTTATTAATTATACAACTAAAATGTCAAACAAACACAAACACAACACACAGAAAAAAAGAAAAAGAAAAAGAAAACTATTAAAAACTAGCAATTCTATTATCGACAGACTATGGTTCCTTATTTGTTATCAATATTGGTGACATATTTACAAATACATCTTATTGCGAATATATAATTACTACCTCTTTTACATTTTACAGTATTTACTAATATATTTTCTATTTTTGTTCTGTACAGACATACTAGCATTCCCAGCTTCTATAATATTCTGATGTTTCTTTTTCCTTAAGTGCTAAGGTTAATTTATCCATCTCTGCACAGGCTGTTATTTTCCAAATAACAATTTCTTTTGTTGGAATGTCGGCTTGTTTCCAATACTGTGCAAAGGTTATTCTGGCTGCAGTAAGAATGTGCAGTATTATATATTTGGCTTTTTTAGAAAGTTGTCTATTAAATCCCCAATAAGAATTCTGGTTTTAATTCAATTTGCTCTGCCATTATTTCATCTAACCATTTTTTATTCTATGCCAGTTGGGCTTCAGTGCAGGATCACCAAATGTGAAAGAATGTTCCATGTTTCTTTTTACATTTCCAGCAATTTGGATTCATGTTAGGAGACATTTTCGCTATTCTCGAGGGCGAGAGGTGTCATCTATAAAACATGTCATATGCATTTTCTTTATATGTTGCTGATTTTGTAATATTATTATTCCTGGTCCAGACCTTTCCCCATTCTAATAATCTACGTCCTATGTTTCTACTCCAAGCTATCATGTTGCCTTTGACTTCTTCTTCTTCTAATTCTATCTTTAATAAATAATTATAAAATTTAGTTATTTTTTTTAATCTGGACCTAATAGGATTTTATCCAATTGTTGTGGCTTAGCATAAATTCCAAATTTTTTCTTATCCTGACTGTATCTACTTTGAATTTGCAGGTAAGCCCACTGGTCTTCCTGTAGCCCTTGTTCTTGGAGATCTTGCCATGATTTTAAAGTTTCTTGCTCATCAAGAAGGTCTTTGTATTTTATCATTTTGTTAAGATCTAAATTATTTGGATGTATCATCACCTCCATCTTTGAGATCCAGATTGGGATTTTTAGATAATGTTTTTATTTTATTTTATTCCAATTAGCCAATAAGGAGTCTCTAATTATATGTCTGTGGAAATAATGCTGTTTGATTTTTCCAGTGTCCCATAAAAATGCATGCCACCCCCTCTGTAAATTGTGGCCTTCTAGGAATAGGATTCTTTTATTCGACAGGTTTACCCACTCTTTCAGCCAAAGTAAGGAGGCTGCACTATAGTATATTTCCCAATTTGGGAGTGCCATACCTCCCCTGCTCTTCATATCTTGCATTGCCTTTACGTTTATCCTCAGTTTTTTCCCTTGCCAAATAAATTTGGTGGTTATCTTGTTAAGTTCCACAAAGTAATTTTTATGTATTTTTATTGGTATTGTTTGGAATAGGTAAATAAATTTGGGCAGAATGTTCATTTTAATAGTGGCAATCCTCCCTAGTAAGGAGATTTGCAATTTGACCCATATCTCTAAATCTTTTTTGACTTCTTGTAATAATTTATTATAATTATTTTCCATTAGAGTTTTGCATTGAGCCGTCAGCCAAATTCCTAAGTATTTAACTTTTTTACTATTTGTAATCCCATTATCTTTTCCAGTTTTAATTTTTTGTTTTTCTGTTAGATTTTTAGTTATTAATTTCAATTTTTCCCTATTAATTTTAAGTCCTGTTACTTTCCCAAATTGATCTAACTCTTTCAGTAGTTCTTGACCTGTATCAATTAGTTCCTCTATGAAAAAAAACATATCATCTGCAAATGACTGGAGTTTTTATTCTTCTTTCTTAATTTTTAGTCCTTTTATTCCTGGTTCTGTCTAATTCGTGTAAGCAATGTTTCCAAAGCTAATATGAAGAGGAGGGGAGATAATATCTGTCTAGCTGTATTCAACTTTGAAACCATTCCTTCCTGTTCGATTAAATTTAATTTATGTTTAGTTATTATCATCTGATTTTTCAATTTACAATCTTTTGGGGTGTTTTGTAGTTGAATTTCTAATTCTTTAATTCTTTGTTCTAATTTATTTTGTTGGGCATATTTTTCTTTATTTCTCTTAGCAGTGTATGATATTGTTGTGCCTCTTATTATTGCCTTCATTGTGTCCGAAATATTCTGTTTCCTAGTTGCCTCATTATTATTTTCTTTTAAGAAATAGTCTAATTTCTCCTTAAGTCTATTCATAAATTCTTTCTCTTTAATTAGCTGTATATTTAAAGTCTACCTTTTCCTTGGTTTCTTTCTACCTTTCCACACTATCTGAATCTGACTGTGATCTGCCCATTCGTTTGGTAAATTTTCAATCTCTTTTAATTCATTTACTAACTCACCATTCATCCACATCATATCAATTTGTGTCCATAACTGATGAAGATTGGAATAAAATGTAAATTGCTTTTTCTCAGGGTTTCCTCCACATATCTATCAAATTTAGTTCAACATCATTTCCTCACATGTTTTTGGTAGTTCTCTCTTTTTTTTCTCTTTTCCCCCCACTATTGTGATTTTTCTGATGGTCCACAATGGCATTGAAGTCCCCCAAGATATAAATATTCCTTTTCTCCAATTCCACTATTTTCCCATGTAGTTGTTTAAAGAATTCCTTTTGGTTATCATTAGGAGCATAAATTACTACTAATAGAATTGGAGTTGATTTAATCCAAATTTGTAACACCAAAATTCTTCCATTGAGGTCTGTCCAAATTAGCTTTGCTTTCATGTCCTCTTTCACATATATTGCTATCCCTTTCTTTTTCCTGAAATCTGCTGGTGACGTATACAAATTCCCTAGCTTAGGGCATTACAGATATTTTTCTTCTTTCTTCCTTATATGAGTTTCCTGTAAACATATTATATCTGCATTTTGTTTAATTAGTTTGGTTAATATTCTTCTCCTTTTTATCCTAGAGTTTAGGCCATTTATGTTAATTGATAATATTTTCTTTTCTTCATCCATCACCTAATTGACTCTTACTCTTTATCTTGTAGTTACTCCTGTCTCTCTTTGTAACTGATTGTGTGGCTTTGGTTCTTCTCACTTTTGATATTGTATATTTTTCGAGTTCCTATAATTTCCATCTCTATTTTTTTGATAGTCTTGGTTGCCTTGTGAATTTATTTCTAGTTCTACCAATCATTCATAGAATTCTTGGGCTTTTTCCACGGAAACTACTTTAATTTTCTTTCTTTTCATGTGATTAGCATCCCCTCTGGAATTAGCCATCTGAATATGATGCCTTTTTGATTTAATTGGTTCACCAAGAATTTATAGTCTCGCCTCTGCTCTCTTACTCTTCTTGGGATTTGTTTAAGCACCACGATTTCTTTTCCTTTATATGTAATTGTTTCTTCTCTAGAAATTTTATATATAACATCCTGGACCCTTCTTCTGGCAAATCTTACATGGACCTCTTTTGGATATTTATGTCATCTTGCATAAGTTGTGCTCACTCTGTAGACTTCATCTATCTCTTTCAAGATGTCGTCTTTATCTTTCCCCAACAATTCTGCTAATATTCCTGCCATTACTTGTTCCAAATCCTCTTCCTTAGACTCCATTATGTTCTGGAATCTCAAATATGCTGCGGCCTTGTCCATTTCCAGATATACCAAGGAATCATCCATTTCTTTGCTCACGTTTCTTGATTGCTCACCAACCATTTCCAGCTTCTTTTCCATTTGTTCCATCCTTTTCTCAACCTCCTTTATTGTTGATTTATTCCTTTCTAGTGCTTGCTGTATTGTTTCAATTTTTTGATCCAGCTTTGAGATGTCTAATTTCATTTCTGCCTTTAAATTCCCCATCTCTTCTTTTAATTCATTTGTGTCAGCTCTTGTTTCAGTATGATTTTTCGTCATTATTTTCTGAATCTTCAGCATGGATTCTTGTAAAGTAAGAAGGGTCGATTGGATATTAGCATTCATGATGACAGGTTGTTTCTCTCCAGGTAGAGTTTCTTCAATTGTCTTTTGTGCCATCACTGAAGGCGATGGCATTGCAGTTGTTTGTATTGAAGTAGTCTTCTTCCCAGTTTTAAGCGTTGTGTTGGTCATCGAGGTCATTTCTTGTAAAATTTGTTTTTGTATTATAATACATTATCCCAAATTAGCATTCGCTATTGAAAAGTATCAGCTATGTATGGCCACTAATCTAATTAATATAATATGTTACAGGGTTAATGTGTCTTGTCAATATATATATTCTCCAGAACAATTTTAGAACTATTTTCTAAATCAAATACCTAGATTTGTAGATCTTATATAATACATCAAATTCCTCTATTTAAATTTAAGTACTATTAATCTGTATGTCTATAAATGCTATGAAATTCCTAATCTCAATAATAGTGTTATAAAATAATATTTCAAATGCTTAAAAATCTAAATGAAAATATATTAACCTTGCTATTCAATAGTTAATTAGTTAATCTATAGTAATCACAATTAGTCACAATTAATTATTTAATTCAATATAATCAGCGCCTTTAATCAAATATCAATACCTAAATAATTAATTACCACCTCCTATTTCTTTTCTATGTGCTATAACCAGATATAAACTTCAATATTTACTAATGTATCAATTAAATGATATATAAATTACATTTACCACATTTGAAAATTAGTTGAGTTGATGTCAAGAAATGATTATTACACTCAGCAGAATTTAAAGGCATAAAGTGTCTTAATGTAGTTGTTCAGTTCTTTGTCTCTAAATCAAAGTTCCTTCACCGAGTGGACTGGAAGCAGTCTTGCTGAGTAATGTCTCTGGTTTCACCGTCTCACCGCTCTCTCCACTATAGCCGTTCCACCTTTCATTTAAAAGTCTTGTAAGTCAATCTTTAAATTTCATATAGTCTCTTCCTTTAATAAATCTCCTCCACTTATTACAGCTCCAGTCCAATAATCCAAAAAGTGTTCAGTCACTCAGATCTCTCCGATTCTCTTATCTTCTCTATCTGATCGCTCATGTCCTTGCTCTCTTTCATCTCACGAGCCCTTTCACTTTCACCGCCACTCGTATCTGCTCCAACTAAGGTTTTCCAATATTCGACGTTCAATCAGGATAGCAAATTCTTTTACCCGCACTCTTTGGATTTTAAGAATATTAGTTCATCTTTATTCAAATATAGGATTTAAAAAAATAATGTAGCTTGGAATTTTTGCTTTTTTGTTGCTGCTGACTGTTGTATTTTTAGTTTTATGTTTTAAATTGCGCATTAATTTTTTTCTCAGAAAGGCATTTTATAGTTTAAAAGGGAAAACACTAGACCAGGGAAGTCAAACTCAAGGGCCGAGGGCTGGATCAAGACTGTGGGATGCTTAGATCTGGTACACACATCCTGAAAACAGTGAAAAACAAGCCTGTAGTGCCTCTGCCAGAATAAATGGAGTTTGGGAGGGCTGCGTGTAGCCCCCTAAGTTGCATTTTTGCTGGCAGAGGATTGCAGGAGGCCATTGCAGCTAAAAACTGAGCTTGGGAGCCCATTTTTTTCTACCAGAACGCTTGGGCCACCACATGTGCACCCAACATGAGTGATGCTGAGCTGGCCATGCCCACCCTGGCCACACCCACCCCAGCCCCCCAAGGTCAAACACAACCCTGATGTGGCCTTCAACGAAATCAAGTTTGACATTCCTGCACTAGATGTTAAAGGATAAATAATTAAACAATTAAACAAACACAATATTTTTATGCCTTTCATAGCACCAAAAACTGCGGAGGCAAGCATTTATAAAAAGAGTTCAGCCAACCTTAGACAAATTCCTTCAAATATTCAAAGCTCTACCCAAATGCTTCAATTAGTAATACATTTGGCTTTTAGGGTTTTGAAAAAGAGATATAGTTGCAGTAATGAATTGTCCATTGTTGTCCATTAGGACAACTACAAACTGAAGATGCAGTGACTTGTTACCTTACTTCTAACTCATCTCTTTGCTAATTCTTTATCTTCTGTTGTGATAACAACAATTAGATTGTTTCCAGGCACCCGCCTTTCCCAGAGAAATTGCTAAAAGAAAAATGAGGAAAAACTTCCAGAAAAGGAGGTAACCATTATATGGACAACTGAATATACAATGATTAGCAGCATTCTGATGAAAAAGACAGCAATGAAGATAAAATGAATGGCATTTTTTCTTAGGATTTATTACTTATTTATTTTATTTGAGTTTTTAACCTGTCTTATTTATTTATATAAATAAGTAAAGGTGGTAAACATATCTAATTTTCCTGCCTCTTCCTATTTTTCCTATAATGAAAACCCTTTTAAGTGAATTGGGCTGAGAGAAAGTGATTGGCCTAAAATCAGCCATCCAGTTTTCATGACTAAGGCAGGCCTGGAGCTCATCATCTTCTGATTTCTAACCTGGTGCCTTAACCACTAGTTGATGTGATTATTTTTATGAAAAAGAATGTTTTCTAATGTAAATGTTTACCAATACGTAAAGTAGTATTCTTAAAGTGAGCTTCCTTCCTTAAAAAAAATCCTTGGACCTGCAGTCCATAGTAAATACAATATTTCTAAGGTCCCAAATATTTTTTAATAGGAGAGCTGTCTCCTTCTCCATGTGCTCATAAACATGTGTCAAAGCTAGGAAAAATAATCCTGTAGAATATTGGCAAATACTATACATTTTTGATGACTGAATTTTTGAACAATATCAGCAGGGTCTGTCAACCTACAGCAGATCTCCCTAAACTATTCTCTGCTTGAGTACCGTTTCCAGATAAAGTCTGTTGGAATAGGATTCATGACTACCATGACTAAAGCTGTCAGACTAGAGAAAAGTTTCCTTAAGTATTGGCTAATAAGTAATTAGTGTTGGTTAACATTGTAAGATTGCATGCTTGATTTGATTGAACTATATTGACACAATGCTGAATTTATGTTTTAGCAGTATCCCTATACTGGTGTTCTTCCCATTTGTACAGGATGTGAATAAGCACAGAAGCTTTACTTCCAGTTTTTTTTTCCTGAGATTGGCTATCCTTAGTGTGCTCAGTTGTAAAGAAATAAAAATTTATTCATTAGTGCTTGAGTAGAAGTGTCAATTATTCAAAAAACTTAATCAAACAATGACAATCAAGTACTGATGTGATAGAGATATTGAAGACAAAGCTTGCTTCTATTATCTGTTCAATCTTTGTCAAAACATAATGAGTAATAGCTCTCTTTCAATAAAAAGAAACAAATATTAATTAATTTTTGAGCCAAGAAGCACTTAAAAAAATTTCCTTGCTTCACTTCAAAAATACATCTTCCATTCTAATATTATTTTAAAACCCAAGCCTCCTTGATCATTTTTGCTTCTATTAAAACAAGAATTTATTTTCTGTCACTTGCCCTTAAGCATGGGCTGTGTCAATCCATGTCTACATGGCATATTTATTACCACAGTAGTATATACATTTACAGAAATTGTTTTCCTGGTTACAAAGCAATGTTTCTTGGATTAAACATTTAGTTTTCCCTTGTTTAAATGTCTGTTTTGCATGCAACCTAATCTTTTATTTGTTGCAATTTCTGAGTTTGACTAATGAAACCTTAGGACTGCATTGTTGAGAAACAATGTGTAATGACTGACTTTGCTTACAAGAGTGGATAGACTTCCATTTTAGAACACACTTAAAGTCATTGGGATATCTACTCCTATTAATGTCCAGTCCACAAAATAAGCAACTGTACTTCCAAACTGAATCTAAGCTACAAACCACAGGGGCAATTTCTTTCCCATTTGATGAAAAGCTTTACAAGCTCAAGAGCTTTCACTCTTGGGGAGGGGCACATGTTGATTCCCAAATTACAGATTTTTTTATATGGCTATCTTTGATTCTGAGGCAAGCCTGCCCATATACTTAGACCTAAATATTTCTTGGCATGTGAGAACTGAACATAGTTCCCAGGCATTTCCCACAAAATTCCACTGGTGGAGACACCACTTTAAACTTAAGTTTCCCTCTATTGATGTCCAAAAACAGCCTTTTCTTTGGGAAACCTATCCATAGGAACTCAGCTCCCTCCATCGGTGCTCAAGATAAATTTCACTCTCTTTGTATATGACATCTCTTGATGATACTTACCTACTACTCACAGACATTGATTTATTGATATAATACATTTTAATATACTACTTCAAGGGGAAGGTAACAGCATTCCACATTATCATGCTGGCCATATGACCATGGAAATGTCTTCAGACAATACTGGCTCCCTTAACTAAGCATCAGAGGTGACCATTGTTCCCTAGAGTTGGACATGACCGGACAGAGGAAAACTTTATCACTTAACCACAATTGGGCCCAGCAACTCTGTTGCTAAGCAACTTCATCATTAAGTGAAACAACATGTGACCACACCCAATTTACATCATCAGTTTATTTTTTGCTGCTAAGCAAAACACCCATGTTTCTTAAGCACGTTGACAAGTCATCTTATGACTTACTGCTGGCTTGCCCATTGACTTTACTGGAAGCTGGCTGTGAAGGTCTCAAATGGGGATCACATGGCTGCTGCAACTATCACAAATCATAAATGAAGGCAAGGCACTAAATTACAATCAAGTGACTGTGGGGATGCTGAGATGGCTGTAAGTTTGAGAACAGGTTATAATCTACTTTTCCCGTGCCATTTTATGTTCAAGCAGTTGCTGAACAAGGCAGTGTAGAGAATTTCCAATACATAAATAAACACAACCATTATTTCTTATAAAGTTCATATAATGTTGAATTGTTTAGAAAAGTCCTAAGGAAGCTGTGATTACTCCTGAAAACTTAACAACTTTTCCTAAAGTTGAAAATCGAACAAAGCATAATTAATTTTCTCCATAACTTTCATAGTTTGAAGCAAAGGCATGAAAACAGTACATTAAAAAATCATTTTCAATAATGTCAATGCAAGTGTGTGATTTAATTTCAAATAAAAAATTTAGATTTTCCCCACCAGAAATATTCCCAAAATCAGGAAGAAACAAAGCAATACTCTGATCAGGTTAAAACAAAAACACATTTCCCATTTTCCAAATGTTCTGACTCAATAACTTATTAGGGCTCATGTTACAGAAGTTAATGAAATACTGAACTCTCTTATCAGTTTCTTGCAGAATGTAGATTTTAGTCATGGTATGTTCAACATCATATGAACACAGGTTTTTTTAAAAAAAATATTTTTGTTCATTCACAGAAAGTGAGTTTTCAGCAAAGGCTCAAGGTAAGAAACTGTCAATACAAGAAAGCCATAAACACCCTCTTTCCATTGACCATAGCAGAGTTAAAATACTTGTCTAATTTTCTGCCTCAGAAAACAAAGGGGCTTAGAAATGTTAAATTTTAGATCCCCATAAACAAATGTTCTACTTGGAGAGTTCATCAAATTATTAAAATTTTACCAATTTAATTCATCTTTTAGGGGCTTCTTCCAGCATCTCAATACTTTTCCAACCACAATATCATGCACACTTTCTCAGAATTACGAACCATTATATTCAGAATTTATACTCACAGGTAGAATATGTTTAAAATTTCTGGAAGAGAAAAATAGGGCAGCACAGTAATCATTGACAAGCAAAACACCAAGGCAGCTGGCAACCAAGTGAATATTTTGCAAGCTATTACAAAAGTGTGCCTCAGTCCACTTAAGCCTTAAAAACAAAACAAAAACTGGCTCAGAGTCATGTAGGTATGAGACTATGATATATAAATAGCTTAAATGATAAGTATGGATAAGCCAAAATGAACTATCTCAGGATCTAGATAAAATGAAATAAGATAGAGTCAAAGAGTATGTGACAACTTCTTTGGACTCACAGGAAGAAGAAACCCTGGCCATCCTTAAAAAAAAAACTTCAAATCTGCTCATGTGCTAGAGGACTGGTATGCAACAATGAAGAAATATAGGTCAACAGCATGGGTAAAGGTGGAATGGCAGGCTGAAGCAGACTCTTGGTAAGTGCAATCGATACTGTGATCACATTGCATATTTATTGGGATACCACTAATTCTTTGCTGCCATCAATTGGTTGTCTGAATTCTGGCAACTCAGAAATGGTGGCCTTGCCAGTGTCGCTCCCTCCCCAAGAGAGTGCTGTGAGCTGCTGCTATGGTCTTTAAGACATATTAGTAAACTCCTTGTGCATGGCACTGAATTGAGAAACATTGTCTCTCTGATCTGCTGTATGATTGGAAAACCCATGTTGGATTTCAAAATATTCTACAGTTGAAGATTGTTGGGAAAAAAATGGTTTTGTACCTCCAAAGGACCTGGAAAAAATGGTTATTTGTACTTCTTTCAGTCAGGATTCAGGTCTGAAGTGGCACTGACTGTGCTTGTTGTTGACCTCTGGTGAGCTCATAATGGGAGAGTGCATCCACCCTGGTCCATCTTGATCCTTTGGTATTCTTCCAGTTCAGTTTAGGGGATTTGGAATGGGGGATATCACATTATACTTGTTTTTCTCTCTTTCTCTTTTTTATCTTAGGCCAGGGTATTTCTGGGAGAAGGAGTGACTTGAATTGTCACTCCCTTTAGCTCTAGAGATTTTCAATTTTCAACTCTGCCTGGAATATACTTTTCCAGTCAGTATTGGGACACAATTTGTAGATCCTTTTGAGTCCTACTTGAAGAATAGGTGGCAGCTGTGTTTGGGAGATCTTTGTACAGGTTCATCTTGTGCACATTTGAAATATGTGACAGGTCCAGAAAGCAGTGGTGTGAGCAGTTTTGGCATTTCTTATTAAACTCATATAACACCACTACTCCATGATCTGTACTAGTTTTCCTAGCAGATTTCTGGATGCAATTAAAGGTGCTGGTTATCATCTACAAAGGCTACTGGGGATATAGCCAGGATATTTGTGGGAGTTTCTCTCTCTGTGTCCACCAAATGGATCACTGAGACCATTCTCTGGGTACCTTACTGAAGGCCTAGCTATTTCCCTTGGCTGTTTCCCCAGGCCATGAGGCTAAGTGAATTCTGCTGCTAATGATGTGATTTTCTGTGATTGGGATTATTGTTTTAATGTTGCATTATATGTTGCAGTTTTTGTTTTAATCTTTTTACATCACCCAGAATCACTGTTGTCAAATGGGTAGCCATGTAATAAATAATTAAATTAAATAGCTTATTTCAGTACCCCACCTATTTTCTTCCCAGTGTACAAGGGAATCCAATAGATGGATATACACCACAAGCCTCAATGCTTAAACAACATTTTGAAATATAAATATATGATTTGTTGTATTATCTTGAACAAGTCTAGCTGATCATTTCAATAATGAATCATTCCTTGGATGGGGGCCATTTCTAAAGGCTCCATTTCCTTTCTCTAAGATAGAGAGAAATGGCAAAATATTTTGGAAGCAAAATATGCCAAGGTCAATACTTTGAAAAGTCTCTGTGCACTATCCAAAGGTGAGTTTTGACTTTATTAATCCATGGCTACACTGCTGCCTAAAGCAGAATAATTATCCTGTTATGTAACAGAGCTATCTCAGATGGTATTTACTTCTAATGACCGACATGAAATACATTTTGCTTCACATTTTTAGTCTACTATATAGAAAGACTATCGGTAACTATCATTTGGGGTTCCAGCAAATTTAAGCACTATTTCTAATCTCAACCAGCTATTTGACAGGAATAAGCTGTTGGGCATGAGCTTGAACTGAAACAGAGATTACATGGCAAAATATACACTGATAGTTAGGAATTCCCCGAAAGCCTCTTTTAAACTGCAAAGAGATATGATTGAATGTCTGAGACTATTTAAGAAGTAGACAGAAGAGTTATTTATCTTTTCTGTTCCCTTTCTAGCACAAAAAAGGAACAAAATAAAAAGTCAGTCAAAAACAAGAACAGCGCATACATACAACATTTAATATACTTAATTGTATAGTCTGCATGAAGGCTTACACAAATAAGATATAAAAGTATCTTGCATAACTGGATTAGACTAACTATAAAAGTTTCCTGTTCCAATCACAATGGTTGTGTTGAATTATAAACAATGATTCCTTAATCTTTCATTTGATGACTGTACAATCCTTACCACTGTATTATGGTATCTTACATGCCATTTTTGTAAAAAACTATCATTATAAAAACTATTTATGTACTCTTATCTCTGTGGCTCTGTGTGTATAGCCAATTTGGTCTAGTTGTTAAGGCATCAGGCTAGAAACTGTGAGACTGTGAGTTCTAGTCCCACTTTAGACATGAAAGCTGGATGGGTGACTTGGGCCAGGCATATACTCTTAGCCCAACTCATGCCATAGTTATTGTGGGAAAAATAGGAGGGAAAAGGAGTATTAGGTATGTTTGCTGCTTTGAGTTATTTATAAAAATAATAAATGTGATAAATATATTCAGTGCGGTTTTCTTTGAAGCATACCGGATTGTTAATCAATCTTCCATTATTTACTCAAAAACATGTTAATTCTACTTCTTACATGCACATGAAGAGATTAGTTTGGGAAAACAGTATGCCTTTTATATGCTGAGTGTTCTGGGAGTTGTAGTCCAATACATATATAAGAACTGAGATGATATAGGACTGTTTTCTGGCATGTCACACAATTTTATGTCCTGTTATTGATATAACCATGACTGGATGTTTGATGATACAAACATCATCATAGATTCCAGGGAAGCTTTTACATAAATGTGACTGGCAGCCTCATGTTTTTTTTAATACTCTGTCTTCTCCACTACCAATAAATGTAGATAAACAATTATAGTGAAAACAGAAAGCTTCAAATTATAGTCTAGCAAAATTTTCTAAGAATAATTTATATATATTTCCAACATACAAACTAACACTGATTAAAAAAAAGTCTTGCTACTAACTCAGAAAGAAGATGTGGAAATACTACAGCTTTTAAATGTCATTTTTCTATTGCTTTTATTATTTATTCCTTTTTTATATTGCTCTGTCTTTCAAAACATTTCCCTTCAAGCATTCAAAGCAGGATTTTTCTTCTGATTTAATATCAAAAGAGGTACATGGATAAGAGCAGTTTGCCCTTACTTCAGTTTACACCCCAATTACCTTTTATCCAACTTCTTTTCCTCACAGACCAGCAATTACGTTAGATGTGAACAAGGCTAAATATAAAGCTGGATTCACATCCTTTTACATCTTTCCTTTCCCTGAATCTTTTTTTATACCTGAATAAAGCTTTCATATGTAATTATCCTAAAGGATATCTCTTAATTATTGATTCAGAGAAAAATATTAGATATCCTCAGTTTGATGTGTATTAATGTTCATCTTTTTTTTCTTCGTAGCATTTTCTGGGATGTGCAGGATCTCCTCTTTTGGGGAATCAACCAAATGATGATCTGACTGACTGGCTTGTTGCCTGAGCCTGATGTCCTGAACTGAGTAAGAGTGACTGGCCCAAAATTACAGAGCTGGCTTTTCATGCCTAAGGCAAGACTACAAGTCATAGTCTCTTAGTTTCCAGCTGGTGCTTTAACCATTCAACCAAACTGGCTCTCCTATTGATGTTCACATAGAATTCTAAAAATTCCAAATCAGTTACAGAGAATTACATTCTTAATATTCATTTTTCACCATTTTCCTTCAGTAACAACCCTGTGAGAGAAAACTGAGAGAATTATGAGCCAGACCCAGATTTTAGTCATTTTATACTTTTCACCTGTGGCATTCACAACAGACTAAGCAGAAGTCTTCACTCTGGTCTGTTTCCAGCGCAGTTATGTGTGGTGGCCAGGTATGGATGCTCAGATTGCATGTTGGGTGAATGCTTGTCAGCCATGCCAGGCTACCAGACCTGCTCCACCCACATCCACTCCAGGCAGGTGGGAAGATTCTGTGGCCTCTTGGTCCCGAGTGCATATTGATCTGGCTGGCCCTGTTCATGGGCATACATTCCTGGTAATGGTTGATTCTTTTTCTAAATGGGTAGAACTGATCTTGATGACTACCACAACTTCAGAAGCTGTCACTAAGGCTTTATCAAGGATATTTGCTACCCATGGCCTCCCTGACACCATTGTGTCTGATAATGGCCCCCAGTTTACTTCCTGTGAGTTTGAGGTCTTCCTAGCCAACCTAGGAATAAGGCACACACTTACAGCTCCCTTTCATACTGCCAGTAATGGCCTGGCTGAAAGGGCAGTCAGATCAGTTAAGGAGGCCCTGGAAAGGTTTGGGCCTATAGATTGGTACTCTAGGCTCGCTAAGTACCTCCTGACCCAGCACACAACCCCCTGTGCCATCACTAATAAGTCTCTAGCTGAACGTCTCATGGGTAGACATCTGAGGACCACCCTAGACAGACTCTATCTGCAATATGCCCCAGTCACGCCCCTAGGGTCCAAAAGCCAGGCAAGGGAGTTCACTGAGAATGACCAGGTCTATGCCCGGAACTATGCAGGACACCCTTTGTGGATGCCTGGGCAAATTGTGGCGGTAACGGTTCTAAGTCTTACAGGGTCCTACTGCAAGATAGGCACATCTGACACCGCCATATCGACCAGCTTAGAAGGCATTGGAGTACGTTTACAGATGGCCTTCAAGATGTTCCTGCAACAGAGAAACCACCGGCGCTCAAAGAAACTTCCCTCGGATCTGACAAGAACGTGAGCCTACCTGAACAGCCATGGTCTCTGGCCTGGAAACACCTGAAGTTGAGACGCCAGCTTCGTCGGCACCAGAAGTTGCCCAGTAAGCAGAGAAGTTCCTTCCAGCAGCAGCTTCACCAGGACTTAGACGATCTGGCCGCCTGCGCAAGCACCCGAGTTATCTCAAGGACTACGCATGCTCCATTCTGGGGGAAAGGAGTGTGGCGTTCGCAATAGACTAAGCCAAAGTCTTCACTCTGGTCTGTGTTTCCAGTGGGAACACGGACCGTTCCTATTGGCTGATGCCGTTTGACAGCCGGCTAAAAAAGGGAGCTGTCAAATGGCATCAGCTGTTGTCCACCAGCTGGCTGCCTTGTTAGTGCGGCAGCCACGGCAACCCTTTATTGTTTCAATAAAGTAACAGCTAAAGTTCGCTCCGAGTTTGCCTCAGGTTATTCCGCCTCTCTACAACATCACCCATTTTAACATTATGGGTAGCCCTCCCCACTGTTTTAGAAATACTTACACAGTAACAAGCACAAGAAGTTATTCTGCAAACCATTTACCCAGCTAAAATGATAACTAAAAGTCATAAAGCTACGATGTTACTCTGGCATCAGAGTAATGCAGGTAACTCTGCTTTGACTGGCTGGTAGGGCTAAAACTGGTTCAGGAGATCATAACAAGCAAGGTTGAAGAATATCAGACCTGATAGATTTAAGGTTGTTTTCATTTAAATTTGCTTTGATTTCAGTTTGGATTTTGCTGCCTACACGATATATATCAGATCTGAGAAATGTTTGTTTTACTGATAAGACATGCTTATTTGTTAGGGAGACATCTGCTTATTTTGATAACCTTAAGACCACAGGATCCTTGCTTGAGATTTTAGGTATAACTTTTGGGATTTGATGGTTGAGGGGGAGGTTGCACCTGATTTGAAGAACACCAGTTGTCTTTTTTGCATAGAATAAACTTGTTCTTATCTCCACCCTCATGTTTTTTATTCATTGGTCTATAATTCCTGGGACAACAGGATGATTGTCTCAACATTATCCAGTAAAACTCTATGGTAATGGTACTTGAACTGGGTCTATCTAACTAATACCTTTACCATCATCACTACAAAACAGACAGATAAATACAGACATACTAAGATGTGCATACACAATGATATATTTTGAATTTGTAATCATGATATACATGATAATTTTCACATTATTTCAGAACAATGTGTGAAAAGATTTTGCCATTATACTTTGAACTAAAATACTATGTAACCTGAATGTAAAATATCCAGCCTCAGAATATTCAAAACTATTTAATATAAACCTTAGGAGAGGTTTAACAGTTTTTTAAAAAGATCTTAAACTACATTTAAATATTCAGCATTATTGGATATCAAAATATACATAAAATAAGTTTAATATATAATGGTTGATAGCCTTTTTATTTTACAAAACTATATTTTTAAAACAACTATCAGCAAGTTGCAAGTGGTTAAGATGATCTTTTGTACAAATAATTAATTTTCCTTTTAATGTGATATTATCACCTCGCTAATAAAATCCAAACAAAGAAAATAGAATGTAACGCTCATTGTTTCAGAAGCCAGAGATCATATAAAAAGGGTGATTATCACATTTGTTGCCTTGCACAACTAAACACTATGTCTGCACAAGACATATACTGAAATTCCTAATCAAAGTGAATACAAAGTATAGGTTACAAAACACTGTCAACTGAAAGAAATAGCTAGGATAGAATAAGTTTTTCTTTATCACAATCCACACAACCTAAGATTGATAAATTCCAGCTCAACCTGACAAATAAACTGCCACCGTTCTCTCTCCAATGTAATATGAATGAGTGAGTAAATGAGGGGGGGGGGGGGCGGGGAGAGAGAGGGAAAGAGACAGCAAAATACATCACTTTTTCTCAAAGGAAAGCAAAGAGACCCTCTGATACTGCAGGTCAAAACAGACATTTGCTTGGCAGTAAATCTCCTTAAATTCATCCTTTACAGCTGAGCTATAAAATAAGCAGAATTCAAAGCTGGGGAAACTAAAAAACACATCTGAAGAGTGAAGGATTAAAAGATAGTGGTCATTCATACATCATTCCAACTCTGCTTCCCACAAAGTACAGCTGTACTCCCACAGTCCTAGTAGAGCCTCTAATTCCTGATTCAGTTTGGTATTCCCACCTGGGGGTGAAGATAAGGCAAGACTTCCATACCGCTTAATAATTTCATAGGAAAGAGGGTTTTGGCTGCTATCCTTTATTATGTCATCATTCCACAGAGCATCATTTAAAGCAGTTCTCAATTTTGCACCACAGTTGAAAATAGAAAATTGTAGTGCTGTATTGCAACTGGTCATCCAGTTCCTCAGTAGCCTGGCTATTTCTCTGATTACTGATAGAAGCTTCATTAATACCTTAACAGACATTTTGGAACTTCCCTCTGCTACAGCATTAAGGAAGGCAGGTATTGTTTGGGTAAGTGGAAAGCAAAATCATGCAGTTGAAGGCTCAACAGTGTCCCACTGTGTAGCATGCATGTCTCACCTCCAAGCTCTGTCGACTCATCACAGACCAATGAAATGATCCTCACAGTGGCATCTCCAGTCAACACCAGGATTGGAATTCCCTAAAGAAAAGTGTATGATAGTCCAGGCTGCAAGGAGGGACACCTCTGTAAGCAGCATCTGAAGTGAAGTGAAGTGTAACAGCAAAAGCAGCTGAGATGACTCTGGCACAGCAATGCAGCCAGCACTTGTGCTGCTTTTATTGTTTAATAGGAAAGCCAAAATAGGCACTAGCACTGCCACCTGCTGGCTATTTAAACTATTGCTTGATTAAATTTGATAGACACCTAAGCAATTCATTGTTCCATAGAGCACTTTTATGACAGCTGAGGCAAGCTTTCAAGATTCCTTAAAAAAAATGCCAGACAGAAGATAATAAATGTGCATAACCAACTGTAACCATTTAGTGTCACTGATTTAATGCAATGTCATATCTCACTATAATCAAATCTATATTATAATACAAATTCCAAAACCAACGTTCTGAAAAATATAACTTCTGTGAAAGTAATGCATAGATTACTTGGAACAATCAAAGTATTTCATACGTTTCTCCCATGAGATTATCTGATGAAGTGAGACATCATCAAAATTGTTGGGATGTTTTTATTTAACCTTATTTAAACTCTAGAGATTTCGAAGGGTTTCCTTCTGAGCTTTTAAGGCAAAGGCTAAATGCAAGAAGCTGGCATTTTGGTTTCAGTATCATAGCTTCAGAAATTGCACAAAACTGCACACACAATGGGCAACAGGTGGTCCATTCTTATTAAAACAGAGGAGACAGAGAAGTTGTATTTTCTTTAGTTAATCATTTAACTATACTAACCACAGCAGCATATGCAAAACACCAGTCACATATTTCCAAAATAATCTCCACAAAACAGTATGTTCATATATGTTTGCATGTTATGTGTGTGCACACGGACACCTGTGTTTGTGCAAATGAAGCTATTGAAAGTACCTTGTTTTTTCTCTACAATTTAATTTTTATCAGCTTGATAATGGATTCCTTTTGTCTGCAAGGCATCCAAACTGGCAGACTTGCCTACACAACTTCCTTACCATTTTTAGTTTATTCCCACAATTATAATAGAGGACATTTCTTTTTTATGTTTCAGGCAATCCAAAACAAAATAAAAATCTCTTTATTTCCTAATTCCCAGTTTATTACTCTGTAAAATCCCATTTTATATATACAGTATTTATTAACAGGGATGGGAAAGTATGCTACTGGGCTTTTTGATTTTACATTAACAGTTGGACATCAATGATGGCATACACCATTTATTCCACAAGTAGTAGCAAAAAAATATCTTCGGCATACATTGAGAAAGTTTGTATTCAGTCTTTTTTTTAGCAAAACCATAAATGCGACCCAAAAATTAATTTCCTGTCTCAAAATTTAATGTTCCCTTGCACCTAAGATTATAGATGGAAATTCCTATTGGTCTAATTGAAAAAAAAAACAGCTGTTTTTCCTTGGTATTTTGAAAATTTTTCTCTTGTAAAGAAAAAAAAGATGGATGATTCAGTGGAACATATGTGAAGTTTTTAGATGAATATCATTGTGGTTGATATCTGGACCCCACTACAAACGTGGGTGCTTTTCTGTTACTTTTTTCTACCAGGCTAAGGAATGATGATATTCGTCCATTATGTTCAAAGAGGACCTTGACATTTAACAGGTTGTGGTCTGTCCACGGTGTGTCCACAAGTGGCTGGTAAGGCCTATATGGGCATGAAATGTTCTGCCACACGTTGGGCAGCCATGTGTGGGCACCATTGTTGCAGCAGTTGCAGCTCTGGTTTTGCAGAGTGCTCACTTCTCTTGTTCTATGGTTGTTCTTCTGCCTTCAAATGTTTGGAAGCCTTGGTGGATCAACATGCACCATGTTGATACTAAGGGACCTTAAATACTGGATACACTGAATTTTCACGTATCATTCATTCTGTTCCTATGATTTTGTTCATTCTTTGTCTGCTGCTTGTCTCATCCATATATTTCAAACGTTACAAAAAAAACCCCATTTGTTCTTCTGTGGATTGTGCACAAAATACTATTTCTGCACAAATATTGTTGAGCAGTGTTTGGAAAGGGAGAATTACGTGTGTCGGAGAGGGTGAGATGTGGAACATTCTTTTCTGAAATTACATTTCAAAATATTCCATACGGCATGGAGATGGGCAGACTAAACAATCACCTGCTTTGATGAAATTTCATTTGTTGGATGCTTTTCGTAAATGTGGATAGTTATCATTTTGTATAATGGCCAATGTTAGCTTCTTTCTCCATGTAAAAAAACAAGCCTAGCCTTTTTCCAAGTAAATTTAGCAACAGTTACAGGCTTTTTGTTTGCACTCTCTACAAATAGATTTTGAGGAAGAAAGAGGGAGGGAAAGAGATTGAAGAATCTACTTAGTCACAGCTATTAGAAGCATGTATTTATTTAACCAAGACTACTTCACTTAATTGTTATTATTTTGTTTGTTAAAAAACTGAGGTCATGCTTCAGATATTTAAATTTCTAGTGGATTTGACCTCAACCCAGATTTTAGATTTTCTGATCTCTTTGAGGCACCTGTTAGGAGGCTAACTTGTCAATTTCTATTGATTTTTTTTCTGTCTTTTTTCAAAGACAGCCATAGTCCCATGTAGTAGGACTTTCAGAGGTCATTGCTCCCAATCTACTATATCCATCATCTTTCTTTGCTTCTTATTTCTGGTTCATTCTTGCATCCCTGACATTTTTTCTGGTTTTGTGCTAGACATATTCTCAATCATCTCCCATGCACTACTATGAAACAAAAAGCTGTGATTATATCAGCAGCAAAATGGTACACGTGGGCGAAAGAGTTAAATATTTGTCCTGCATTCACACTATGTCTTTCAGTGCCATTGCCATCAGGTTTGGTGACAAATAGGATAAAGAATGAATGAGAGTTATCTTAGCATTCATGTCAGGTTTCAACATATGTTGGATCAGCCCCATATGTAGGCCTAGGTATGGCAACCTTCTCAATCTGTCCCTTTAAATTTTACAGCGCTTTTATTAATTTTATTATGCATTGAAAAGTAATATGAAAGCTGCAATATTTGCAAAATGAGACTAGTTTGTATTGTTGGTACCTATTTTCTTGTGTTTTAATGGTTATTTCTTGTTTAATTTGTTTTTTAATATTTTCTTCCATGTTAAAAGTATATGTTGTGAATGGGAAATGTACAGTACCTTCTCTTAAATATTTGTTCAGGAGATACACACTAAATAAAATGTTACAGCATTGTTTTCCCTTTACTCAGACTTTCAGGGTCCTGCTCTTATTTGTCTCATTCCCCTTCTTTCTCCTTCTCCATTGCCAGAGGATTTTAAGTAGCTTGTCTAATTTCTAAATATCACAGAGCAACCCTGTGAGTGTCTAAAACATGCAGGCTGTTCTAATTTCACTTCTACAGATATTCTAGGTTGTTCTAAATTTATATACAGGTGAAACTCAAAAAATTAGAATATCGTGCAAAAGTTCATTTATTTCAGTAATTCAACTTAAAAGGTGAACCTAATATATGAGATAGACTCATTACATGCAAAGCAAGATAGTTCAAGGTGTGATTTATCATAATTGAGATGATTATGGCTTACAGCTCATGAAAAACCCCAAATCCACAATCTCAGAAAATTAGAATATTGTGAAAAGGTTCAATATTCTAGGCTCAAAGTGTCCCACTCTAATCAGCTAATTAAGCCATAACACCTGCAAAGGGTCCTTAGCCTTTAAATAGTCTCTCAGTCTGGTTCAGTAGGAATCACAATCATGGGAAAGACCACTGACCTGACAATTGTGCAGAAAACCATCATTGACACCCTCCATAAGGAGGGAAAGCCTCAAAAGGTAATTGCAAAGGAAGTTGGATGTTCCCAAAGTGCTGTATCAAAGCACATTAATAGAAAGTTATGTGGAAGGGAAAAGTGTGGAAGAAAAGGGTGCACAAGCAGCAGGGATGACCGCAGCCTGGAGAGGATTGTCAGGAAAAGACCATTCAAAGGGGACTTTCACAAGGAGTGGACTGAGGCTGGAGTCAGTGCATCAAGAGCCACCACACACAGACGTATCCTGGACATGGGCTTCAAATGTCGTATTCCTCTTGTCAAACTGCTCCTGAACAACAAACAACATCAGAAGCGTCTTACCTGGGCTAAAGAAAAACAGAACTGGTCTGTTGCTCAGTGGTCCAAAGTCCTCTTTTCTGATGAGAGAAACTTTTGCATCTCATTTGGAAACCAAGGACCCAGAGTCTGGAGGAAGAATGGAGAGGCATACACTGCAAAATGCTTGAAGTCCAATGTGAAGTTTCCACAGTCTGTGTTGATTTGGGGAGCCATGTCACCTGCTGGTGTTGGTCCACTGTGCTTCATTAAGTCCAGGGTCAATGCAGCCATCTACCAGGAGATTTTGAAGCACTTCATGCTTCCTTCCTCAGATGAGTTTTATGGGGATGCTGACTTCATTTTCCAGCAGGACTTGGCACCTGTCCACACTGCCAAAAGCACCAAAACCTGGTTCAATGACCGTGGGATTACTGTCCTTGATTGGCCAGCAAACTCACCTGACCTGAACCCCATAGAGAATCTATGGGGCATTGCCAAGAGAAAGATGAGAGACATGAGACCGAACAATGCACTATTGAACCATCCTGGTCTTCCATAACACCTCAGCAGTGCCACAGGCTGATAACTTCCATGCCACTCCACATTGAGGCAGTAATTGCTGCAAAAGGGGCCCAAACCAAGTACTGAGTACATATGCATGCTTACACTTTTCAGAGGTCTGATATTGTTCTATGTACAATCCTTGTTTTATTGATTGCATGTAATATTCTAATTTTCTGAGATTGTGGATTTGGGGTTTACATGAGCTGTAAGCCATAATCATCACAATTATGACAAATCACAGCTTGAACTATCTTGCTTTGTATGTAATGAGTCTATCTCATATATTAGTTTCACCTTTTAAGTTGCATTACTGAAATAAATGAACTTTTGCACAATATTCTAATTTTTCAAGTTTCACCTATGCTACCTAAGCTGTTTGAGCCATGTGCATAAACTAGAAATCAAGCTGGCTTCAAAAGGCTTAATAGCATGCACTCTTTGGGTTTGGCCATTGTGGAGACCTGGTCTGGGGACTTGGTCTACACCATGCTTACCATGGGCCCTGACTGGTTACATCCATTTTTCTTTGCCTTTCCTGTTTTGTTCTGTATTAACATTCTTGAAGACTCGCATTCTGATTGGTCCACCCGAACCGCAACCCGATTGGTCCATTAAACGACTGTGATTGGAGCGCTAAGAATCTACCGCGATTGGCCGAGCCGATCGCGGGAGATTCAAAGCACTGCCATTGGCCGCCGAGCCGCCGGCCGGCTGTATAAAGCCAAGCGGCTCGCACACTTTAACTGTCCTTATTCAGATGCTACAATAAAGAGCTGATTGTTCACTTTCGCGTCTCGCCTCTTTTGTGACCCGATCCACCGATCTAACATGTTTCCCATCAGTTTTGTCTATTGATGATCCAAGAAACGAAGGAAGGAGAAACAAATTCCATCATTCTTCTTGCCACAGGTTAGTATATAAAACTAGCAGAGTTCTTCATAATTAAAATTGATTTACTTTTACATATAAATATAATAAGCATTCCACCAGCAAACTTCATTATTCCACCATGAAAGAAAATGGAGGTTTGTGTCCACTTTTTATAGTTCTGGGTTATGCAAAGGAAATTGGGAGACACATGCGGAATCTTGTTAATATAATTTGAGTTGAGATTGTCTCAAAATATTGTGTAGGATGCACAAAGAAATAATGTTGGAGAATAAAGAAATGTGTATTTAATTCATTGTGGTCATGAGATTAATATAAGCTAGATATCAATATCTTGTGTTATAGTGGTTAAAATGCTGGAGAACAATTCTTTTTATATGCATAAAGTTTTGTGTAACTTGAAAAAGATACACACACACACACACATGCAATATATATATATATATATATATATATATATATATATATATATATATATATATATATATAGAGAGAGAGAGAGAGAGAGAGAGAGAGAGAGAGAGAGAGAGAGAGGATGGACTTGAGATTGAAAAAGACACATATCACCAACAAGAAAGGAATTCTTTACATATATAAAGGTGTGTAATCACATTTCAGAGTTAAATATACAGTATTAGAGTTAGAAGTGAAAGGCTGCATTATCTGATACAGAGTGTGTTCACAACAAGGATTTACTTTGGAAACATCCAAGATCCCAATTATAAATGACGTAAATTTCATATTTACTGAACAATCGTTTTCTAATATATATACAATGAACATAGTGCAAATGCTGATCTTGGTTAAGTGTGGAGAAAGAATGGAAATCATTTCTCTTGCCCTGTGTTTTAAGCAAAAAACTCTCATATGACGTAGTATATATTTGCAGGGAGGAATCTACCACTGATACTAATTTTCTATTCATTTTGAATTTGGCTTCAAATATGTCTACAGAATCACATTTATGTTCTATCGAGAACAGATTTTCTTGAGTTTTTCCTTCTTCTAGATATCAAGTGGTTACTTCTGTTTAGCCTCAAAACAGACTTTCAGGGGGACAGATTTTGGACCATGCTCTGACCATTACACTTCAATATTAACTACAACATTGAGACAGTAGGACACATTGTCTCCTCTTATGCTTTGATTAGAAATTCTAATACAAGAGAATACATGTAGCTCAAAGTTGAACTGTGGAGTCATTGAGATTGATTTTTTTGCTTGCAGATGTTTTATTACCCAGTTCTATAATAAATGTCACCCAACTCAGCAACATCATCTGTATGAGTAAGTGTGGGAATTGTGTTTTATATACAGTAGCTTGCCCTTGCAGTTTGGGTGTGGGAGTGGTTTTCTCATTGCTAGTTCCTTGATTATGATATTGTTTTTCACTTGATTGTTTGCCTAGTGTAAATCCCTGCTTGTTTGAGTATTGGTGTTAAAAAGAACATGTTCTGGTCTTTTTTCTCATTTGAATGGTGTGTAAATATGGTTTATTTCTACAGTTCTTTTAATAGATGGTTTGTCTGATTACCAAGCTTCCAGTAATTCCCTAGTGTTTCTGGATGGAACTTGTTTTAGGATGCTTACAGTTTTCCAGTTGAAACCATGGTTAAGCCTGTCTGAAGTCTGTTTCAACTGGGAGACTGAAAAATGGGAACCTGGGAAATACTTTCCTGGAGGCATCTTATAGTTTTTTAAGATGTTTGTGTTAGAATTTTCTTTTCTTTAAAAAATAAGTTAAGAGAGTAAGAGTACTTTCTCTACCATTTTCCTAGTATAGCAGAACATAGTGCTACATACAGTTTAAAAAAAAGCAAAGGAATGCAGAACTGATGTGTAGAATAAAGAAATGTGTGATTCAGGAGGAGGAGGTGGATGTTAAGAGCTGTATGAATTTCTTGGGCAGGCTCAGTAAGGAAAAAACAACCCCTTATTCAATAAATGTGTGGGAGTGAGAACAGAACAAGTGAGAGACAGGGAGAAAGGAGATTCTCCCCACCCCATCATTTTCTTTTGTCCTTTTGGTAAAATGTACTGCTCAGTATCAGAAGATTTGGTGGTTATGGTTCCAAAGCAGTATGTCTGATCCCAGACACAGATTGCCCTAAGCTGATTGATTTAAGTGGGTTTAGCTATGTTTGCTATTGCCACAGAGACTACTGTTTAGTCTGTCATTTCAATTCACTTGGGAGTCATTTCCATTGCAAATACTGGTGCTAAGCACAGACAAAAATGTGTAGGTGATTTTCCTGGTGGTTAAAGCAGTAAGTCTGCTTTCTGGGAAACTAAATCAATACATTTTCTAATGTATCTCAGTGTTCAGGGCATTAAGGACACAGGAGGATTCCTATTAGGAAAGTATGAGATACAAATCTGATTAAAAGATATTGGAATGAAAGTGTATAAAAACTGAAGTGATAAAAAAGTAGAGGTAAGGAAACAGAGTGGTGAGCTATATCACATCCAGTTACAATAGAAACAGTAGTTAGGAAAAAGAATTATTTTCTGAAGTGTCATGGATTACAAAATGAATTTATTTGAGCAGCATGGATGGTCTGACTTGTATACCATGCACAACAATTAAAATATTAACTAATGCCAAGCCAACCTAATCTCCTTTCTGATAGAAGACAGATCCATGCCAGTACTGACCACTCACCACTTCCTAAGTGAAGGACAGATTATATCATTCTCTGCCTATTTCCAGCAAAGGTGTCCCATGTCCAGTTTTCTCAGCTGTGATTCAAAGCTGATCTTTGACTTGACTTATCTTAAGCCCTGTAGAGCTTTGTCATATTCTAATAGCATCCCAGCTTTGACTGCCTGCAATACCTTCTTTTCTATCTAGCTTTTCTCCTGAGGTTCTATGTTTCCTGCTGAAGGGCAATAGTTGTTATTTTGTTTTTAAAATAATCCATGGGCCTATTATATCAGAAAACTATCTTCAAGCTTAGAAATTCATGCTCTATTGAACCCTTGCAACTCTCCCTGGATAGACTTTGTGTTTTTGCCCATAATGCTTCTAGGTGAAGCATCGTCCCTTCGGTTTCCCACCCCCAACCCCTTTCCACAGCACAACAAAGCTTTCCTTTCTTTCACCTCATTTTTAAAATTTATATATTTTAAGTTACAATATAGGGAGATTGCCACTTTGTTTCTATGAAATTGAACTACCGATTCTTCCTCACATCAAAGTTTCCATGGAAAAAACAAAGAAACCTGGGAACAAAAGAAGAACCTGTTCTTCATTGCTTTGATTATTGCAGCATCAATGATGATGCTCAGAGGTAGGATGGGAGAAAAGAAATGTCAGCACCACTAGATAGGGCAGATTGCTAAATCCAGGAAGGCTAATACTATTCTTTGAGATTGGATAGAGTAATAGATTTTTTTTTAATAAAAGTTTTATTTAAGTTTTCACAAAACATACAAATAAAATATCTTTTTTTGAGAACAGCGTGGCCCCGGGTTATCACTTCTCCATACAGACATAATACATATTTATCTTATACATTCTAATCCATATCTTATAAGTATTTTCGCAATTTTTTCAATAGCTTTTCCCTTTCTTTACTTCCTATAGCCTTATTTTAAATTATCTCATTCCTTTCTTAATACAATTACATATCTTTTTCTAATTTTTAAAATCTTTCTAATCAATGTTTTTATACTTTCATCTGTCCTGTTTACAATTTCATACTATCTTTTCACATAAAACAAATTTTCCGCTGTAATTACTAGACTGGAGTGTAACACCTTTGTATCTTTTTTCAAATCTTATTTAAAAATTTAAGTTACATCTTCACAGTTATAACATTCATTTTCTAACCTCTATTTTATAACACATACCTATTTTCAGTCAAATTCTGCTTGGTACATTCCTTTAAAGTACACACTAAATTCTTAAAAGAAAAAAGTATATATGTATATATATATCTGTGTATATATGTAAAACAATAGTAAATGGAATAATTATTCTATTCAAGTACAGCTCTGCCATTAATATTAATAATGACCTTGTACATTTCTATTTCTTTTAACAAACATTACCTGGTAATATCAGTTGTCTTTCACTTTAATCATCTATATTTCATATTTTACTTATTACTGTCTTTAAATAAAAAAAACCAAACAATAGTTATTAACAGTAGTCAATAAAATTATTATTCTTATTCAAATTCATCTTGTCAACTGATAAAAATCTTCCATGTTTCTTTTCAGTTTTTTTAAATGTTCTTTTTAAATTATTGAGAGCCTTATTCTCTTTACAAACAAATATTCCATTACACATCAATAGAAATTTTTTCTATCACTTTAATCATCTAACATATTTTCTAATCCTTTTCTATTTCTAATATAACAATGCTATCCCATGCACCTTTGCAGAATCCTCTCCTTAAGTTAAATTTTAACCATTCTCTCTTGTGTCTTTTAAATAGGTTTATACCTTTAATTCTTGTACGCTTTTCCTGTACCTCTATATCTTGTTTCTGTCTTTTGTAGCTTCTTTTCCTTTCCCTCTTTTCTCTCTTCTTCTCCCTGCCCTTTTTATTCCCTTTTCTATCTGATTGTCCCTTCTGTGATCCTCCTGTCTGCTTCTTCCTGATATTATGATTGCTTTTCAAATTACTCTTTTTTTTTGGTTGTTGCTTCAGTGCTTAAGTTTTTAACTCCCTTTCCCCCATTTCCCTTTTTTATCCCATTTAAAATTGCTTGGTCATTAAAGATGGCTTCTTCGTTGTCCCACCCTTCTTGTTCTGCCAGCATTTCTTGTTGTTTTTCATAGTTCAAGATCTCCATTTCTAAAAATTGAAATACGAAGCCAAAAGATCCTCTTCTGTCTTGTGCTTCTTCTTTTTGTTCTTTAAGCCTCATTTTTAACTCTTCAAGCAGTGATGCCATTTTAAAAATTTTTAAACAACCCCCAAATGATTTTATTTTATTTCATTAGGATCCTCCATCCAAAGTTCCAGGAATCATCCAATAATCCAAAGCTGCTTGCTTCTTGCTTCTTTTCTCACTTTCTCTTTCCAGGGGCTTTGTTATCTTATAACAAAGTTTCAGCTACAATGTATCTTTTGCAAACCTTGTTAAAATGCCACTGTCATTTTTTTTTAAAGTTCCAGGTGGTCTCCTCCATTTTCCAGATTCCACCCTCTTTTTTCCCTTTTCCCTCTGCTGCTTGCTTTCTTTTTTTAAATAAAGTTTTTAAATTACCCAAGAATCTTTATCCCTTTGACACTTTATTTTCAGCTAGAAGTAGCCTATTAATGTCAAAGTGGATTAAGATCAGTTTCTTATTCGAATCTCTTCTTCTTAATGTTCCAAGTCAATTAAAACTGTTGATGTTAGAGGGAAAAAAGCCAATTCCGTTTGCTTTCCCTTTCTCTTTTGCAGCTTAAATCTTTTTTAGGAATAGTATTAGTCTTTAAAATTCAGGTTCCAGGTACCTTGAATCCATTCTCCATTCAACCCGGTCAGTCAAACTTTCTCCTTTAAACTTTCTCCTGCACAATCTTGTCCAGTCGGGTTCTTCTTTGCGGTGGCCATTTCTGACCACCACTGTAACCACGTTTGGGAAAGGGAGTAATGGCCAGCCGAGGAGGAGAGATGCGGCTCGCTGATGGCTCCTCCCTCTTCACCACCTCTACGGGATGGCTTCAGCCCCGAATCCAGGCTGCTTGGGGCACTCCAGTGGCAAGCACAGATCAAAACTTATTCCGCATTGAATTGTCCTGTGATACCTCACAAAGGGGTGGCTGTGGTCTTGTCCTTCTATACCCTATCAACACTGGCTGGGCTCAACCTTGAAAGAAACTGAACCAGCACAATTCTGCATCATTCGGCTCCAAACCCTGCAGCTGGCCCCAAAAGATAGCATGGTTGGTGGTAATGAAAGTCACTGAGAGGTCAAGGAGAGGAAAGATGGATGCGCTACCCACATCATACTCTCACCAGTGATCCATAAATTTAGCAGGTCATATTGTCATTGCTGTGGCAATATATAAGTAATGAAGATGTTTAGAAATCATTATTGTTTGTTTTCCAGACTGTTCTAGACCATGATTATCACAATGGCCAACAAAGATTACAGTATATTCTATAAGAAAAGAGAGGATTTCAAAGATCGATTTAAAGATCACTTTTTAAAATCCAACACCAATGTTAAAATTCTATTCCAAGTAACAGAAGAGATACAAGATCTTCTCTATAGTAGCTGCCTCAGTATCTAAAAAGATAAGACAGGCCCCTACATTGTTAATGAAAGAAAATTAATTTAAAAAAAAATTGAAAGAAAAGAAGTGTTGTTTTTTTTAAGTAAATTCTAATGGGTAGAGTGGTATTCTTATAATTACCTAATTGTGAGGCAACCAGGGAAATGTCTGAATGCCTTGTCTTTACTTTAAACCAACTCTTCTTTTTTGGGAAGACCACGGTTTGGTAAAATAATAGAATGCACAAGAAAGTAAGAAGAAGAAGATGGAATAAAAGAATAGTTACTAAATGCAGATTTTTTAAATGCACAGAAAGAAAGAAAAACTTTGTAGTGGTATGTTTCCCTTTATTTTTTTCCATAACTCTTTGTTAGATTCCAAGTAATGCAATCATCATAAGATGAACTCAGAGGCATTGCAATTCCTCAAAGAACTATTTTATTTAATTACACATCTTGGCACTAACTGGTGGAAGCAAGTACTGAAAATTTCCCAGGCTTCCATGTCACTATAGCTAGAATTTTCTCATTTTTCCAAAACAATGTATCACATTATTCAGCCAGGAGATTAAATAGTTTCTTGACAACTTCCTTCCTCCTTCCTCTGGCCAAGCGCAATTGGTCTCATCACCCAGCTATGTTGTTCTGGCTGGAGCTTCATTCACCTTAGTTCTCCTCCCTTCCATTTCTCAAGTGTGTCAAACTGAATTCATATGATTCCACCACCAAACTAAATTCAAGCTTGACATTCTTCTCATTATTTCACTGTGATTATTCCTCTCAAATTTTACATCTGTTTTAACATTCAGTTTTAATTTGTCCCATCTCCATATGACATTTCAATTACGATGTACAACTACTCCTAATAGAAGATCTTGACACTGTATAAACCTTTAAAATTTTGTCATGTTTCTCAAGGTCCCTTCTTGTTTTTTTGAGATCACTTTTAGTTTTTCTGCTTATTTGCAGATGTATTAACCATGATAGATTCCTATCTTAATTGAGAAGTTTCTGTTGTGCTTGTAATGTTTTCTGAATCTGTATTTGTTATATAAGCATATGTATTTTTTTTTATTATACAGTGATGTTTAAAAGTTTGTAATCATTTTGGTTTCAGTATAGATATGACCTAAAACATGATCTGTTCTCCAAATTCTAAAATAAGAGAAAGAGACCTCAACTATACAACTGAGTCAAAAACATTATTGTGTTTATTAATTGAGGAAAATGATCCAAAGATAAATATAGAATTTGCGTATGACAAAAATATGTAAATCTCTAAGATTTTTGGTTTATTTGATTGGGAAATTAAAATTAGGTCTTTTAATCAATTGAGTGTGAGATATCCTGCCTTTGGTAATTCTCAGTATTCACTATCAAAGCACCGGTATGTAGAAATCATGGCACCGGTATGAAGTAATCATGGTTTGAACAAAGGAGATATCTGAAGATCTCCATAAAATCATTTTGATGCTCACCGGGCTACAAAACTATTTCCAAAGAATGTGGACTCAGCTAGGCAGATTATGGCAGTAATTCCACACCACTGTTATTCTTTGCAGGAGTAATCAACCAATCAATAATATATAGAGAGAAAGTAGTATAATATACCAGGAGGTTTCAAAGAACCCCTGGATAATGTTACAAGAACTAAAGACCTCACTTGCATTGGTAAATGTCAGTGTTCATGAGACCATCATCAGGATAACACTGAATAATACTGCCATTGTGCATAGCAGGGTTCCAGGGAAAAAGTCACTACTCTCAAAAAAAGAACATTACTGCTCATCTACGCTTTGCAAAAGGCCACATGGATAAGCAGAAGGCTATAGGAAAAAATGTTATGTGGACAGACAGACACAAATACAGCTTTTTGGCTTGAATGAATAATGTTATGTTTGGCAAATGGCAAAAATTGCATTCTGTGAAACATGGTACTGGTAGTATCATGGTTTGGGACTGCTTTGCTGCTTCTGGATCAAGAGGGCTTATCATTATTCATGGAACCATGAATTCTGAAATGTAGCAGAAAATTGTACAGGAAAATGTCAATGTATCTGTGAATTGAAGTAAAAGAGAAAGTGTGTCTTATAGTAAGACAATGACCCAAAACACACAAATCTAATCAAAGTATGGTTAAAGCAGAAGAAAGTAAATGCTTTAGATAGAATGACCAAGTCAAAATCCTGACCTTAATCCTACATAAATGTGATGGAAGCACCTGAAACAGGAATTCATGTGAAGAAGTCATCAACATCCCTACATTAAAGCTATTCTTGAACAAAAAATTATTTGAGCAACTTCTTCTATTACTGATATTTGGAGAATCTATGGGTTATTCACAATAGGCAAGTTGTTCTATAATACAGTCTCAGATTGAAGAATGTTATAATTCTTCTCTTATTTTGAATTCATAAAACTTTGAATCTTACTCTTGATAAAAGAGTACTCCATATAAATCTATATATATTTGGGCCACTTCTGCAGATGTGAATCTGAAATTTACGTTAGTGTCATTTAGAATAAAAAAATCATCTTGGGTAGCATATTTATTTTTGTTATTGCAGTAAATCCTAATCAGGAAAGTTTTAAACCATTCTACCTTTGAAGGTATTTTCTCCATTTCTTCACTTTATTGTAATTATTTAGAAATACATCTGTAATGCATCCTGTCAAGTGGTGTGTTAGATATTTCTCTTAATTGCTGCTATTGTTGTTGTCTCATAAGTAGTCTTTTTTCTGACAACGCAGTCTTCATCAGCTGTTTACATGCCTTATTATTGTCTTAGTTTTATTTTCATTAATTTTATATCCAAAAAGAAAATGTCTTTAATCATTTGCATCAACGGATATATGGAGCTTTGAGGTTGCAATTATTTGTAAATACTTTGTCATCTGGATAGCATTTCACTTTTTTATTCTTCTCCCTAAATTCTGACCCTGGTTATTTGTTTATCTCTTTGGATTTTGTTTGCAAAGGCCTACACACTTGTTAGTCTTCCATGTTTAAATGTGTGTGTGTGTGTGTGTGTGTGTGTGTGTGTGTGTGTGTGAGAGAGAGAGAGAGAGAGAGAGAGAGAGAGAGAGAGAGAGAGAGAGAGAAAACTTCTATCATTGGGTCTTTTCAGTTGAGAAATGGATCCCTTCCTCTTTTCAATTTTCTGCTGCTTTCGTGAGAATGCTGGAAGACAAATCTATAATTTTGACTGTTCTTATATAACAGTTTCTGGTAACTTAGTTTCTGACAGCAAGATGCCGGAGGCAAGAGCTGTGGGTAATTTCCCCTTTTAGTTTCACATCCAGCAAACTGCCTCTTTCTCCCTATATCCAGATCACAAATCCACTTAGTTTAGTTAGGGAAAAAACCCACCAAAAAAGCTTATGTTTATTTATTGTTTATTTAGTGAACTTTATTCACTAAAGTTTACAGTATGTGTCTAGGGAGCAATGCTTTTAGACAGCATGTGCTAACTTCCTACCAGCTAAGCGAATGTACTATATACTGCCATTCAGTTCCACATTACACATTTCATGTGAAAAACTGATTGCAAAAATCAATTCCAAATCCAGCCCAGTACAGAGTGGATGTTTGAGGAACATACAAAGAACCAGTTCTGCAATCTTGTGACAGGTCAATGCAAACCGATTCAAGTACTGAACCCTTGATAAAGCTTTTGCAACTTTAAAATGATTACAGATGAACTAACCATATACTGTGCAATTGGTTGATTTTCAAATAGAAATTTAGTTATAAAGGAGAATATTTATAGCTCAGGATTTACATGAGGGATCTTTGGTGCTCTCTGAGCTTGTTTATTTTCTTGAAGAAGAAAACAAGCAAGCTCAGAAAGCGCCAAGGACCCCTCAGAAATTTAGTTTTAATACAAAGGAGAAAAAAATATCTAGCTTTCCATTGCTAATTATACTGCACCTATTTTTATAGAGCAGTAAGTAAATTATAAGGGATGTGGCGGCTCAGTGGCTAAGATGCTGAGCTTGTTGATCAGAAAGGTCAGCAGTTCAGCATTTCGGCATTTCGAATCCCTAGCACTGCGTAATGGAATGAACTCCTGTTACTTATCCTAGCTTCTGCCAACCTAGCAGTGCAAGAGCATGTAAAAATGCAAGTAGAAAAATAGGGACCACTTTGGTGGGAAGGTAACAGCATTCTGTGCACCTTTGGCATTTAGTCATGCTGGCCACATGACCATGTAGACATCTTCAGACAGCGCTGGCTCTTCGGCTTTGTAATGGAGATGAGCACCACTCCCTAGAACTGGAAACAACTAGCACATATGTGCAAGGAGAACCTCTATCTTTAAGTAAATTATGCCATTTGTGAGCTATAGCTCACATATCTGATTATTTCTTCAGAAAAAGCTAGCCCAAAGGCACTGTGAATGATCTTAACATGATTAATTCCAAAGTGATTTTGTTTTATTCTTGCTACTTACTGGGTCAACTTGTATTTTTCTACCTGTGCTCTGTACTCTTCACATTATCAGAATGATCATTCTTTTACAACTTACTCTGTGTTGTATGAACTTAATTTAGGGCATTCTTGTTTTTGCTCGACAGGTTGAGTGGTTCTCTTACAATTACCTTTGGAGCAATGCCCTTACTCCTTAGCAGAAATGGATAGCTGACAATCAAATAAGTGATAATTAAGTGATAATTGTAAAAATGAGTGAGGGTAAAAAGTCAAGGTCTTGCTATCTTTCTGAAAGGAGGTTTGACAGTATAAAGTGAGAGGCACTTGCCAGTCATTCTAAAGTAAACATTGAGTGCCAAGTCCCAAAGGTGCTTTTTTAGGAGGCAACTGGACTTTATTGTTTCTTTCTTTCTCTTGAAGATGTTTAGCTACTCATCCAAGAAGTTTCTTCAGCTCTGACAGGATAGTGTGGAATGGAAGAATTTATCCCCACAGAAATGTCACAACCTAACAATCCAAGTTGTAAGAAAGGAAAGGCTGGAATTCATCAGACCTGTCCATGAATACATGATAAAGTTTGACAAAGCACATATTATGCTTTCATTAAGACAGCTTGCTTGCTCTTGTTCTGTGGGTTACTATTCATGCATTAAATTTATATCAATACATTGGAATTTAAATATATGCTTTTGTCTTTTTAGACTTATTTTTACACCAGCTATACTTCTAACTTCTCAGAAGAGTCCCTAGTGGTGGGGTGTTGGTCATACGTCTTATGTCCTGTCAACGGAGAAATGTTCTCTAAAGCACTTTTAATGGTCAATTTAATGAATGTGTTCTCCCCTTGTTTTCTTGGCTTAGGACTATCTTGACATAGATAACAGATATCAAGTGAAGATCTAGGCTCGCCACCCCCTTCAAGCGGGCCCCCCCGCGGCCAATCTCTCTTGCTCGTGGCCCCCACACTTCTACAGCTTTCCATTGTTATTCTTCTCACTGTTTGAAGGTTTCTCCTTACTTCCAGGTTAAATCTCTCCTTGTTCAGTTTCCATCCATTATTCCTTGTCTGGCCTACAGGCACTTTAGAAAATAGCTTGACCCCTTCCTCACTGTGGCAGCCCCTCAAATATTGAAACACTGCTATCATGTTTCCCCTGGTCCTTCTCTTCACTAGACTAGCCAAGCCCAGTTCCTGTAATCATTTTTCATATGTTTTAGTCTCCAGTCCTCTAATGATCTGGTTGCTCTTATATATCATGACTCCAAAATGAAGTTATAGTTAAAGCACCAAAGCATAGTAGAATTCTTTGAGGTTTCTTGGCAATTTTGTTCAACAACAATGCATTAATCTTTACTAGAAGTACTTTATAATATGAAATATTTCACAGGAAGTTGAATGAGTAACTCCTAAAAATAATGGAAATATTGAAGGGTTTTGTGGGACCACAAGACATGGAGTACGTCCAAATATCAATCTCCTAGCACTAATATTATGGTTAATAAGCATTATACCAATATTCAATTTTTGTAGGTGCACTTGAAAAGAAAGAAGATGGATGAATAGATTAGAAGCAAAAAGAGTTATAGAAGTAATAAAGGTAAGATGAGAGAATACTTCATTTCTTTTAGTGTAAAAATGCCCAGAATTCACATATTTTACCCTGAAACTTATTAAAATTTCTAGAAACTGGTCATTTATTGTTTACAAAATAATGATTTATGCCATTTAATGATTTATGTAAATATTGACTAAATAATACAAAATTCTAGAACCTTAATTTTTGACAAAAGTTCAATTGTTCGGCATGAAAATATGTGGTGATTTTGTTTCTTTTTTGACACTTCCGTATTCCTAGGATTATTGGACTTTCCCCCCATCCTCTCTTCTGATTTTCCTTCACTACCCTATCTTTGTAGATGTGACTTTATAGTGTCAGGATGTGGGTAGTAATTGCATGTAAGATTATGAGATTAACTCAACTAATATGTAGCTTTACATATTATTGATTAATGAACATATGATGGTACCTTCCCTCCCTCCCTTGTATAAAGAGAAACATTTCCTTTCAGATTTCAACTGATTCGATACTGAACTTCTACCTACCCTGATACATAGTGTAGGAGAGGAAGAAAACAACCACACCTATCCTGGAAAATATTTGGCAAATGCCACCTCAGCAAATACCACCTCTAGCTGGAGATTTTACAGTATCCTTCCCTTGCCACACCCACCAAGCCACGCCCACAGAACCGGTAGTAAAAAAACTTGAATCCCCCCTCTGGTTCAGATGATTATATATAAGATAGTGCTAGAAAAAAATTGTTGATATAAAGAAAGTTGTAAACAGATTTGCTTAATGATTAAAAAAAAGTGAATTGCTTAACCACTAGGATGGCCTAATATTTTTTTTAAAACAACTTCATTTTCTTTTTGATTTCTTCATATTATCAAGTGAATGGCCCAGGATGTCTCCTCAAAGGGAAGAACACATCATATTATTGATTATACTAGAGTGTAGAGCTTATGTTCCTTTTGATTTCTGTTTTAGAATTTCCCGGATCAGCATTAAGTAAGTTATCAGTTGATAGCATACAAGGAAGTATGTGCACTACAAATAATCATGGAAAAAAGCATTAATTTATTACCACTTCCATTTCAATTAAAGATAATAAAAAGATTGAAAGTCTACTTACCTTGCAATAGCTGGCTGCCCTTAGAATTTTGGAATATCAGGACTTAAAATTCTTCAGAAAGCTTGGGATAGCCAGAGAGTAATAACAATCTTAATTTTGCTGAATTGTACAGTTTCCCCCCATTCTCTTCATATACTGGATCTATTCAGTTTGAATCTTTTTAGAATTAAGTTAAATATTTTAACTGAATATCTGTTTTAATATTTTTTTCAGAAGCAACTGAGAAGAAGGGTTACTTTTTCAAAGATTAAAAAAACTGGCAAGCATGAAACAATGTAATATATTTAAATGTCAGTCTTTATACAAATGATACTTACAAAAGGAGGTATACATGAACCTTCAAGTTAACAAGGAAATCTTATATTGCCACACACATTTAGGTCTGCTTGACTCTGATGGACACTGCCACTCTGTAAGATATTTAATTTTAGTAGAGGAAGTTAGTTAAAGTCAGTTAAACTGCCTTTAAATGGCATCCTGAGAATGTTTTGCAATAATGTAATGCACATAATACAGTACTAATATTTATTTATTTATTTGATTTATTTGATTTGTCAATCGCTTACAAGATAATAGGTATAAGTATATACATAGTTATGAATACATGAAATGGGTACATATAAAAAAAAATAAAAAGAAACAATAGGACAGGGATGATAGGCACATTGGTGCGCTTATGCATGACCCCTACATACTGTTGTCTAGAGAGGATAAAAATGGGAAAAGATGCACCAAAAAGCACTTCTGGGAGGGCAAAGAATTTTTTTAAAAAAAGTCATGCTTGAGCGAAGATGGAAATCTTACCTTAGTTTACACGCTTTCTGGACAACTGAGCAGAAAAGCAGAGAAAAGAAAATTGCGGCTAAGGTCAGAGAGGTAAAACAAGAGCTGCTAAAATGTACAATGCAAAAACTACTTTATCAGAAGACATGGAGCAGGAAAAGATCCTTTGTCAGCCTTTTCCACCTGAAGCCCTTCAGATACATTAGATTACAAGTTTCACAATTCTCAGGTCACAATACATTCGCTCAACTTATGTTGACTTTACTGGCTTGGGATCTTCGGAGTTGAATTGCAACACATGAACCTGGTTGAGTAACAGTACTTTATCAGGTATCAGAGAGAGGGAAAAGGGACAAGAAATTCTCCCTCCAGCACACATATGCATTCTTTTTTTCCTTATATTAATGTATATTGTTACAATGCTTTTCAAATAAAAAGATTTTGCTTATTTCATTGTGACCTTGGTCAGACATGAAACCATACATACATTTCTATGCAGAGCTTCTTAACTATCTTGCACCATTCATCACTGACTGACACCGATGTCCTCATGAAATCGTTCGTGTACTTATTCTGACAGATAGCTTCAGTGCTTCCACGTCTTGGGTTTGCTTTTGTCCTACAAAGCAGGAAGGGGAGGGGCAGAGCAAGTAGAACACTGGAAAATAATTATTTCCTGACCTTCTTGTTATTACAGCACCTTGATCATACTCTCCATGTGACTTTTGGTCTAGCCGTACCATTCAGAAATCTTTTCCATCAGCCAGTCTGTTCTGCAGATCTCATTTTCTGAATGGCTTCCTTTTGATGGGTCCTCAGCTGCAGATTTATCTTCCAACTGTATTCACATATCATGTCCAATCTATGCAGCACAAATGCAAAACAAACAATCTCTGACAATCTCTATCAACCTTCTCAGTTGCCCAATATAGCTGCCCTTTATGTATTTTCATCAAAAAAGCAGATGTGCCTGCTTTCAATTAGGGAGGAAGCTTCTAGGTGACTACGTGACAGCTTGCAAATAGACAAAATCCTATCCTTGAAGCTAATTTATATCGCTATATCAATTGTACATACAATCTTCTATAATTCTACAAATGCCAGCTTCATTATGAAAATAAAAAGTCTTGAACTTGGAACAACTCAGTTTGCATTAGACCGTACACAATCATTATCATGAAAGTTACTAGATCTCTATACTTTTATGTATAGAGCTAAAAGTTTTAATGCATTAGTATGATTCAAAGTGCAGTTTATTGATTCAAAATTAACCATCCCGCTCCTAAATTCATTTAATTGCAAAACTGATATGAACAGTGAACTAAAAGAATTTGACTAAGAATAATGATTGCTCCATCCTGCAAGGAGGAAGAGGAAGAGGAGGAGGAGGGGGAAAGAAACCTTTTCTTGCAGATTATTAAAGATTAAAAAAGTGAATTAATTGTTCAAGAAAATTACTAATAATCAGAAGTATAGATATTTGGGGATGGGAGGCCTTACTGGAAACGACCACAAAAAAGTCTTTTAAACTAATTTTCCTACTTGTACTGATGGGACTTACATTCTTATGTTTGAAGCCATTTGATTCAAGTTGACACAATAAATAATATTCCATATTTCAATATTTGATAAGAAGATTGAAGTTGTTGAGTTGTTTTTCAGTAATTTTAGCTAACAAAAACTTTTATAACTTCACAGAAGTTAATACATCAGACTTAATAAAACCTGATGCAGCATACCTCCCCATTTGATCTGGCATGGGTAAATTTACTTCTCCATCCCAAAACAGTTAACAGACTGTGTGTAACTTATACATAGAAATAAGGCATTGTGGATTTCTGTTAAAATAACGTAGCACTTTTGTAGTAATAGCTAAAATCAATATTATATAAATTAAGAGGACGCAGACATATTTTTATGAATCAATTATCAAATGATGGAATGTAGAGGCCACACAAATGTGGTTAGGTATATACCATACATACCAATATGCTATTACCTTGTGAGATAAGCAACTTTACAAAGTACAGAAGTAAAACAAGAAATTGGACTAAGAAAACCAAAGAAATTAAAGCATGACTCAGAAGATGAAAACAAAGCACAGTCAACGTTATTTTATGCCACCACCATCTCTCTTCAAAGCAACAATATAGTAAAGTGAAAAGCCTCAATTGAAATAAAGTAGAAGCTGTAACTTTTCTGAAACTTCCAGATGTACCAAAATTTTACAGTACATTTTCTAATTGTTCAGCATTTATATACTTTACTATATAAATCATAACTAAATAAAACATCAGTAAAGCTATGGCACAATCTAAACTTTCCTGAATCTCTCAGAAAAATATGTCAGAGAATGATTAGGATAGAGATTCACCTCTTAAGATGCTCATGACAAATTTGAATTTTACCATATTAATGGATTATTCTTTGATGTATTTGATGTAATATTGTTACATTTCATATCTATGTTTGTTTGTGTATTAATTCTGTAGCACTTTGGAACATTAGATGATAGACCTACTATGTCAAAAGCAAAATAAATGCAGTTGATATATCTACAATTGTTTTGCATCTGTGAATCACTTTGGGCTGAACTCTGTCCCTTGATGTCAAATCTTGTTATAAGACTATATCACTATTTTCAAATCTCAATGGCCCCAGGTGGTTTGGAAGTCACTTCAGCAGGTCACAAAACAATTTCATTACTGTGAAATCCTCACAGGTCTGTTATTTGCTACTCTTAAGGATTTCCATGCTAATGGCAGTAATTATTTATCACAGTACTAGGGACAAAGCAAAGCTGTTTCCTTTTATTAGACAGATGGGTTGTCCAAAATAACCAGGATTTTATTCTCTATCAAGTCTTATGAGACAACAATTGATTTATCAACAGATTAAACCATATTTTTAATAATTAGGCTGAAGAATTTGAGATTAGTGTTAAGAATCCAGAGACCTTCATAAGACCATTGGAAGATAATTAACCTTTTTTTAACATAGAGAGACAAGAGGCAATTTTTTTTTCTCTCTATCTCACAATATTAAGGACAAATTAGGGTGCATGAAGTCCAGGCACACCATTGTTCATATGGGTATTACTTTTGAGGTCTGCTATTCCCCAGACTATCTATCTATCTATCATCTATCTATCTATCATCTATCTATCTATCTATCTATCTATCTATCTATCTATCTACCTAATATATATATAAAAAGAACCAAATTAAAAGGGAAGCTGGCATAACATAAAACAACGCTTCACTCACTAATCATTATTTTTACTTAAAGCATTCTTTTGTTGTTTGTATAGTCCTCAGAAATCTTGAGAAAATAAAAACAAAGATTAGACAAATTCAGTGCTTTTTAGATATGCGCCCTCCTATGTAATAAAAAAAGAGAATGGAAATGATAAAGAACATACTGAGGGGGCCAGAGGAGGTGAGGGTCATCCATGTTAGTACATATGATTTTTTTTAAAAAAATATAAATCAATTATTAGGAAAACGTATTGAGGATGTATACAATGGGCATTATATGCACAACTTAAAGTGACATAATGAAACAATAGCTTATTTTTATTAACACAAAATCCTAATTAAGTTATATTCTATCACAGAGTTTCTTAATCTGGCCCTTTTCTGATAATTGGACAACAACTGCAGATATCTCAACTCTGCAAAACTGTTTTCTCATGATGGGAGTTATAGCTCAATATATTTGAGAAATCAAGCTGAAGAAGGGAAGTAAAGTAGGGAAGAATAAGGTATGGAACTCATATATTTTCTTATAACCTTTATGTTTTTTTATATATTTCAACATTTCAAAAAATAAATGAATTTAAGAAGCATCTGGAAAAACCACAATAAACTGCATTCTTCTTTGTGGGTAATAAAATTCTGAACAGGCCTAAATTAGATTACAGATTATAGATTAATAGACCTTAGGGACCTTAGTCGTAGAGCTGCCATTTTCTTATTGTTTTAGAGATGCGCCACTGAAGATGTTTTCAGAAATTAGTAATTAGAATACCTAATGAGCTAAAATCATTATTATCTTCCTATATATACAGCATACTTCTTTCCTGTGGTACATTAACAGATATTTCTCTAAAAAAAAAAAGTAAAGCAATATCTGAATATTCTAATTCTCTGCAATCATCTTACCTTGGGAACATTACAACCTTTGTCGCAGAACGTTCATTTAATTTCCAAATAGTCACAATGACTTCATATAGTATGTAAACAAAATATTTGTTAATAATATTGTAAAGCAATCATAGTATAAATTTCAGTCAAAAAACTAAATATTTTGATCTGGAGTTGATGCTAAGAAAAGGCTTAAATTAAAAAGAAATGCTTAGCAACAATTTTAATTTGTGTCTTTCTTGGCAGTTTTGTAAATCTTAAAAAGAATAAACAGTAAAAAAAGCCTAGTAGTTAAAAGCTATAGGAATACTGTAAATAATTTTAGTCCATTCAGTATTTTAGCAAACATACTATATAGACTTAGCTCTATTTTTATTCAAATAATTTATTCCTAGGCCTGTGTTAAGATTATCCCTAAAATCAGGAAACTTTATTTGAATTTACTATTACTAGAAAAAAGTTTTTAAGAATGTAGAACATATTAATGTTACACTTCTAAGACAATAATGTTTAATAGCTCATAAAGATGCTCAAGACCATATTCAGGCCAACATTATGAAACATGTTCTGAACAAAAATGATGGTAATTTCCTTTCTTCTTTCTTTTGGATAAAGCAGAGATGGTATTCAGCAGGTTCTGACCTGTTCTGGAGAACTGGTAGTGGAAACTTTGAGTAGTTTGGAGAACTGGCAAATACCACCTCTGACTGGCTCCACCCACATCTATTCTCTGCTTCCCGAGTCCCAACTGATCGGCTGGGTCTTTTTTTGTTGCCCTGCATAGGAGAATGGAGGTGAACAGCAGGTTAGTGGGGTGAGGAGGCAATGGGATTTTGCAGTAACCTTTCCCCAGGGCTGGGGAGGTTATGGAAATTTTGCAGTATCCTTCCCCTGGAGTGGGTTGGGAATGGCTAAATGGTTAAAGTTAAAGTTACAGTTAAAGTGTTTTTGCAATCAACTGGGTGAAACAGAAACAAGGACATTTTTTTGTAATGTCCTAGGAATGTTTTATTTATCAAATCAAAACACACACAAGCAACAGGTTTTTGGATGGTTCAGTTTTAGCAAAAGATCCTTCCTAAAGTTTGTTCTTGTTAAATTCCTTTGAGTAGTTCAGAGAACCGGCAAATCCCACCTCTGACTGGCCCTGCCCCCATCTATTCTCTGCCTCTTGAGTCCCAGCTGATTGGATGGGTCGTCTTTTGTTGCCCTGTACAGGAGAACAAAGCTGGAAAACAGGTTAGTGGGGTGGGGGTGGTATGGGATTTTGCAGTAACCTTTCCCCAGGAGTGGGGAGGGGATGGAGATTTTACAGTATCCTTCCCCTGCCACGCTCACCAAGCCATGCCCACAGAACCGGTAGTAAAAAACTTTAAATCCCATCACTGGGATAAAGATTATAGTTTTATCATTCTATATTATTCTTTGGTTCATGAATATGAACAGAAAACTGTCCTTTGCCTAACAAGGTCTCATGCACATTCTTGCTTCTTTTCCCTTCTTTTTTATTTTCTGTCTTTTATCCCTTTTAATATTATGTCTTGATAATTCCACTTTACTCCATTTCTGTCTTCTTGACACATTACAGCATTTCAAAAAGCTTCCTTAATCTAATGGGCTCTAATCAGTGTTTATTTGCAAGTACTTAAATATCTCTCTTGAGTTTCAGAGGAGTAACATTAATTTATATGAGAAATGTCACCTGGGGAAAATTATAGGTTGGAAACTTCATTAAGAAATTTAGGATTGAGGATTCTTAATAAAATCATAAACATCTAATTGCCTAAATTATGTTATTGTGGATAGGAGAACAATTGCTGAGTTGACTCTCACTGAATTTGTGTCAATATAAAATAGTTCAAATTGTAAATATACTATTAAGGATATAATAAAAACCCACTCTGTCAGATGGAACATGAGCCAATACGTCTTTCGGTCTAAATAACACAATACTTTAAACTTCAGGCTTACAACAGCAAATCTCTCTTTCTCTCTTTCTCCAATAATATTCTTGTTAGATCTGGGAGGATGGTTCAAAAACGGGGGCAAGACTCAGATAACAAGAGCAGCTCTTTATTAGTGACTTCAGATCTGAGCGGACAATCCCAGGCTCAGCAGCCCCTTATATAGGGCTGGCTGCGGCTAGGCAGCCAATGAAGGCGATTTGAGTTTGCCGCTCTTGGCTAGCCAATCGGATCAGTCTGCGGTGACCAATCACTATCTTGCTATTCGCGGGCCAATCAGATTTGCAGGCTTTTGAGCCTGCTAGTCCGGAACACCCCTCCCCTCTCGGTTCCATTTAAGGGGTGGAGTTATATAGTCTCGCAGGTAGGCAGGTCTTCGTACCTGTCTACCCGACTTATGCAATTCCAACTGTCCGTGTTCAAACTTGGGTTCAGACGGACTGCTTACTGGATCTAGCTGGAATGGCGAACCGGTGCCATAGTTGGGACTCTCTCCTGATGCCCTCGGGGTGATTGAGTCCTCAGCTTTGCTGCTACTGCTATGGTTTTCCGGGCTCACTGAACCTGCTTGGCTGCTGCTTCTTGGTGAAGTGTTTGTCTGCTCTGGTTCAACTACTCTGGTGAGTATTGCAAGCTATGGTGTGGTGATCTTGGGGTTAGTTCTGAAGAAACAGGTGTTGGTTCTATTTCCGGGCTCGCGGCTTCCCCTCCTCCCCTGGTGTCGAGGCTGGGGTCAGGGATGGAAGTTGTGGTCAGTCTGGAGCGTAGCTGGTCAATGTGGCATTTCCATGCTCTGCCATCAGTGGTCAGTAGACGGTAGGAGCGGGGACCCGTGACTTGAGTTATTTGAGCAGGAATCCAGAGGGGATCCTCAGAAAATTTTTTTGCAAATACAAGGTCTCCTATCTTAAAGGCGCGATGCTTGCTGCTGGAACCCAGGGGCTTTTCCGGGGTGTAGGCAGGGTGCAAGCAGTCTAGAGGCGATCTGAGTTTCCTGGCCATCAGGAGTTCAGCTGGGCTCTTGTTAGTCATGCTGTTAGGTGTGATGTGCTGAAGGAACAGCATTCTAGTGACTTTATCGTGGATATTACCTTGTTCCATTTTCTGTAGGGTTTTCTTTGTGAACTGAACCATTTGTTCAGCCCTACCATTCGCCGCTGGATGAGCCGGCGATGTGAGTGCGTGTCGGATGCCCCATTCAGCTAGGTATTGTTCAAAGGCTAAGGCAGTAAATTGGGGCCCATTGTGTGGCAAAGAGTCTATTCAATTTCTTGATGACTGCCTCTGTAGTGGTTGTTTTCATTTTATTGACCTCGAGCCAGTTAGAATACGCATAGACAGTTATTAGGAAAGTGTGTCCTTTAGTGGGTCCCGCAAAGTCAATATGAATGTGCGACCAGGGACCTCTGGGTGTTTCCCATTCTGCTGGTGGAGCTTTTGGTGGGGCTGAGTGGTTTTCCTGGCATCTGTTACAGGAGGCGACCCAGGTTTCAATTTGTTTGTCCATACCTGGCCACCAGGCATAGCTTCTTGCCAGTGCTTTCATACGCACGATGCCCGGGTGTCCATCGTGTAGCATTTGAAGGACTTTTTTTTGTAGTTTAGTTGGTATGACAACTCGGTCTCCCCATAATACGCACCCTCTTTGCGAGAAAAGTTTTGTCTGTCTGTTTTTGAATGGTTTAAAGGTTTCTTGGGCTTGTATTCTGGCCATCCCCTCTCCACCCAGCCAAGAACTCGTGCCAAACATGAATCTTTTTTGGTTTCAAAGTTGATGTCCTGGGCCGTTAGTGGAGGTGAGGGAATTGTCTCGATTTGTAGTATTGGTAGCGTGGGAGCTGGGTCTTCCTGCAGTTCAGGTAGTGGAGAGCGGCTCAAGGCATCAGCGTGAGGAATAGATTTTCCAGGGCGATATCTTAGTTGATAGTCGTAGGCAGCTAGGAATTCCGACCATCGCATCATTCTGGGGGACAGAATGTGTGGGGTAGGTTTGTCGCCCGCCAGAATGCCAAGTAATGGCTTATGATCTGTGATAATGGAAAATGATCTCCCATATATGTATTCATGAAACCTTTTAATCGCAGAGACAATAGCAAGGGCTTCCTTATCTAGGTGGCTATAGTTTCTTTCTGTTTTTGACAAAGTTCTTGAAAAAAATGCAATAGGTGCCTCGGTACCATTTGGTAGGATGTGGCTCAGGATGGCCCCCACCCCAAAAGGTGAGGCGTCACAAGTCACAGTCAATGGGAGTGTTTCATTATATTGTATGAGCACTGCATCTGAAGTGAGAAGGTCCTTTACTTGTTGCAAAGTGTGTTCCTCCCGTCGTCCCCAAATCCAGGAGGCTCTTTTATCGAGGAGTCTATGAAGGGGTTCAGCAACAGTCGCCTTCTGGGGTAGGAAAATATTATAAAAGTTAATGAGTCCCAGGAAGGCTTGAAGGTCAGTTTTGTTTTTGGGTCTTGGGGCGTTTTTGATAGCTGCCAATTTCTTTTCTGTAGGGTGGATTCCTTGCTTGTCAAGAAGGTAGCCAAGAAACTCCACCCTTTCTGTGCATAACTAGCACTTTTCCTTCTTAACCTTGAGGCCAGCATCTTTGAACCTTTGTAGGACTGTTCTGAGGCGTTTCCCTAATTGATTTTTTTGTTGGGGCTGCTATTAGTACATCATCAAAATAGGGCACAACCCCCTTTATGCCTTCCATCAGGCTTTGAAAAATGCCTGGCACTACGCTTCCTCCAAACTGGAGCCTGTTACATTTGAATGCACCACGATGTGTAACTATAGTCTGGGCTTCTGCAGTTTCGGTATCAACTGGCAGCTGTTGATACGCTTGGGCCAGGTCTAGTTTTGTGAATATTCTGCCACCCCCAAGTGAATGTAGGAGATGCTGAACGACTGGTACCGGATAGGCGCTCTGTTGCAGTGCGTGATTGAGGGTGGCCTTGTAGTCTCCACAGATTCTCAAGGACCCGTCAGGCTTTATGGGGGTGACAATTGGTGTCTCCCATCGGGCGTGGTCAATGGGCTCTAACACGCCTTGTGCAATTAATTTGTCCAGTTGCTCGTCAATTTTGGGTTTGAGAGCAAAAGGAACTCGGCGTGGTTTTAGGCGAATGGGCGCAATGTCAGAGTGCAGATTAAACGAAATAGGGGACCCCTTGTACTTGCCTAACTTTTCACTGAAAACCTCTTGGAAATCGTGGATGAGGGCCGCTTCCCAGTCATTGTCTTCAGTATGATGGATGCCAGCCATTCCAATTCCTAATGGCGCGAACCACTGAAGGCCCAGTAGACTTGGCCGGTCTCTGTCTACAATGGTGAGCGGTAGTATTGCATTATGTCCTTTGAAAGGGACCTGGAAATGGCTAGTACCTACGACTGGAATCCGGTTGCCTTGATAATCTTTCAGTATGAGTCTCTGACTGCTGAGGTCTTGACGTCGGATGTTGGGAATCAGTTGCTTAAGGGTTTTCCAGGATACCATGGATAGTGAGGACCCAGAGTCTACTTCCATGATGCAAGGTTTATTCTCGATGGTGACTTTTACACGAATTTTCTTTGCATCTAGCGATGAAGCGTGGCCGATGGTGATGGTTTGATGAGCCTCTTCTCGTCTGGGCGTGCCATTAAACCTTCGGGGTCTATTGTACTGGTTCTACTGGTTGCTAGGGCGGTTCCTCTGTGTGGTGGGGTTGCCATCGGTTCTTTTTGGGCTGCTCCCTCTCCGTCTGGGGCTGGAATTTCTTTTGTTTCTGCATACTTTAGCAATATGCCCACGTTTTTCGCAAAAATGACAAATGGCGTCTAAGAATCTGCACTCGGATCGAGGATGGTTTCCACCGCATCTGGCGCATTGGTAGTTGGATTTATGACCCCACTGGTCCCGTTGCTCACATTCTGACCAGAGTCTGTGGACTTCTTCCTCCTCGCTGTCTGAGGATGACTCGATATCTTCATGATGGGTGGCCGATGTGTACTTGTCTGAAGGTTTCCCAGCATCGTTGGTGGGTTGGCGGTTGGTCCCGCTGGTTTGGCACATTCGTGCTGCTGATTTACAAGTGGCTTCAGCTGTGGTGGTGTCTGCTATGGAATCTGCAAGTGAGATGTCTCCCTTGGCCATGATCTTGCTCTGGACAGTTGGACCTCTAAGGCCAAGGACAATCCTGTCTCTCATGGCTTCTTCGAGATTAGCGAAGCCACATAAACCACCCAGGTTTCTCAGGTCTGCCACGAAATCCCCGACGCTCTCACCTTCACACTGGTCCCTCTGATAGAACTCGTGTCTGCGAATGAGAGTCGGTACTGCTGGGGCTTAGTGGTTGCGCAGGATGGGAGCAAGGGTGTCCCAATCCATCGTTTTAACTTCAGCTGGTTTCGCTAGTGCTTTAGCCATTTTAAAAATGGCAGGTCCGCAATGCATTAGAAAAATGGCTCGTTTCTTGCTGGGCGTGGCATCCTTTAGGTTGTTGGACTCTAGGAACATTTGAAATCTGTCCATATATGAGTCCCAGTCCTCGCTAGCTGGATCGAATGGGGTGGGTGGTATAGCGCTGCTGGCCATGTCGCCGTTGTTGCGGTCTGTCAGCCACGTGCTCTTTCGGCTAGCTCAGTTCAATAGCTTCTGTTGCCTCTGCATCCCATCCTCGTCGCCAGTGTTAGATCTGGGAGGATGGTTCAAGAACGGAGGCAAGTCTCAGATAACAAGAGCAGCTCTTTATTAGTGACTTCAGATCTGAGCGGACAATCCCAGGCTCAGCAGCCCCTTATATAGGGCTGGCTGCGGCTAGGCAGCCAATGAAGGCAATTTGAATTTGCTGCTCTTGGCCGGGCCAATCGCGGTAGCCTGTTTACTAGCCAATCGGATCAGTCTGCGGTGACCAATCACGATCTTGCTATTCGCGGGCCAATCAGAGTTGCAGGCTTTCGAGCCTGCTAGTCTGGAACAATTCTCTTTATTAAATCACACAGAAGAGATGTGTATGCCTATCAGAGATGGTATTCAGCAGGTTCTGACTAGTTCTAGAGAACTGGTAACTGAAATTTTGAGTCGTTCGGAGAACCAGCAAATACCACCTCTGGCTAGAGATTTTACAGTATCCTTCCCCTGCCACACCTACCAAGTCATGCCCACAGAACCGGTAGTAAAAAAATTTAATCCCACCACTGATGCCTATGCACAAAACATTCTATGATATAATACAAAATGTCATTAAACATTTCCGATGCTGATCTTGCATGGGTTTTTTTTAAAAAATTTTTAAGACAGGTACATCTCTGATTGTATCCTAATTTTTGCAGTGAAAGGAGAGTATTAGAAGCTGTGTTTATTTATTTATTTTATATGTCACACGTCCCACTTAGAAGAGACTCTAGGCAGCTTATACCTAAGTAAATGCAACCAGGTAAAACATGAAATAATAAACATTAACCTTTAAAATTGACTTAAAATTAACAAAGAAAATAAGGACAGCAGCAAGATGTACGTGGGGAAGAGATGGGGTCTTATTCATTATCCATACCTCCTGTATGGTAATGGCACTCCAGGTCAATTGGCAAAGCCAGGTTTTCAGGTACTTTCAGGCCAAAAGGGTGGGGGCAGGTCTCATCTCAGGGGGCATGATGTTCCAGTAGGCATAAGTCATGGTAGAAAAGGCTCTTCTCCTGAATCTCACCAATCAGAATCCTTTCATTGATAACATCCACAACACGCTCCTCTTGCCAATGCAGATCAGATGGGCCAATCCCATCAGGGTGAGATGGTTCCTCAGATAACCTGGACACCAGCCATAAAGAAGTTTAAAGGTAATAACAAATACATTGAATTGGACCCAGAAGCAAATTGGCAACCACTACTGTTCTTGCAACAGTGCTGTAGCATAGGCCACTGTAGGGGCCCCAAGAACTGTTCACAAGGTTGCATTCTATGTCATAGCTTTTGAATACTATTCAAGGATAACCCTATGTAGAGTACATTGCAATAGTTGAAACATGAGATGACCAGGGACTGAGTGACTAAGCATAAGGACTCATGATCCAGAAAGGGTGGAACTGGCACACAACACAAAGTTCTGCAAAGACTTTCCTAGCCATGACTACCACCTGCTCTTTAAGCAGGAGTTCAAGAACCCCCAAATTGTGCACTGAATCTAATTCTGAACATCTAATGACCTCATATGGGAAACTGAACAAGTAACATTTACTGACTTTTCTTTTAAGCCAGTTTATGGCAAACAAAGCAATTATGGAGTATATTTTCCCTCAGGAGTTATCAGCTAGAATGCATGCATGCCTGGGACACAGAAGTTTAAAGGAATAGAAGGAAAAAAGAACAGTAACTGAGTAAACAATAATTTATTGGATAAATTATTGATAGAGAATTAGGAAGCTGAACAAAGAGGTGAGAGGGAAAAAATAATTGCTAAGAGAAAAAGGAAGTAAAAAATGAAAGTAGAGCAAAAAACCAAGAACGAGCTCTTAGCGCTTAAAATGAGATTTCTTCTTCTCCCTCAGGTTCTAAGTTACTATAGTTCACAGCTTGCAAGCAATTAACGTTCCACAAGCAAATGTAAGCATGTGAATTGTGTCAGCTAAGTAACTATGCTTGACATGCTTTTTTATACACAATTGTAAATATCTCTAGGGAAAACAAATGCTACACTATATGTTCAGTCAATCTTTTAGATATACAAAAAACCTGGACTCAACTAAAAAGTACAGGGTTATTTTAGTCAATGAAATACATATATAAGACACTGACAGAACTAATTTTAAAAACCACGTGACATCTACAGAAGTAGTGCAAATGTGAGGTTCCCAAAGGAAACCCAGTGAACTCCCTAATCTTTGGAAAGATTGGGAATAGCAAGAGTTATAAGAGTGTGTGAAACTCAATTTAATTCATATTCTAATATAGCAGGGGAAACGGATAGAAACAAACTCATATTCAGAGAATAGGCATTTCTTCTGCATTGACAAGCATTGCCATAGGAACAGGATCACAAGCAGCTATTCTTGCTCTGTACATACCACTCTCTGTATGGACTTTCTCTCCGAGACACTACAGCCACCAAACCAAACAGTGATACAGTTTGTTAAAATGCTCTTAATTGTGCCTCTGTAAAAAGTGGCCAGGACAGAAGCAGAAAGTTGTGCTCTCCTCATCTGATGCAGGAAATTCAGACACTGGTTTGTACATTTCATTAAGAATGACATGTGGAGAGACCAGTTCAGATTTTTAGTTATCTGCACCCCCAGATATTTAATACTGGTGACCACCTCTTACAGGGATGTCATAGCTGTTGATTTGAAAGCAAGCAAGAATTGATTGCAGACCTTCAGCTTTATAGTATCTAGGTATATCAGTTCTCAGGCCTAAGGTACTTCTGATGAGTTGAGGATGTAAGAAATGTTGCTTAACCTGTCCTGCTTCCCCACTCCCCCTGCAAAAAAAGAAAAAAGAAAACGAGAGAGGGAAGCTGGAACTGCCAGAAGCTGCTTCCTCAGAACATATGCCATCTCAGGAATTTCCACTGCCCTTCTGCCTTCTGTCTCCTGCTTTTCAGAAATGGTTCCCTTTTGGAATCCAAATTAACTATCTCTAAATAATAATACTTCTTCAAAGATTTTGAAGAATTTAGTGAAAATGCAACATGCTCATAGGTGTTATTAAAGCATTTTTTAAAAAATATATTATTAAAAAGTTATACCTCATTGGGTAGAACTTGTGGACTGAATTAACAGCAATTAACACTAGCACTCAGGTTTATACACTTGTCATGCCCCTGTCAGAATCTGATTTGGAGGGGGAGGCTGAGCAGCTGACAGGGAGTGAGAGTGTGGCTCAGTTGGCTGTGGAAGAAACTGGGAAAGGGCAAAATCCGGCTGGGCAGAGCAGGGAAAAGGTAGAGCAAGGGAAAGGGAATTTGGAGAAAGATCCAGGCCTATTCCCTCTTCATCCTAGGGCATGCAGGGAGGAAGGGAGCAACATGAAAGGTCCCTGATTCCCTTCATTAGCTGCAGCTGGGAACACAGTGTTTAAAAAGGGAGGTTGCGCACAGCAAACTGTTGAGAGCAAATCGTGAATTATCTGGTATTGTTGAGGCTTATTTGGGTTCCTGGCATCTTCCCAACTGTGTGTGTTTTGCTGGCCTTTCAAGTTTGCAATTCCTTATCCTGCCCTGTCAAGTTAATTACTGCAGCGTGGTATGTGTGGGTTTTTATTTACAGTTTGTGTTATGTCCTGAGAACTCTAGGAGTTCTCACTCAGGTCCATTCACTTTGTGTGGGCGTTCTCCCCCCTTTCCTCATTGGTTGGTTCTCCCCAGCAGCCAGCTATAAAAGCAGGCTGCGGGGTCCAACCGGTTGCTGATTGCTGCGAGCCAGTTCCAGGCGTGGCAAGCACGGTCAGCCCTTTATTGTTATAATAAAGTATTGTTGCACTCATGCTCTGGTTCAGCCTCTCATTGCTCAAACTTAACACTGGCGACGAGGGTGGGATGGCTACCAGAAGCACCATGCAACCGCTGAGTCACTAGCCGCCGATCTACAGCCCAGAGAGAGCGATCGGCCGGTGATAAGAGAAACGCTGATCCGCAGCCAGAGAGAGAGCGGTCAGCAAACAAAAAGAGCAAACAAAAAGAGCAAACGCTGATCCGCTGACAGAGAAAGCGGCCAGCAAGCGATAAGAAGCAAACGCTGATCCGCAGCCAGAGAAAGCGGTCAGAATCGAAAGTTAGAAGCGTCTGTAGCCGCTTGTTAGCCCAGCTACAGGGAAAGTGAAGCGCTGCGAGCCGCAGCCGCTTGGTATCAGCGCGAAATTCAAACGGTTGTCATTTGAATTTCAAACCTAAAAGGTACAGCACAGCGCTGTAGCCAGTCACTGACGCCCACACAGGCGCGAATCCAAATGCCATCAACGGCTAACGCCAAACGTGGTTAACCCAGAGAGAAAGAGAGGATTGCAAACAGCCTCTCCTGAGCTGAAATCACTTGCCCACCACGGGCACTAAAACATCGCCTGCTGCCCCAGAGAGATTTTTTCCACAGGTTGTTCAACCGGTCCCAGCACCATGAGCTCCAATCCAGTCTTCCCGGCGTTCAAACCAGACGAGGAGAAGTGGGAATCGTATAAGAACCGCTTTAATCATTATATCGATGCAGTTGGCCTGGCGGATGCGGGGAGCATCGGAAAAATCGTATTTCCTAATCTACTGTGGAGCCACCGTCACGATACAGCCACGGCACTCGTGGCTCCTCGTGAGTTGAAAAATGTTCCGTGGTCTGAGTTACTTGAAATTCTCACTAACTACTATTCCCCCAGGCCCTCACAGATTGCCAGGAGATTCACCTTCCGTATGAGGAAGCAATCGAGCAAGGAGACCATCAATCAATATATGGCCGCTCTCAGAACAGCAGCACTGCATTGTGGGTTTGGAACCTACCTGGAGGACATGCTCCTCGATCAATTAGTCTGCGGGGTCAAGGACCTCCACCTGCAAAGGCGCCTTCTCACAAAAAAAGACCTCAACCTCGCACAAGCAGTCGAGGAGGCCTTGGCAGCTGAGCTGGCAACAAACTCAGCCACCGAAATCCAGGGCCCAAGTGCCAAGCTGACATCACTTCCAGTCCACTCCGAGGAGGTGGTAGCAGAGGAAACCATCAGTGATGAAAACAGAAGTCCACCGCCTCTCCAACGACAGACGGCCGCAGGTAGGAGCCAAACAAGAAAACATCGGGCCACCCAAGCACATCACCCTGTGCCTAGCCTGTGGGGGATCTCATCAGAGGGCCACCTGCAAGTTTAAAGGAGCCACCTGCAATAACTGCCATAAAAGGGGGCACATCGCGAGAGTCTGCCAAGCTCCCCAAAGTGCAGCACAAAGGCACCCCCCCTCACACTCGGGACCACAGAGGCAAGTATTGAACTGTCGCACGCACCGCCTTGCCAAGCACACTTGCCACACAGTTAGTAAAATTTCTCTCTCCGTTTCCCTAGAAGGTAAACCGTGCCGCATGGAGGTTGACACAGGGTCAGCGCTCTCAATTATCTCGTGGAACACCCTCAAGAGGCTCCATCCAAGCCTATCCACTAGCCGGCTCCAGAGATGCCAGTTTGGCCTGAAGGACTACCAGGGAAGACCATTCCTGTAATCGGCCGAGGCAAGTTTCTTGTCAGTTTTAAAGCTTTTAAAGGTCACCTACCTCTAGTGGTAGTTAACGGCAATCTACCCACCTTATTGGGGCTCGATTGGTTTCCCCATCTCGGCCTAGGGCTAACAGGAGTCCATGCTGTCTCAACCTCAGACACCGACTCCTTATTCGCTGATTACTCAGATGTATTCAGTGAAGAGCTGGGGTGTTATAACGGAACCCCCATCTCATTCACAGTTGACCCCCAAGCAGTCCCAATCAGGCTAAAACCGCGTAGGGTCCCATTTGCTATTCGACCAAAACTAGATGCGGAATTGGATAAACTTTTAAAACAAGGGGTCATTGAGCCAACAGATTTCGCCAAATGGGAGACGCCCATTGTCACACCCTCAAAGACGGTAGCCTGAGAATTTGCTCAGACTACAAGACGACAATCAATAAATTTCTACAAGTTAGCGCTTATCCTGTGCCTGTCATTCAGCATTTATTACACACATTTGAACCAGGCAGCATTTTTGCTAAATTGGACATGTCTCAAGCATATCAGCAGTTCCCTGTTGATAACCAAACAGCGGAACTCCAGACAAATGTCACTCACAGGGGTGCCTTCCGATGCAAGCATCTCCAATTTGGCGTAAGTGTTGCCCCAGGTATTTTTCAATCCCTCATGGAGCGGATTTTGCAGGGCCTCCCTGGTGTAGTACCCTACTTCGACGACATCTTAGTCTCGGCCAGGGACAGATCCCAACTCTTCCAGAGAGTTCGAGCAGTGTTAGAGAGGTTCAGACAGCATGGCCTCAAGTTGAAAAAAGAAAAATGTGCCATTGCCACTAGACAGGTGGACTTTCTGGGTTATAAAATTGACGCCTCTGGCATTCACCCCCTGGAGTCCAAGGTTAAGGCTATCCACGACCACCACACTAGCAATCACCAACGTGTTAACACGCCTGTTCGTGACGCACGGGCTACCCGACTCCATTGTCTCTGACAATGGCCCACAGTTCGCATTGACTGAGTTCAGCCGTTTCGCTGCCAACCTGGGTATCCGCCACATTTTCACAGCCCCATTTCATCCTGCCAGTAATGGATTGGCTGAAAGAGCCATCAGGACCACTAAAGAAGCCCTGGCAAGGTTCAACAAGGATGACTGGCACCACAAACTCTCGCGGTTCCTGATGAGCCAGCACTCAACTCCTTGTTCAGTCACCAATAAGTCCCCAGCTGAGCTCCTGATGGGCAGGCGGCTGAGGACTGTATTGGACAGACTACACCCACAATACTGCCCTGACTCTCCCTCGCTCCACATCGGGGTTAGACATTTTATCTTACAGGAGCCAGTTTTCGCGAGGAACTTCGCTGGAGACCCCTGTGGATCCCGGGCGAGATTGTAGCTATCACCGGGCCGCGGTCGTATCGGGTCAGACTGGAGGATGGCCGCGTCTGGAGAAGGCACATAGACCAACTGCGTAGACGCCTCAGCACCATCGCCAGCAGGAACCCAGAGGCACAAGACGAGGAGGCCTCATCCTCAGCCTCACATCCACATCACGCCCGGCGATCAGTTCACACCTACAGCTGGTCCCGAAGCCGAACACAGACAGCGGCGCCCAGACGGTTGACCAGCCCGATCCAGTCTACGGGAGCACATCCCCAGTGATCAACCCTACGAGCCCGGGCAGGCCCGAACCGAGGGGCACACTGGTGACACTTTGCCGACTCTGCCTTCCCAGGCAGACCCCGGACGGACAGACGACGCCCGGAGCTACGCCGTTCTGGGCGCCAACATAAACCTCCTGCCTACCTCAAAGACTATGCATGTTCGCATCTGGGGGAAGGGGTGTTATGTCCTGAGAACTCTAGGAGTTCTCACTCAGGTCCATTCACTTTGTGTGGGCGTTTCTCCCCCTTTCCTCATTGGTTGGTTCTCCCCAGCAGCCAGCTATAAAAGCAGGCTGCGGGGTCCAACCGGTTGCTGATTGCTGCAAGCCAGTTCCAGGCGTGGCAAGCACGGTCAGCCCTTTATTGTTATAATAAAGTATTGTTGCACTCATGCTCTGGTTCAGCCTCTCATTGCTCAAACTTAACAGTTTGTATGTACTTTGTTTTCAGATTGAATTTCCTCCACTTAAAGACTGTTCTTGGGAGAGTTTTTTCTCCAGCCGAAGGTAACCTGGACATTGGGGGCAAAGTTGGAGGTACTAAAGGAACTCTTCTTACTTATGTGCTACTTACTTGTTGTACTTACTTACTTACTTACTTACTTACTTACTTACTTACGTACTTACTTGTGTTGCCTGTGCGCCACACCCCGAGTCATCACAAAACTGCCCCATAGTGCTTTACAGCACTCTCTGGATGGTTTGCAAAGTCAGCATATTGACCCCAGCAATCTGGATCCTCATTTTACTGATTTCGGAAAGATGGAAGACTGAGCCAACCTTGAGCCAGTCAGGATCAAAGGAATCCAACTTCTGGAAGTGTGAGCAGAGTTAGCCTGTAATACTGCATTCTAACCACTGCACAACCCCAGTTAAACCTTCCAGCCTCTCCTTTTTACCTTTAGAGTTCTCCAAATATCTGCACTGTGGATAGAGCTGAATGGAATAAAGATTTATAAAGAGATAACATTTATATTCATGGTGTCCTTAAAACTCAAAATCCTTTTTAAAATTAGGTTACTTTTCTCATTTTAGGGACAGAGGGGAGTAATAGTTAAGGATAAATTATATATTTTAGGCCTCTGTAAATCCTCAAGTAGCAATTTCAGCAATTTTTAATAAGGAAAAGTAGTTTTTATTTAGTGTTTTCACAAAGCAGGTAGCTGCCTTAACATAATTCTAAATTACATAAAAAAGAAACATAGAAAAAAACTACTATCGTACCATGTAAAGAAAAAGTAAGGTATTTATATATGAAAATTTATAACATATAAGGTACACCATCTACTACTATAGTGTGCAGCATACGTCATCTATTGTATAAGATAAAACATGAAATCCAACAAACTTTGATAAAATTGTGTGTGATTTTTTTCTAAATGGCAACTGAAGGGGCTTTATTAATCCACAACTAGGTTGTTATATTATTTAAACTCTTCCAGTGGTACAATTATTGTTTTAACTGCTACATTTAAATAGATTCTTTATTGTTAAACTTATGATTTGATACTGTAACTTTAGAGAACTTCAATTTTTCATTTAGTTATGATACCTGTTCAATTTCCCCCTCCCCCCTAAAGAATATAAGTTTACCAAATTAACAAATGAAACAATGTCACTTTTTCGGAAAACCTGTCCACCATTTAGAAAAATAAATTTGATATATGTGTTCCACTCTACATAAGTTAAATACCAACAATGTATAACTTCTTGTGTTGAAGCTGAAGTGAATCTACCTAGATTCTATAACTGATTCCCATTTGTGTCCTGTAGCGGATTAACAGGATCTTTCATATTTTAAATCATAGTCACCCCAGTGCATAATATGCTCAAATAGAAACTAATGCTCTCAACTAAAAATATTGCTTCAATGGTAGCAATCAATGGTTGGGTCATTTGGATCCAATTGGCTGGAATGCTCCCATCCCATCTTGCATTTTTTTATTATTACACTAATCTTTTAAAAACAAAACATTTTTCTTTTCAATTCTTTCATAATTATGGAAAGTAAACATTTGGATGAATAAAATCTGCTGGTTTCCAATGAAATTAATGCATCAATTTCCAACTCTTTAGTACCTTGTCTCTATTAAGTTTTCAACAACATAAATTATTACGCTACTTTGAAACAATTTTAAAAAATCATTTTTTCTAGTTTTTTGACATTATTTATATCAAAAAGCCCATAATGAGAAGAAATGTTTTTAATCGTAAGAATTTTCTTTTAAAGTGAAAATATTTTGAGACATAATCTGAAAACAGGATGAAATTTATCCACGTGGTTTCCTTCAACCTTAGTAACCACTAAATTAAACCTAAATGCACAGTCTTTGCTATTGGCAAAGATTTGGGTCCATTGATTGTATTTGGAGCTAGAAAAGCAACCTGGAATGTCTGCTGTGAGCCTGTGTAGGCTCTTGGGATTTTGATCAAACAGACACTGCTTGGGGATTTTTTCTCCTTTTTATTCTGCCAACAAAGCAACACATGTCTTCAGTTTCTATCCTAGGCAGCATTCTTTCTTCCCTACTCTCTTGCCTCTAGGCACAGGTAACAGCAGCAATAAAGCAACCAACAACAGCTTGATTTAGAAGGGACTGACAGGCATTTCAAGGTGAGTTTTGTCTCTACCGGTGAAGTAAATCTCCCTGCCTCTAGTAAAATTTGTTTTTTTTTTATATATATAGTATAGTATGTTGGTGAAATGTGAGTTTTTTTACTCCTATATTTTTTCTACTTCTTGAGATAAATAAGCTGTGTGCCTTTCTTTTTCTTTTATGTTTCCAAGAAAGCAATCTGCAAAAGGAGCCATGTCTTATGATGTTATCATCTTCCTTCAATAGGTCTTTGGACTTCTCCCACTATCCCTCATCAAGTTGCAGCCAAAAGGAATGTGTTAAGCTGCATGCATACAGCATATGAGAGGATGCTAGACAGCCATTAGCAATAACCATCAGATTTCCTTTAAAATCAGCTTCCTAAACTTTCAATATCTTGAAAGGGTTTTTTTCCCAATATTTGAATATGAAGCATGGGATATCCTCTAATTTGGATTCCATGTCTTCTAACAACATATTCCCCAAGAGGTAGAGAAAGGGATGATGAACTACAACTAGTGACAAATTGAAACAAAGACAGAGGTCATGACTAGATTCCTGTCACACAACTTTTCAGAAAATAATAATGACAAGACTTTTACTTAGCTAGCAGCATCTGTAGGGAACATGTTTTGCATCTCTTACCTAGTATCATTAAAAGATATTTGTAGACAAGAAACAGTGAACTATTTGGAGAAAATATTTTAAGAGTCTTTGCTAGTAGACAAAGGAAAAACAATATTTTCTTAAAAGAAAAACAACTTCATAGAAAAATATAGGTCAGCAAAGTGATTTTTCTTTTGGGGCAGTGAATGAGTTGTAAATAAGCAGAGGGCTACATTTTCAAGCAACAATGGAAGAATTCTTGAATGCATGTTTTATCCGTATCATATTGTTTTAATTCTCACCTTGCCTTAGAGGTGGGGCATCTTTCAGTGTCTTTCAGTATCTGAATAAAAAGTTACTGAAGACTGGGTAAGGATGGGCTGTAATGGATACAGTTAAAATGCAAAGTAAACTTGTCTCATGCTTTGAGGAAGCCGGATTTTGTGTGGGATGGAGTCTTATTCATATTTTAAACTATGCTTAATCCTAATCTATATTTTTCATATATTTCATTCATCAAAACAGAAGCAAACTGAAATTTGATGATAAAATTAGAGGCTCATGCAGGATGCTTTGTTGGGTGACAAGGCAAAATACTACAAGAATATTTTTCCTGGGACACAAGATAGGAAAGTTAGCAATCCCCTGCCCAGCTTTGTGTCATCTACAAATTCGATTAGCTTCTTCTCAATCCCTTCATCCGAGTTATTTATGAAAATATTGAAAAATACTGGGCCCAAGACAGAAACTTGAGGTACTTCATTGCATACCTCCCTCCATGCAGATGTAATTTCATTGAAGATTACACACTGAGTGCAGCTGGCCAGACAACTGAAAATCCATATGGTGTGATACTGTCTATTCCACATTGTTCTATTTTACAAAGAAGATTTTAGCCTACTTTATCAAATTCCTTATTGAAGTCTAAGTATTATATAACCACAACATTTCCTTGGTCCACTAATTTAGTCACTTTATCAAATAAGGCAATGTTTGGCACGGCCTATTTTTAACAAACCCACACTGGCTTCTGGTAATCACCTTGCTCATTTCTAGCTGGTGACAAATCTGCTGCTTGATTATCTTTTCCAGGATTGATGTTGGTATTGATGTTGATTGGTTTGTAGTTTCCTGGATCTTCTTTTTAACACTTTTTGAAGATTAGAACGACATCAGCTTTTTTCCAGTCCTCTGGCAGTTCCTCGGTGCTCCAGGAGCTCTGAAAGATTTCATTTAGTGGTTTAGAGATCACATCAGCCAGCTCCTTCAGTACCCTGGGATGTAAACCATCTGATCCAGGAGATTTGAAAGCTGATAGGTATTTGCTTGCCAATTCCTTGTTTATCTTGATCTGCATTTCTGTTCTGTGTCCCATTCCTTTTGTATCAAGACAGATTCAAAGAAGGAATTAATTTTTCCCTACTGCCTGCTATCTTCTTGCTATCTTTTCCCATTAGTGGGGAAATGTGTGTGCTCCTTACACATTGACCCAATTTTTGTTATATTTGGCATTTGTAATGTAATAAGGACTACTCAAGTTCCTTCCTTCCATTGTATTTTTGTATATAAACTTTCAAGATAATCACGGTTTGTAGAGAAAACCTGACTTCTCACATTCAGCATTTACTTTAACTTCTCCTATGATTTTTAAAGATGATAACCTAAAACCTTCCACAAATTCCAACCAATTAAACCTTCTCAAATAGTATATATTGTTTCTTATAGACAGGAAGTTCCTCTTGAAATTAAGCAAACTTCTCTCTCTAGCCTTCATATTATCAATTTTGCCTTTTTTTTCATGAACAGTTGAACATAAAGTAATTGGCACAGATACAACTAATTCATTAATTAAAATGTTGCAACTCAGCCTTTCTTCACCTTCTGTTCTATACATATGTTAGACATACATATTTTCAATGTTCCTCTTGTAAGAAGCCAATTACAGAAGTTGAAGTCTAATAGGTTTGAAGGACAACAATTTACAGAATATTCTCCAAATTAATTATCTTAATTATATCCTGATGGCTACTCAGTGAGGATATCAAAACACTTTAAAACATGGGCCAGTATTTTTTTAGCAATTAATAAAATTGCATTTAAAAGAAACTGCTCTCACCTTTTGTAACAATATATCCTTCAGTAGAAGCTTATTCCTATCCCCTTGTGAAGATTTTTGAATTTACAAAGAAAAAAAACCATTGAACACTTCAATAAAAAGGTGTACATTTCAGTTGCTCTTTTATTACCCCTTTGTTGTGTATTTTTATAGCTATACCTATAGTATTTAGACTTATATATTATTACGTAGTTCTTTACAGCACTCTCTGAGCAGTTTTCAATATCAGTATATTGCCCCCCAAAATCTGGGTCTTCATTTTACCGACCTCAGAAGAATGGAAGGCTGAGTCAATCTTGAGCTAGTCGGGATCAGATTCCAGACTGTGGGCAGTTACCATGCAATACAGCATTCTGACCACTGTACTATCGGGCTTAATTATTATTATTTTTTAAATGTAAACATATTATTTATGTGATTATGAATGGGAAGTACTTTTTAAAAATATATGTACTTTGCTTATTTTATCTATCTCTATGATTTAAATAGATAAATGGATCATCTAAAAGATGCTATTTTAAGATTTAAGCAAGCAGATTAACTATTTATTTATTTTAATTTATCTTGCCGCCTATTTGCTCATGGCAACTCAAGGTGGCTTACACAATGTAAAACCATATTTAATAAAAAACAAAAAAACAATAAAAACTAGCAAAAAGAATCACATAAATTAATAAAGTACAATAGAACAAAATCTGGAAAAAATAATAATAATAAAAAAACCACACACCAACTCCGACTTCTTACCCTGATGACAGCAGACCACACTAGCCATTTGATGGGCTCCATCCCTCTCTGGGTTCCCCAGGCCCACTGGCAAAACCAGGTCTTCAGTGCATTCTGGAAGAGTGCTAGAGTGGGGGCCATTCTAATCTCTGGGGGAATGATATTCCAGAGAGAGGGAGCCACCACTGAGAAGGCCCTTCTTTTGGGTCCCACCAGGTGTATCTGCCTCAGGGATGGGACATGCAATGTCTCCTGCTTCCCCGCTCTAATGGGTCAGGTAGATGTGACTGGCAAGAGACATTCCCTCAGATAACCCTGTCCCAAGCCATGAAGGGCTTTAAAGGTAACAACTAGCACCTTGAATTGCACCTGGAAGCAAATTGGCAACCAATGCAGCTCCTGCAGGAGAGGTGACACATGTGCACAATGGGGTCTGCACAAAACCATGTGGGCCACTGCATTTTGTACCAACTGGAGTTTTATATCAGCTTTGCCTAAAATATTAATAATCAATTAGGCTTTTTGACATGTTTGTTATCGTTCTATATATTCCCCTCTATATATTTCCTTCTTTCCATATAATTTTATGATTTTAGGATCCCTCATGTTTCTTTGAGAGGAAAATGCTCAACTGTATGGTAAGTAATTAATATAAAATACAGTTTCAAATATGGTTGGAAAATTTTTTATGAAACAAGAAAAACTGTCAAGAACTGAGGAAAAATAAAACAAATCTATTCCAGGAGCTTTCAGTTTCATAATTGGCCATTTATAAACTTCAGGTTGTCAAGGCCATTTCTTTTATTGCCCATAATCTGGTTCACTGACAGGAATGCATAAATCAACTCATGGTTGGGCTGTGACACAATTTTTTGTCGTGTACAACCAGGTATTTCTTGTCCTGCTAGGTTTTTCTCCAAGTTCTGAAGAGAATAACTATTATGTTCTAGTTCTATATAAAAGCAACTATACAATTCAGTAAAAAAAAACAGTCATCAACAAAAAGCTATAGAAAAAAGTATGTATATCCCTTGTAGCAAATAAAACATCTTTATATGGATTGTGTAACAAAAATTGTCATTGATAAAAATGTTGGAAGGATTTTAAAATGTCCAGTAGGTCATTGAAAAATTGAGTTTGTCTTTTACAGTTTACGACATTCTTGGAAATGCCTAGGTTCTTTTCAAAAACTATCAAAGGCATGTGTATGAGTAGAGGTTTACTATCATAATAAAAAAGAATACATGCCAGCAAATCAAGTCCAATTAATTGGATTGATAGTAAATGTTGGCAAGACTATACCATAGTCTTGATTTATGCTTCCTTACAGATCACAAAAATACAAAACTATACATATCCTTTTCTCTTGCCTTTCTCTTGCACTCCAGCAAATTGTTATGTCTTACCATCTGGAGCAATGGTCCCAAACATTAGAACTAACATATCTCAAAAGTGCTGTTCAAAAGGCAACAGGACTTTCTTGATTTTTTTCCTTGAAAAAATTCTGTGGCTATGGAGTTAGAAGTTTCTTGAATGAAATTTTTTTGAGAAAAAAACCCAAGAAAGTCCAATTGGCCTTTGAAAAGCACTTTTGGGACAACCATGATCTGGGTGGTTGAGAATCTCCATAGACATTAGAATTAAAATTATGGTTGGGATCAACTGCTACTCTAGTATGTGATTTGCATTTATTGATTTACAAAAGGCTGTTTTCTTCACCACTTTTTCTATTGTAATAATGAGAAACTAGGATTTTTTTTAGTGATCAATAAGAAAACATTGAACGAAAGATGCATGTACTGAAAGGTTAATTCAGGTTGTTCAGTCCGGTATGCCTTCCATTCCCACATTTAATCTTGGATTATTCTGGATACTTTACAACTCCTCTACATTAATGTATTAAGGCATATGATCAAATTATTCTAAAATGGAGCTGTGCTTCTGAATGTTTACTTTAATAAAAGCCTGGGAAAATAATTTCAGTTAAAGAAATTGGAGCATTATCTCCAATGTTAACTATATCTCTTCTCATACTTAACCTTCCCAATTACTATTCCTGTACCTTCTTGGCTAGTTTTATTTTTCTATGAATAATCTCAGCCATTTATAGTGCTATATTCCCATTTAGTTACATTACTTAGGGCACAGCTAAACTAGTTAGGACTTAGGGCAATTCTTGCAGTATATTACTGCTCTTATTTGGAATCAGTTAACACATTCCTCCTTTGAACAAGATAAGATTTTCCCCAATCCAACAAAAGGGAGCCAGGTTTTCTCCAACCCCATTTCAGGAGAAAAAAATGCTGAGAGACAGCAACCTGGGTCAAATCTCAGATCATGTACAGCTCAAGATTTTGTGATGTGTAATATTTGCTGATTTTAGTACCCATTAGTACTATGGGTAGAAATATGTTAATTTACAAAACTTCTCTTTCTCTGACATATTCCTGAAACAGTTGAAAATAATGTATTCAACATCTCCTTTTAAGAAAAGGAAAGATGCGGCCTCTTTAACATTAAATCCATACATGGGCTATAATTTTCCATCTATGACCTTGCTGAAATACTTGTAATAGGCAATGCAACATTGTTTAATGGAATATCAGTGGGATTTCCAAACAATATGATTACTGCTTGAGAAATACAAATACAATAGTATTAATAATAATACAAATAATACAAAGCTCAGTATTTTTGTTTGCTTTGATATGATAGAATTTGCTCCATTTTATTCCCACTTCCCATTTATTGTGAAAATGATTTCACAAAGCTGATCAACATTTTGTTGAGCAAGCCTTCATTATAAATGGACACCACATTTATTTATTTGAAATTTAATTATAAAATGTTACATATACATTTATTTAATAATTCATTTAATTATTTAATAAATGTATATGTTCTCCTTGGTATATCATGGCTTTCACTGACTAATTCTTACGTATCATTAAGTCTATTCATTGATTGTCAGGGAACCATATTTTAAATCTCGGCCATCCAAAATCATATTGATCAGATTTCTCCCAGTAATTTAAAGTCAATTCTTATGTAGGAGGTATAGATCTGAACACTATAGTCCTTCCAGCCAAGCAAAGTAATCTTTTCAGCTTCTATTCTTTTTTACGGTTTCACTGATACCACTGTTCTTAGTGGAGAAAAGCAATATTGTAAAGAATCTAGACCAACTATAGACTTTTAGAATAAATTCATCATACTCCACTCATTACTGCAGCAATCAGAATATAGTCTCAGTTCTTGCTCAGAGAAATGTAATCATTTGAAATTAGAAATACAACTAAAAGCAAAATTTGAAGAGGAAATTTCTGAAGGTTTATTTTAAATCCCCTTTCCACTATATTTTCAATTGAGAACATGAAACACAATGATTATTTTTCTGATGTTAAAACAAGAAGTCTATCATACTATTTCTTCTCTCAATATTCCCTTGCTTACAGGAAGACAAAGCGATTTAAATGGGCTGTTATGTTTCTTGTTCTCCTTTGTATTCCTTCAGCAATTGTATTCCTTCATATGATCTCAGTAATCATTATAGGTAGTAGATATGGATAACAGTAGCTGTCTGAAGGAAGACTAATGCTTAAGCAAGATCCAAAGACCACTGGAGTACAGGGCACTCATTTGCTTCAGTCCGATGACACTTTCACTGTAGGTGTCCTATATGATCCTTGACTGGCTGGGATCAGATAGATCAGGGGTTCCCAACTTTAACAGCTTGACAGCCTGTCAGGAGGGAGTGGAACAAGCTTGACATTTGCACAAGTCAAGCTGCGCTCACACAAGTTGAGTAGCCTGCCACTCACACAAGTTGAGTTGTACATGTGCGTGCACATGCACCGACCAGCCACTTTTGTGGCTTGATTCCAAACAGGCCAGGGTCCAGAGATGGATAGTGGGCTGGGGGTTGAGGACCCTTGATAGAGATATCTAAAGAAGCACCTGCCTGCGGGAGAGCAAGCATAGATAAATAACAGATGAGAAAAAGAGGTATATGGAAAATTTAAATTTTACAATGATCACCATCTTGATTAAAAGGGGAAAAAAAAAACCTCCCCTGAAGCTCCAAAAAACATTGGGAACAAAAAAGTCTTCTATTCAGTACAGTCATGAACTCTGAGTCTCATCTCTTTTTCAGTCATAAACTTATTTTCTTAGACTTTAGTATCATAATTTTCAATAGGAAAATAAAATATTGCTTTTCGTGAATGTTATAAAGACTACAATAGAAAATATCAGAATATTTTCAATGTTTAAAGTGCTAAACATTATTTCAATTTTTTAAAAATAAAATGCACATAATGGAGAGATGAGATGGTAGTAAGGTTTGTGGTATTTTGAGCATTGGAAAGTCGTTTATTCGTTCTTCTCTCATTCTCTCTCTCTCTCTCTCTCTCTCTCTTTTACTCTTACAGACCCAGGCTGTTGTTTATTTATTTATTTATTATCTATCACATTTTTGAACCTCCGATTTCCCTCATAGAAGTACTCTGAAGACCAAGCAATTTTAGATAATATATTTTAATTTTTTAAAAAAGTTACATTTATAAGCCATGAGATTTATAGTCCTCGGATAACTAATTAAAACTTTTCATTAGTTAGGGTGAATAATATTATTAGGTCCAAATTGTTTTCAAAGGTTTTGTTCAGAGATGCTCATAAAGTTTAGTTGCATTCAGGAACCAATTACAGTTAGAAAATAAATTATGTTTACGTACCCCAAATAAACACTTTATTCAGTAGGATACAGGGATCCATTACTGTTAGATGCTTTTTAATTAGTTTATACATTTGAACAATATATTTTTTACAAGAGTTGTATATATTTTAATAGTAGTGCACATATTATTGTATAAAACACCATTTTATAACAATCTTATTAATTTATTGTTATTCTGGAAAACATAACATCTTAAATACATATACATTCCCTTTACATGTATGATTTCAACATACTTGTGAGGAACATGATTTTTTTTTAAAAAAAAATCATTTTTGTTCACATTATGAAAAAAAATGAATGGAAGAAAGCTATAGCCACAGAAGTTGACCATAATTCAAAGAAGAGTCTATGTCCACAGAACACAGACTCTTAGTAACTGGCAGAAGTAGCAACAGGAGATATGAGGTGGAGAAAAGGCTGTAATACAAAGCAGAAACGGCTTTTTTTATCCTTTATGGTTCGTGACCTTTCACTGCCAGACAAGAAAAGATAACTATGCAGGGTTTTTCTAACAACAGCAGCTGGGACTGCTGGAATTGCTGTGTCAACTGCCAAAATGTAGAGAAAATGCATACATTCTTCATTTTATAATGTAATTCTTTTGTAAAAATCATTGGAGATAATCTAGTCTAATCTAGTCTCATTGTAGATAATCTACTATTACTCTATTCCAAATAGATTGACGTGAACTCTCTGTTTATAAATGGAGATAGCCAAAAGGATTCCTTAAGGCACATAGTATTTAATGCAAGACATCGTGCAGAGCAGCTTTTTTTTCTTTTAATGAAGACATTTGAAAAAAAAATGAATGGAAGAAAGCTATAGCCACAGAAGTTGACCATAATTCAAAGAAGAGTCTATGTCCACAGAACACAGACTCTTAGTAACTGGCAGAAGTAGCAACAGGAGATATGAGGTGGAGAAAAGGCTGTAATACAAAGCAGAAACGGCTTTTTTTATCCTTTACAGTTCGTGACTGTTATGTCCTGAGGACTCAAGGAGTTCTCACTCAGGTCCACTCACTTGTGTGGGCGTTATTCCCCATTCCCATTGGTCAGTTCTCCCCAGCAGCCAGCTATAAAAGCAGGCTGCGGGGTCCAACTGGCTGCTGATTGCTGCGAGCCAGTTCCAGGCTTGGCAAGCACGGTCAGCCCTTTATTTGTAAATAAAGTACTGTTGCACTCATGCTCTGGTTCAGCCTCTCATTGCTCAAACTTAACACTGGCGACGAGGATGGGATGGCTACCAGAAGCACCTTGCAACCGCTGAGTCACTAGCCACCGATCTACAGCCCAGAGAGAGCGATCGGCTGGCAACAAGGGAAACGCTGATCCGCAGCCAGAGAGAGCGGTCAGCCAGCGAAACGAGCGATCAAAAAGAGCAAACGCAGATCCGCAGCCAGAGAAAGCGGTCTGAGTCAAATAGTTAGAAGCGTCTGTAGCCGCTTGTTAGCCTCGCTACGGGAAAGTGAAGCGCTGCGAGCCGCAGCCGCTCTGCATTTGGCGCGAAATTCAAACGGTGTCATTTGAATTTGAGCCAGTAGGAATCACAGCACAGCGCTGTAGAGAGTCACTAACGCCTTTTTTTTTTGGCGCGAATCAAGACACCTCCAACGGCTAGCAGCCAACGTGGTAACCCAGAGAGAGAGAAAGAGAGGGTAGCAAAAACCTCTCCAGGGCTGATATCACTAGTAACTCATGAGCGTCAGTAGTCCCAGAGAGATTTCTCCCGCAGGTAGCCCAGCCGTTCCAGCACCATGAGTTCCAATCCAGTATTCCCGGCGTTTAAACCAGACGAAGAGAAGTGGGAATCGTATAAGAACCGTTTCAATCATTACATCGATGCGGTCGGCCTGTCGGATGCGGGAGAGCATCGGAAAAAATCCTATTTCCTAATCTACTGCGGAGCCACCGCTTACTTATACCGCTGCAGCACTCGTGGCGCCGAGAGAATTAAAAACGTTCCGTGGTCCAGTTGCTTGAGATCCTCACAAACCACTACGCTCCCAGGCCTTCACAAATCGCCAGGAGGTTCACGTTCCGAATGAGGAAGCAATCTAGTAAGGAGACCATCAACCAATATATGGCCGCCCTCAGAACAGCAGCCCTGCACTGCGGGTTTGGAACATACCTGGAGGACATGCTCCTCGATCAATTGGTTTGTGGGGTCAAGGATCTCAACCTACAGAGGCGATTGCTAGCTAAAAAGACCTCAACCTCGCGCAAGCGGTAGAGGAGGCCCTAGCAGCCGAGCTAGCTACGAACTCAGCCACCGAAATTCAGGGCCCAAGCGCCAAGCTAGCAGCGTTCCCAGTCCATTCCGAAGAGGTGGAAGCGGAGGATGGCCACAACGATGAGAGCGATGTCCATCGCCTCACCAATGACAGACGGTCGCAGGTAGGGGCCAAACAAGAATACACCGGTCCACCCAATCACATCACCCTGTGCCTAGCCTGTGGGGATCACATCAAAGGGCCACCTGCAGGTTTAAAGGAGCCGTTTGCAACAACTGCCATAAGAGGGGGCACATTGCGAGAGTCTGCCAAGCCCCCAAAGCGCTGCACAAAGACCCCGTCCTCGCACCCGGGACCACAGAGGCAAGTATTAAACTGTCGACGCACCGCCTTGCCAGGCGTACTTGCCACTCTGTTAGTAAAATTTCTCTCTCCGTTTCCCTAGAAGGTAAACCGTGCCACATGGAGGTTGACACAGGGTCAGCGCTCTCAATAATCTCGTGGAACACCCTCAAGAGACTCCACCCCAGCCTATCTACTACCCGGCTTCAGAGATGCCAGTTCGGTCTGAAGGACTACCAGGGGAAGGCCATTCCGTGATCGGCAGAGGCAAGTTCTTTGTCAGTTTTAGAGCTTTTAAAGGCCACCTACCTCTAGTGGTAGTTAACGGCAATCTACCCACCTTATTGGGGCTCGATTGGTTTCCCCACCTCGGCCTAGGGTTAACAGGAGTCCATGCTGTCTCAACCTCAGACACTGACTCCTTATTCGCTGACTACGCAGATGTGTTCAGCGAGGAGCTGGGAGTGTTATAATGGAACCCCATCTCGTTCACCGTTGACCCCCAGGCAGTCCCAATCAGATTAAAACCACGGAGAGTTCCATTTGCTATTCGACCAAAACTAGACGCTGAATTGGATAAACTACTAAAACAAGGGGTCATTGAGCCAACAGATTTCGCCAAGTGGGAGACGCCCATTGTCACACCCTCAAAAAGATGGTAGCCTGAGAATTTGCTCGGACTACAAGACAACAATCAATAAATATTTACAAGTTAGCGCCTATCCCGTGTCCGCCATTCAGCACTTATTGCACACATTTGAACCGGCAGTATTTTTGCTAAATTGGACATGTCTCAAGCATATCAACAGTTCCCTGTTGATAACCAAACAGCGGAACTTCAGACCATCGTCACTCACAGGGTGCCTTCCGATGCAAGCTGCCTCCAATTTGGCGTAAGTGTTGCCCGGTATTTTTCAATCCCTCATGGAGCGGATTTTACAGGGCCTCCCTGGTGTAGTACCCTACTTCGACGACATCTTGGTCTCGGCCAGGGACAGACCCCAACTCTTCCAGAGAGTGCGAGCAGTGTTAGAGAGGTTCAGACAGCATGGCCTCAAGTTAAAAAAAGAAAAATGCGCCATTGCCACTAGACAGGTGGACTTTCTGGGTTATAAAATTGACGCTCTGGCATTCACCCCCTGGAGTCCAAGGTCAGGGCGATCCACGAAGCTCCCACACCGACCTCCAAAACGGAGCTACAAGCTTTCTTGGGACTCCTAAACTTTTATGCATCCTTTTTGCCCCATAAAGCCTCAGTAGCCGAACCCCTACACAGATTACTAGACAAAAAGTCACCGTGGCACTGGGGGCACAAAGAAGACCAGGCGTTTAACGCTGTCAAATCACTACTTACGCCAGAGGCAGTGCTCATCCAGTTCGACCCCAACCTTCCTTTAGTACTGGCAGCAGACGCATCCCCTTTGGAATTGGGGCAGTCCTTAGTCACCGACCGCCAATGGCGCCGAGGCCCCCATCGCTTTTTCTCCAGGACGCCTCGGCCACGGAGCGAAATTACAGCCAAATAGACAAGGAAGCCCTAGCAGCTGTTGCAGCCGTGAAAGTTTCACGAATTCCTTTTGGCCACTTCTTGAACTGGTCACCGACCATAAGCCCCTCCTGGGCCTACTGGCCGGCGACAAACAGACACCTCAAGTCCTCTCCCCTCGGATGACAAGGTGGACGCTTTTCCTAGCGGCCTACTCATACAAACTTATCCACCGCCCGGGCAAAACTCTATCCCACGCTGACGCACTCAGTCGCTGCCCCTTACCCGCTCCGGCTGAAGACCCAGCTCCTGTCAATGCCATTTTTGAAATCACCCAGTTGGACCTGCCCATCACCGCCCTTGACATCGCCGCCAAAACCAAGGCAGACCAAACGCTCGCCCAGGTGCTCGACTGGGTGAGGAGGGGTGGCCGGGAGGCAATGTTGATAACAAATTCGCACCCTTTAAGACTCGCATGCAGGAGCTGTCCAGTTTGCAGGGTTGTCTACTGTGGGCACTCGAGTGATCATTCCGACCTCGCTGCGTACCCGAGTCCTGGAGGCGTTGAATTGAGGGACACCCCGGCATTGTGAGAATGAAGGCGTTGGCACGCAGCTACGTGTGGTGGCCGGGTCTAGACGAGGACATTGTCAATTGGGTAAGTTCCTGCAGCATTTGCCAGGAATCCCGTCCTGCTCCCCCATCGCCACCCCTACCAGATGGGAGAGCGCCAGCGCCCTTGGTCTAGAATCCATATCGATCTGGCCGGCCCTGCATGGAAAGATGTTCCTAGTGGTCGTGGATGCTTATTCCAAGTGGATAGACGTGGCGCAGCTATCCACGACCACCACACTAGCAATCACCAACGTGTTAACGCGCCTGTTCGTTACCCATGGACTACCCGACTCCTTGGTCTCCGATAATGGCCCACAGTTCGCATCAGTAGAATTCAGCCGTTTTGCAGCCAACCTAGGCATTCGCCACATTTTAACAGCCCCATTTCACCCTGCGAGTAATGGGTTGGCTGAAAGGGCCGTCAGGACCACCAAAGAGGCTCCTCGCTAGGTTTGGCAGAGATGACTGGCACCACAAACTCTCACGGTTCCTGATGAGCCAGCACTCAACCCCCTGTGCAGTCACCAATAAGTCCCCAGCGGAACTTCTGATGGGCCGGCGCCTGAGGACCGTATTAGATAGACTGCACCCACAATACTGCCCTGACTCTCCCCTCGCTTCCACTTCGGGGGGTTAGACATTTTGTGTTACAGGAGCCGATATTCGCAAGGAATTTCGCTGGGGACCCACTTTGGATTCCGGGCGAGGTCATCGCCATCACCGGGCCGAGATCATATAGAGTCAGGCTGGAGGATGGTCGCGTCTGGAGGAGACACATAGACCAACTCAGAAGGCGCTTCAGCAACCTCGCAAACAAGAATCCAGAGTCTCCAGTCGAAGGGGAACCGTCCCATCCGCCACCCAGCCACACGCACCCAGTGACCAGTTCTGCGCCAGCTGGTCGCTCCGGGTCAGCCCAAACCCGGACAACAGCGCCCAGAGAGCTGATCAACCGGATCCAACCCACGAGAGTTTGACTCCAGAAACCAACCCGGTGGTTTCCGAGGATGCCCAGTCCAGAGAGAGTGTTGGCGACACTATGCCAGCTCAACCGTCACAGACTGATACCCAACAGTCAGACAATGTTCCCGAGTTGCGCCGCTCCGGGCGCCAACACAAACCCCCATCTACCTCAAGGACTATGCGTGTTCGCATCTGGGGGAAGGGTGTTATGTCCTGAGGACTCAAGGAGTTCTCACTCAGGTCCACTCACTTGTGTGGGCGTTATTCCCCCATTCCCATTGGTCAGTTTCTCCCCAGCAGCCAGCTATAAAAGCAGGCTGCGGGGTCCAACTGGCTGCTGATTGCTGCGAGCCAGTTCCAGGCTTGGCAAGCACGGTCAGCCCTTTATTTGTAAATAAAGTACTGTTGCACTCATGCTCTGGTTCAGCCTCTCATTGCTCAAACTTAACAGTGACCTTTCACTGCCAGACAAGAAAAGATAACTATGCAGGATTTTTCTAACAACAGCAGCTGGGACTGCTGGAATTGCTGTGTCAACTGCCAAAATGTAGAGAAAATGCATACATTCTTCATTTTATAATGTAATTCTTTTGTAAAAATCATTGGAGATAATCTAGTCTAATCTAGTCTCATTGTAGATAATCTACTATTACTCTATTCCAAATAGATTGACGTGAACTCTCTGTTTATAAATGGAGATAGCCAAAAGGATTCCTTAAGGCACATAGTATTTAATGCAAGACATCGTGCAGAGCAGCTTTTTTTTTCTTTTAATGAAGACATTTACTTTTAGCTTTTGCAGCTTTTCTTGGCAAGAGGTGTTTGTTTTTTTTACAGTTAGATAAGCATATTACATTCTCTGCCTGGCTGGCTGCAGCATAAGTTTTAAAATGTATTACAATGTGGACTTTGCTGAATATTACGCAGTTTGTGTGTTCTCTTCCTTTTTATTTATGCATTCTATAATAATATATCATGCCTACTTTCTATTTAGAGAAAAGGGGTTAAAAAGGGGCCAGCATTCTGTCTGTCTGATAGGCACTATCTCAGGCTATGGCACATAGAACTCAGTTTCCTCTGTATCTCTTCAGTTTGTGAGAAGCCACTATGAAAGATAAAAAAGATTTTGTCATGGCTGCTTCTCTCCAGATCCTTAGTTAAAAAAAACTTTCTGGATTTCACTTTGCTCCACTTTAGGAGATTACAAATTCTCTCAAACAAATAAAACTTAAGCAGTACAGCATATCCAGTCTACCACTAACAAACATAAGTCTTTAGTAAAATCAACAATAAAACATCAATAAGGTAATACAGTGATATCTCGGTACTTGATTGTTTTGAAACTCATTGAATTTGGTACTAGATGTATTTTGATATGGAAATTTTGTCCTGATACTTGTGGTTTGTTTGGTACTCAACATGCAAATTAGAACTTGCTGGTTTTGATTGCCTTGTGACTTGCGATCCTTTCCAGCAGAAACAAAGGATCATGGGTTAGTCATGTGGTAGCATTTGCCTTGTGCACAACATCTAAGCTTCTATGGTCATTTTGTGTATTTTTGTGCTTTTTTTCATCATAGTCCTAAGAAAAGGAATAGTGATAGTACTCAGAAAATATTACTTTGCATCGCCATCAAGCAAAAAAAGAAACAACAGGCAAATGTGAGCGTGATATTCACATTATTAATCTTGCTAGGGAATATAGTATGCCTAAAACAATGGTATCCACCATCATTAAAAAAAACAACGTTATTTCACATGTCGTGCTCCTGCCCCAAAGCAAAAGAATACTGGAATAACGTTAGAACATGGTTGTGAGAAATTACTGGATTTCAAATATAATTTAAGCTGGAAATGTTTTTGTTAGGAATAATCAGAGGAACATTTTAAAAAGAAATGGAATACCCCATAATACACATTCTAACAGTAGCAAGAATAACCTATGCTCAAAGTTGGAAACTTTGACAGCATGATCATAAAGAAAATTATGGATTGTGCAGAAATAGCAAAACTCACATTGGAATTACAAGAGAGGGAAGAGAAGGAATATTATACAGTCTGGAAAATATGCTATAATTGATTGGATGACAGGACAGCAAGAATAAAAAATAATATAAACAAATAAATGTATATAGAAATATCTAGGTAGACAGTTAACAAAAACTGGGAAAGTAGATGTCACAACATTGTAAAAATTGTATTTGTGTTGTTTTATTGTTTTATTGTTTTATATTAGTGTTGTTTTTAATTATGTAAAATTCAACAAAAAGTTATTTTTAAAAAATAACGAAGTGATAAAAGGAGAAGGGAGTTAAAGTAGTAATAAAGCAGTATTCCCAAAGACTTGAGGAAGTTGAAAAGCTGTTATTACACTGTATGTCAATCTTTTGGAATATAAACTGGGACCATGTGATGAGAGTGTTGATGTTTGCCTCATTTTCCAGTACCATTATAATTGGCCCTCACTGAAACCCTTCTAATATGTCAAAGTCCTTTTGTAACTGTGGTGTCCATAATTGTGCACAGTATTTCAAATGTGTTTTCCAACCTATACAGATTAGACTACAATCTCATTCTGTCAACCTGTGTATTGGTAAGAACTTCTAATTTTCTATCACCTATTGACTAATCTGATCTGCCCATCCAAGCCATAAACTAGGTCATTGATAATAAAAGGTTGAATGAAACAAGGTCCAAGAGAAAATAATGCACTTCATTTTCTTCAACTTAATCCAGTTGTTCAGTTAACTTTTTTCTGCAGCTATTTCCTGAATAGTACATTTTAAGACTACAACCTCATTTTAAACTTTTACCAGTATTTTAGTTCCAAACAAAAAAAACCTATCATATGGTATATGTATTATTCAAATGTCTCTGGAGGTTTTCATTTTTTTCCACATCACCACCCAAAAGAAAGAAATCTTCTTAAAGAAATCTTTACTTAAAGAAATCTTTACTTTAACAAGGACAAATATCTCAACTAGACTGAGAAGTCAGCAACTCTAACAAACTCCAATATGGTTACTCTTCTGTTATTTATTTCAAATTAAATTTAATTAGAGGTAGTCATCAGCTTACCTTGGTTCAATTAGTGACCACTCCAAGTTACCAAGACACTGAAAAAGTGACATGACCATTTTTTAGAGGTACAACCTTTGTAGCATTTCCATGATCATGTGATCAAAATTCAGATGCTTGGCAACTAGTTCATACTTATGACCATTGCTATGTCTCAAGCAATGTGATCACTTTTTGCAGCCTTTTTACAAGCAGTCAATAGGGGAAGCTAGATTCACTTAACAACTAACTTAATTACTAACTTAATTACAATGATTCACTTAACAACTGTGGCAAGAACAGTTATAAAATGGGGCAGAACTCATTTAACAAAAGCTCACTTAGCCACAGAAATTGTGGGCTCAATTGTGGTCGTAAGTCGAGGACTACCTGATCTAGAGAGTGAGCCTTTCTAAGCAGGAGAGAGAGAGAGAGAGAGAGAGAGAGAGAGAGAGAGATTAAGCTGCTCATATATTTTATTTATTATAAATAAATTCCCAGTCCATTTTATAAAGAACAAGGAAAGCCAAAATTTTCCATTGGAAAGTCAGGTGAAACTGAATGGATTTTGTCATTAGCATTAAGAGAATTTACTTGGCCTGTCCCACTTTAGAATAGAATGAGATATAAATACTGATTGATGTTAATGTTAATTGATAGGAAGTCTCCTGAAATTATTGTAACTGCAAAGTAAACTTACAAGTTACTTGTAAATGGTTGAGGAAGTGAAAATAATTACTGGATGAATTTTCTGCACAAAAGTAAAACACTAATATTTTTTAAATATGACATCTTTGAAGTTAAGAGTATTTCTAAATTAATTGTATTATGCATATCACTCTTAATGTTTTTCAACAATTCAGGGCAATGATTAGAACAGGTATGAATATTAAATTATCATTATGACAATTTTAATGTAGGTTTTCTGAGCCATTTTGCACAGTGTATGGCACATCATATTTGTCCAGGATGATGAATCTTCTAAAGCAGGGGTGTCCAACCTTTCACCTTCCCTGGGCCACATTAGAAGATGAAAATTTGGTTTGGGCCGCACATAAAATAAAATAACAGTAACGATACCTGATCATCCAAAAAAACCATAGAAAACATAGTTAACATATTAAATTTATTTGGAAATGAAGTTAATGAGATGTTTTTATTATTTATTATTAATTATTTATTAAAAATTATTTATTTTTATCACGGTTTTTATCACGGTTTATTTTCTGGCCAAATTTTTGGGGGGAGAAAGCTTGCTCGCCTCGCGCCTACCTCTCCTCCTGCAAATGGCCTGGCTGGATGAGGCAGGACTGGAAGGCAGAAGCAGCAGCGGCGGCGGGGGCAGAAGCGGCAGCGTCAGTGGGGGCAGAAGCGCCAGTGCCAGTGGGGGCAGAAGTGGCAGTGGGGGCAGAAGCGGTGGCAGGGGCAGTGGCAGCAGGGGCAGTGGCGGCGGGGGCAGAAGCAGCAGAGGCGGCGGGGGCAGAAGCAGTGGCGGCGGGGGCAGAAGCGGCAGCGGGGGCAGAAGCAGCGGCGGCGGGGGCAGAAGTGGCAGCGGGGGCAGAAGTGGCAGCGGGGGCAGCGGCGGCGGGGGCAGAAGCGGCAGCGGTGGCGGCGGCGGCAACAGCAGGAAGTGGCGTTCTGACAGCGCCTGCCTTTTCTGTTGCTGCTTGGCCTGGCGCTCGCCTCGCCCTGCCTCGCGCCTGCTTTTCCTCCTCCTCCTCTCTGGCTCTGGCACGAAGGTTGGTGTGGGCACTGGGCCACATTACAAGGCGACCTGGGCCGCATGCGGCCCGTGGGCCGCGGGTTGGACAAGCCTGTTCTAAAGCAAGCAGACTCCAAGCAAAAACAAATTTGAATTAATTTACCAACATGTATTAATGACAAGTCATGTAGCAACTTTGTAGTTGACCAATTCCAGTCTTTTAGACAGACAACTATAATATAGCATGAAGAGGAAAATCCTTTTTCCTTTGTTATGTAATTAAGTACTAAACATCAGTTCTTAAGCAGCAGTAATTCTATCAGGTCATAATGATGACTTTTATCTAAATAGCAACATCCTGAGAATTGGCAAAAGGAAATGCATTATAACATTAAGCACAAATGTTATAGCATTCATCCCCCCATTTTTCATTACATAGATGACTAAAAATGTAACTTGAAGGAAAATCTATTTAATTAAGTTTCCCTAAAATGGAAACCATGCGAGATGATCCTGCTTCAAAAACCACATCATTGTGAAAGCAGCAGGGAAGTTTCAATCTTAGTGCCCTTGCTGACTGATAAGTAAATATGATGAAGTCATATTACACTGTTCTGTTTAAATGAATTAGTCAAAATAGCCACTTCTGCATTATCAGGATGAAAGCATTAATATATACAAATCCCATGATAGATTATGGTTTTGAAAGCTTCCCATTGAGAAAGAGACAGAAGGAAAATGGCTGTCTTCAAACTGATTTTAGGGATTATTACTGACAATACCATAGACTGAAGGGGGAAAAAACCTAATCAATCAATTCTGGACTAGACTATGATAGTCTGCTTTTTAACCAACAGGAAGAAACTCACATATTTGGGCCATGCAATACAATGGGATAATGAGCTAATCAAAACAACCATGCTTGGCAAAATGGAGAAAAGAGGAAGAAAGTGAACAAAATGGATTAGTTCAATAGAAGGAATCAGATGGGCAGCAATTGTACACACAGTTACCAGCAACTGTTCAAATTCAATAGCACCTAGCATATATAGCATGGTGGCCTAGCAGTTAAGATGCTGTGCTTGAAGGTTGGCAGTTTGATATCCAAGCACCACATGATGAAATGAACTCCCCAGGCAAACTTCCCATTATCTCTTATTATGATTGTTTCTGTTTAAACCCTACCAAGATAAAGTTCCTCAAGAAATAGATAGGAAGCTATCTTCTGAAAAGTACTTCAACTGTTCTTTAGCTATTGCTCAATGTGACCAATAGCTATTATTTGTATAAGATGAGTATTTCCCTTGATTATTCTCTAGAGATGGATGAATGAATTACTTTTCACTGTGTATGGCCACACACACACACACACACACACGCACATATATATATTCTGAGGTTCTCGCGGGCATTTGTATGTGGATCTTTGGTTATTCAGGTTTTCTCCCATATAAAATTGGAAGTATCTAGGCAATGTTTCGATGAAGTCTCATTCATCATCTTCAGGCTTGTGTCTTCGGCTCTGTGCTTCTAAGAGTAATGTGAGTTTGCAGCTGCTTCTTCCTTTTAACTGCTAGTAGGGGTGTGACTTGATTGGGTGGGTTTCCTCCCTGTAGAGGTGCAATATTTGTTTTCTGAGGTTCCCCCACCCTATCATAACACAGCCAAGCCCCCACCCAATCAAGTCACACCCCCATTAGCAGTTAAAAGGAAGAAGCAGCTGCAAGCTCACATTACTCTGAGAAGCACAGAGCCGAAGACACAAGCCTGAAGATGATGAATGAGACTTCATCAAAACATTGCCTAGATACTTCTAATTTTACCTGGGAGAAAACCCGAATAACCAAAGATCCATATAGGGTTCCTTTGAATATTTACCAGTACATATTGTTCTGACCCAGGCTTTGTCAAACTTAATAAAACACAACTGAATTTAAAAGTAAAACCTATTTTAATGCAACACTGGGAATTACTTGAATTCCCAGCCAAAACCAATTATACACAGTTCCTCCAGATAAGAGCACACTTTTCAGTGCGGTAGAATGCTGCCAAAAAAGAGAAGCCCAATTAAGGCTGACATAAACCAACCCCAAACTCCAGAAAAAAACGATCTTCACGAAAGACTTGGAAATTACTGAACTGCCTTGCTTCCTGCAAAGCTCTTCCTCATTGAGGTCTGACTTTTATCCCTTATGTGAGGGGCAATCACCTTCTGCTTCAGCTGTTTCTTGCCTTCTAGCAGCCCTGTGCCCATGCGCACAGGGAGCAGGCTCCCCTGGGTCCTCTGTTTCGCTGCTGCCAGACTCCGAAGGCTCCGAAGGCAGCACTCCACTCTCAGATGGTCCTGGCCCCATCCCTGCATTGGGTGCAGGACCCCTGTCCAAGTCTTCACCAGACTCCCTGATTGGTTCCCTTTCATCCTTACTGTCTGATACCTCTGCCGGCTGCACCAGCTGCCGGTGAGACACAACACATATATGTTAGGATCCGACTGAAGATTCATGTTTAAATATGCCAATTTTACCTTGATGCTTTCTTAAATCTTTATTGTGGTTCTACTATATGATGTTTTGAGGCTTCCCCCCTTAACCTATATACAAGGACATACTCCATCTAAAAACTGCATGTGAGAGAGCTAGAATTACAGCTGTTGCTCAAAAGAAAAGAATATGCATTTTTGACATATAAACTTAAACAGAAGAGAAAAGCATTCTGTTGGTATAAATTGGAAGGGATAGTTTTAACTTTCAACTGACAGAGTTATTGACTTAATTCAATTCAAAGGCAGTAGACTTTTATAAATGGTTTAAAGAAATGATGGAGAAAGTGCGATAGAACCAGAAGAAAGAACCATGCAAGCAATAGAGCAAAAAGATGAGGAAAGAACTATAATATTAGGCACCACAAGCTTTTTAAAGATAATAGTATAAGTGTGGATTTTAAATGCCTAAGGTGGAATATAGAAAAAATAGAAAAAGTATAGAATAACAGAACTGGGATCTTGGAGGTCTTCTAGTCCAACTCCCTGCTCAGGCAGGAAGCCCTATTACATTTCAGATAAATGGTTATCCAATCTCTTCTTTAAAATGTCCAGTGTTGGAACATTCACAACTTCTGGGGGCAAGTTGTCCCACTGATTAATTGTTCTAACTGTTAGGAAGTTTCTTCTTAGTTCTAGATTGTTTCTCTTCTTAGTTAGTTTCCATCCATTGCTTCTTGCACCCTTAGGTGCTTTGGAGAATATCTTTTTTGTGGCAACCCCTGACATACTGGAATACTGCTATCATATCACCACCATGTCCTTCTTTTATTTAAACTAGAAATATCCAATTCCAGCAAATGTTCTTTATATGTTTTAGTCTCCAGTCCCCTAATCATTTTTGTTGCTCTTCTCTGCACTCTTTCTAGAGTCTAAACAATTTTTTTTACATTGTGGCAACCAAAACTGGATGCGGTATTTCAAGTGTGGCCTTACCAAGGCATTATAAAGTCATATTAATATTTCATGCGATCTATGCTGTTAATGCAGCATAGAACTGTGTTGGCTTTTTTTGGCAGCTGCAGCGCACTGCTGGCTCATATTTAAATGATTGTCCACTAGGACTAGATCTTTCTCTTCCTATGAGTAGGTCACATGTCCTTAAAAAAGAAAAAAGGAATTTCATTATTTGAAAAAATTAAAACCAGATGTTATTTGCCTACATCAATACATATAAGAGAGAAAATTTAAATAATATTTGATTTATAAAAATTTGGGTCAATAATTTATATTAGCAGGGACAGCCAAGAAAAATATGAATACATACCTACACACACACACACACACACACACACACACACACACACACACACATGCACACATACACACACATGCCTCAGCTACAATCTAAATTAATAATGAATGGCAATTATGACAAGTATGTAAAGGTTGAATTTTAAATGGAATAAAATAAAAATTTTGATATTGGAAATATATTTACCAAATGATTACAAAGCTATACTGTTAAAGGATTTATGAGAAAAACAATAGACTTGATTTATAAAATTAGAGTCTTCTGGAAAATTCAGAAAGAGTAATAAATGGAATTTCTGTGAAAAGAATTAAATTAAATCAAACTAAATTGTTGAATATATATATAACAGTATATTTATGTATGGCATTCAGCTTTGTTCGGGTATTGTATCTGCATTATATCTGTACAGAAGCCTGATGATGGCAGATGAGATTCTGCTGAAACGTCGCTACAACTTTAAAAGCACAACTACAATGACGTGGGGAAAAACCCGAACAAAGCTGAATGCCATACATGAAAGTACCCGCGAAAACTTAAGAATATATATATATATATATATATATATATATATATATATATATATATATATATGTGTGTGTGTGTGTGTGTGTGTGTGTGTGTGTGTGTGTGTGTGTTTTCTGAGGTTCTCGCGGGTATTTATATGTGGATCTTTGGTTGTTCGGGTTTTCTCCCGCGTAAGATTCGAGGTATCTAGGCAACGTTTCGATGAAGTCTCATTCATCATCTTCAGGCTTCTGTCTCCGGCTCTGTGCTTCTCAGAGTAATGTGAGATTGCAGCTGCTTCCTCCTTTTAACTGCCAGTGGGGTGGGACTTGATTGGATGGGGGCTTGGCTGTGTTCTGATTGGGTGGGGGTGTGTTCTCATTGGTAGGGGTTTGGCTGTGTTCTGATTGGTTGGGGGTTAGCTGTGTTCTGATTGGTTGGAGGCGTGTTCTGTTCAGGTGGGGGCTTGGTTGTGCTCAGGTTAGTCTTAGTTGCTGGGGGATTTGAGCTGGTGAGTTTTGATCTTGCTGTTTGGCTTCGAGTTCTTGGTCGTGCTGCATCTTCATAGTGGGTGTCGGTTTGCTTCATGTATGGCTCGGAGGGGTTTGAAGTGGGTAGTGATGCAGCTGCAGTGCAGCTTCTGGTCCATGTTCGTGTCTCATCTTCTGAGTGGGTGGGAGTCTGTTTTCTACATGGAAGTGTGGTGGTGGCATCTTGTGTGGCTCTCATGGGTGTGGGTCTGGTGTCCTTCTTCATGTTAAGTACTCGTCTGTTCATGAGGGAGGGTTTCCAAATGGCTGGAAGGCGGGAGGTGTCATCTCGTTTGTTCATGCTGTGATTATTCTGCTGCTTCGATGTCATATCCCTCTTCACCCAAGTGCCAATAAAAGAAGCCTTGACAGCCATCCAAAACAAATACAACCCCCCCAAGCACATCCTAGATCTAACCAACCACTGCCTATCCAATACATACTTCACCTACAATGGACAAAAATACAAACAAATAGAAGGAGCACCCATGGGATCACCCCTCTCACCTGTCATCGCAAACCTCTACATGGAACACTTTGAAACACAAGCTCTAGAAAAATACGACCACAAACCCAAACTCTGGCTCAGATACGTAGATGACACCTTCATAATCTGGCCACACGGAAAGAAAAACTGAACAACTTCCTCACACACCTCAACAGCCTACACCCCAAAATACAATTCACCATGGAAACAGAAGCCAACAATCAACTTCCCTTCCTAGATGTCTTGGTATACAAAAGATCCAATGGCTCCCTAGGACACACCATCTACCAGAAGAAAACACATACTAACCGCTATCTACATGCACTCTCACACCACCACCCAGCACAGATCAATTCCGTAGCCAAGACACTCATCTCCAGAACAAAATGCTTAGCGATGAACAACACCAAAAACCGAACTACACACTCTCACCAACGTACTTACAGCCAATGGATTCCAAAGAAAGAAGATTACCCACCTAATCCAAAAAGAAACCCCAACCAAAATCCAAGACAGAGAACAAGAAAACGGCAAAGCCCTCCTCCCATATATAAAAGGCACTACAGACAAAATTAGCAAGATCCTCCAAAAACACAACATCAAAACAGCATTCTGCACAAACAGAAAAATATCCACCATCCTAAGAAACCCCAAAGACAAAATCGAATTAGAAAACCAAGGAGTATACGAAATCCCCTGCACTGCCTGCCCTACCACATACATTGGACAAACTAACAGAAGAATAAGTGCACGCATTGAAGAACATAAGAACTCAATCAAAAAGAAGAAACGACCTCTTCCCTGGTCCAACACCTCAAAGCCACAGGACATGAAATTGATTTTAAAAATACCAGAACTATCGCCAAAACCGAACACTTCAACAGCAGAATAATCAGAGAAGCCATAGAGATAGAAAAACGCCCACACAGCATGAACAAACGAGATGACACCTCCCGCCTTCCAGCCATTTAGAAACCCTCCCTCATGAACAGACGAGTACCTAACATGAAGAAGGACACCAGACCCACACCCATGAGAGCCACACAAGATGCCACCACCACACTTCCATGTAGAAAACAGACTCCCACCCACTTAGAAGATGAGACACGAACATGGACCAGAAGCTGCACTGCAGCTGCATCACTACCCACTTCAAACCCCTCCGAGCCATACATGAAGCAAACCGACACCCACTATGAAGATGCAGCACGACCAAGAACTCGAAGCCAAACAGCAAGATCAAAACTCACCAGCTCAAATCCCCAGCAACTAAGACTAACCTGAGCACAACCAAGCCCCCACCTGAACAGAACACGCCTCCAACCAATCAGAACACAGCTAACCCCCAACCAATCAGAACACAGCCAAACCCCTACCAATGAGAACACACCCCACCCAATCAGAACACAGCCAAGCCCCCATCCAATCAAGTCCCACCCCCACTGGCAGTTAAAGGAGGAAGCAGCTGCAATCTCACATTACTCTGAGAAGCACAGAGCCGGAGACAGAAGCCTGAAGATGATGAATGAGACTTCATCGAAACGTTGCCTAGATACCTCGAATCTTACGCGGAGAAAACCGAACAACCAAAGATCCATATATATATATATATATATATATATATATATATATATATATATATATATATATATATATATATATATATATATATATATATAATGATAGATAACTTTGAGCTCATAGATAAATGGAGCTTGAAAACAGTTTATTCCAAAGAATATATATATTTTTCTGAGAACCTTTTATGAGAGACCCATATTTCTAGCACCATAAAAATAAGGCTATTGCATAAGGACTTTCTCATTGTTTCTTCATTGTATCACTATCTCTGGGAAATGTCAGAATATGTGAACAAAATTTGTTTAAAATTCTTCTCTTGTTCTTGATAGTACTTTTTATTTTTTTGAAATCCTTTTGATAGAGCCATATTCACTTAGAATGCCAGACTGTGGCATTTCATATAATTCTTAGTGCCAAAAACCTATTCAGAGGGTGACAGATTCAGAGACAAGATTTCACAGATACGTTTGGAATCATCTAAAAGAATAAATTTGAAGTAATATTTGCTTCAGTGTGATTACAGTGAAGAGCTCAGTGGACTTAGGCCAGAAAACATGCTGAATTCTGCTTCTGTTTAAGTTGAGATTTCTAATATCATAAAAGATCTCTGATACAAAAAAAGGTTGCTTTAGTGTAAATATTACAGTTATTTCCAGGTGTTTCTATAAGCAACCTAGTCTGAGAATCATGTGGAAATACTAATGGTCCATACAGAAATACTAATGGCTCATACAGAATGTATGAGAGTCTACAATGTTATGAATATGAGTCACCTAACAGCTATTTGGGTTAGAAATATATAAACCAGGATAAACATTTTAATACTGTCTCTTTAAGACATGCTAAAAACTGCAATTGGGTGTAGTTACTCAAATGGCCATAAGATGGAGCCAGAAACCTGGGTTGTTTTAGTCTTAGTCTGAGTCTCAGAAGAGAGTGTGAGCATATCTCTGTTTCCTTCTGTTGGAAAGTGTTGCCGTTCCTCCATTTTTCCTAATTGATTGCTATTTCTGGATTTACTGTAAGTCTGATACTGAACTGTTTTTTCACACTGGACTTTGATATTTGGATTATCCCCGGATTGAAAAACTGACTGATTTACCTGTGAATTACTTTTGGACTGCTTGTCTTGAACTTTGCTTAAACTGTCTGGAAGTAAAAACCTACATTTACTGTACAGTGTATCTGTGTGCTGTATGGGTATTATTCAAACACTACTCTCAAATATGTCTCCCTGTATGTGCTCATTCTCCTAATGGGGAATTACCTCAACACACTTATATGTTGATACTACCAGATGAATTGGACTACATCCTCCGGTATCTTCCTTGACTGAATTGCTGACAATTAAGATAACAAACTTCATCCTCATCATTGCCACACAGTAACTTATCCCATTGGTAAGACTGACTAGAGTCATTAATATTCAACTTTATATTCCACCACAAGTTAATTATTGTGCAAATGTATGTAGTTGCATTCATATTCACTGCCCATGAAATATGAATAACAGCATACCAAGAGAGAAGTAGAGTATTGTCTTCCAGCAGTAATTGAAATCAAAATCTGAACCAAGGAAAAAGTAGAGCTGGAACTATGGAAACTAAAAACAAGGCATACACATTCAATGCAACTATGGTTAATTATGGTTAGCTTTAATGAGGGAATGAATAGTAGTTGAGGTATTGTAAGAAAAGGACTGGCAGAGCTAGGGGGGAAAGTGGAAAGAGGAATCAGCCTAGAATCACTAGATAGCCACAAATGAACTGAGTCCAACTCTTATTGGAAGTGAAATATCCTCTTGGACTATATCATGAAGACAAAAACAATTTGTTCTGGCTAGCTATAATGAAATAGCCCCACTGTTTGCAACACAAGAATAACTTTTTCATTTGCCTCTACTCTTATCCTTGTCCCTACATTTTGTCCCTATAAAATTCACTAAGTGAGTAATAATAGCAATAGCACTTAGACTTATATACCACTCCACACGGCTTCATAGCACTCTCTGAATGGTTTACAATGTCATCACATTGTTCCCAATAATCTAGGTACTCATTTTACTGATTTTGGAAGGATGGAAGGCTTGAGTTAACCTTGAGCTTTGTCAGGATCAAGCACCAGGCTATGGGCAAGGTTAGCTTGCAATACTGTATTCTAACCATTGTGCTGCAGGGCTGAATATAATTCCTTTTTTCTTATTAACTTTAATAAATTATTATATTTTTTATTTTATTTTAAATGTTTATAATTTTAATGTAATAACAATTATTATTATTATTATTATTATTATTATTATTATTATTATTATTATTATTATTATTATTATTGGTTAAAATCTACCATGAAATCAATTCCCATAACTTTAGTATTAATAAATACGTATGAAGGCTTCTATGGAAGTATCCTAAATATTCAAATGGATATCTTTGCATGGAGAAGTTGAAATACACTTATGAAGACTATTTTTTCCTTAATGCCATCAATCCCATTTCACATTCTCAAGAGAAAAGCTGATCAGTTGTATATGCCTTTGAAATGTTTAGTCTAAAGGAAGCTTTTATTGTGGAGATAATAACCCTTTGTCTTTATGCATTCTCTTTGCTGTTTCAGAATGACTTATAAATATACATAGAAAAACTTTTGGTGAGGAAAATTGTGGTTTAGATGCCTCTGTCTTTCTCAGAAACAATGTCTAAGCTTGTATTGCCCCCTGTACAGCAAGGAGGCCTTCCATCTCTTCCTGCAGTAAGTGCCTTGACTTATGACCATAAAGACTTACAACTGAATTTTGAAGCTCAGAATGACTCTGGGTGGCTTACAGCATTAAAACTTTAAAATCCTAACAAATAAATATCTCTAAAACACCAAAAATAGAAATTTAAAAGAAAGATTTGGAAAAGATGTCAACAGGTACAACTATTATGTATCACATTAAACAATCTATGCCAACTATAAAGGAAATAGTGACAAAATTCAAATATGTGAAACAGAAGAATTTTGAGCTTGCAAATAAGCCTAAGAAATGGTTGGCATATAAACTGAAAAAGGAAAGAGAAAATGATATTATATCTTGATATTAAAAATTGAAGAAAGAACTAAAGCATTAATAGATAATGTGAGTATGCAGAAAATTTTATTTTATTATTGTTTTAATTTTTATAAAACACAAGATATTTCCTCAGGAAATAAATTGAGAAATACTTTAAAAAAATTCACCAAAACATTCACAATACCAGAGACAAAGTAGGAATAGTCTTGTATCTACTATGGAGATATTGGAAGTTATAAAAATAATTAAAAGAAGAAGGCTTCAGGACCAGGCGGACTACCTGGTTTTTATTATTAATGTTTTGAAGACAACCACTTAAGAAAATGATGGATTCTATTTACAAGAAAATGTAATGTTGGTATCTTGGAATGAGACCAATACTGCATTGTTACCCAAGGAAGGAAAAGATCTAACTTTTACTAAAATTATAAACAAATTCCTTTATTGAACAATGATTATGAAGTGTTCTCATTAATTTTGGCACACCGACTAAAAGAGTTTTCACCAGACTTTATTCATGAATATCAGTTTGGATGTTTGCCTGAAAGACAATTAGAAGATAATATGAATACTGTATTTGATATAATAGATTATTTACAATAACATAATAAAAATAACGTATACACATACTTCCCAAAATCCCAAATAATAATCAAAGTGACTTGATTAAACCATGTGATATCCAGAAGGAGGCAAGACAAAGTTGTCATTTGTTGTTAATTTTGGTTTTTGAAGTTTTAAATAGTTTTAAATTAGATGAGAAGATAAAGGGCCTAAATATTAAAAATGAGGTCTTTACATGGACACCTTTTGCTAATAGTTTGTTTTAATCTTACAGAATCCCCTAAAGGGATTGAAATTTGATGACAAAATCAAAAGATTTAAGAGGAATAACCAGAAAACAGAAATGTTTATTTAAAATATGATACAGAAAACCAAGATAATATTTTATAAACAATTTATTTTCTGTTTATTTTTTCATGTATTTATTGCAAACAGCTAGAATGAATACATTCATAATTAGGAAATGTAATTTCCTAATTACCTTAATGTTTTACTACCTTTATTTAATTAGTCATAGTTTGAAAAATGGCTATAGAATTCCTTGGAACTAATCTTTATATTCTTGAGAGATTCTGGCTCATGATTCATGATAATTATTTTGCAATAATTTTTGTAATTTGCTATGTGCTTGATGTTAAGAATCTAATGATTTTCTATAACAAGGCAATCAGAAAATCAGAATATAATTTTTAATTTGGGAATTCAGTGTTATATATAAATTGTGATCATACAGATGAACTGTGCTATGACAGGCTATTTTTGTATCCAGAGTTTAAACCATCACGGACAAGAATAATAAAGTTTTGTCTAATTTGAGTTGTAATTGATCATACTGATATGTGAAATTTTTTTCAACTCTTTGGTTTTATCAGTTGACAAGCTATAGTAAAAGGTTTATGGCTTTATTTTTAACTATCTAAATAAGAATATCCTGTGATATTTTTAGCACTGAAATTATAGTCCAGATAACCAGATTGGAATACAAACAGGAAAATATTTTCTGTTCTGCTTCCAAAATGTTTTATGCAGTGTCACCTTCTAAAGTTATGCTGCAGAATTATGGTCAGATGGATAAAATAGAGTAAATCTACTCTGAGAACAGATGCCATTTCATCAGCAGATAGATGTTATTTACTATGTTTGTGTGATCTAGTTTTTGCAGAGATTATTGGGTTCAGCATTTTGTGTAATATACTGTACAACTAGACACCTTTGGAAAATTTACAAGCTTCACACAGAAGCCAATAAACTCACTTTTCATTGTTGCTCCTCCAGTAAAGTTAGAAATTATAATGTTTAGTAGTTTAAATGACAAAAATATGAGTTTTGTGTTATTTTAATTTACTCAATTTTAATGTATTACATTATTTAGATTAAACACAGGAAATCACCATCATTATTCGAAGTCCTTGGGAGGGATATAATAGTTAAAAATGCCAAATCCAGTCTAAATATTTGGCTATCTCCAGGTATTGCTAAATCTGAATAATGAATGTGGGACTACCTGGAGACAGTATAAGAGAAGAGAAAGAACTGGGGGGCGGGGGGGGGGGAGATCACAAAATACTAAAGCCTGTAAGTGGAAACAGAACAACTGGGCAAAAGAAAACAAAGATATTACCAATAGCAATAAATGCAGTTCAGAGGTGGTGTTCGACAGGTTCTGACCAGTTCTGGAAAAATGTTGAGCAGTTCAGAGAACTGGCAAATACCACCTCTGACTGGCCCCGCCCCCATCTATTCTCTGCCTCCTGAGTCCCAGGTGATCGACTGGATCTTCTTTTGTTGCCCTACACAGGAGAATGGAGCTGGAAAGCAGGTTAGTAGGGTGGGGAGGGAAGGGGATTTTGCAGTATCCTTCCTTCACCTGGAGTGGGGTGGGAATGGTGATTTTACAATATTCTTCCCCTGCCATGCCCACCAAACTATGCCCACCAAGCCATGCCAAGCCTACCAAGCCATGTTCACAGAACTGGTAATAACCAATTTTGAATACCACCACTGATGCAGTTCCAAAACATCAAGAGCTTACATTTCTGCAACAATACCTGTAACAACAATAAACATCTGCCTACCCCAAGTCATTAGGAAAGACAAATTGCTGGACAAAAGTAGCAAATCCAACCTAAACATCTGGCTGACCATGTGACTAACCATAAGAATAATGCAGAATCAAATCAGGGTTTGGTCACTGGGACCAGAGAGTTTGTCCTGAACAGAGAACAGCACACATTCTGCTAGAGAGAAGTTCCCTCTGTCAAGATTCTGAAGGCTCAGAATTCAAAACCTGTCTGGTCCTGGTGACTGACCCAGATTGGATCCTTTAACATTATCCTGCAACACATATATTTTTCTTCATTCATAATAATAATAACAACAGAAAAGGAAAAATCACAAAATATAAAGACCTGCAAATAGTAGTAGAATGAATATGACAAAAGACAATAAAGTACCAACAGTAAAAGGTGCCTTATTTGTAGTTCCAAAACATCTGTAGCATCATTTGAAAACCATCAGCATTAACAAAATCACCAACAATTAATTGCAAAAGGCATTTCTATTTGGAACAGCTTACATCCTGTGATGATAGCAATAGAAATAGCACGTAGACTTATATACCGCTTCACAATGCTTTTTACAGCCCTTTCTAAGTAGTTTAGAGAATCAGCATATTGCCCCCAACAATCTGGCTCCTCATTTTACTGACCTCGGAAGGATGGAAGGCTAGGTCAACCTTGAGGCTGATTCCGTCTGCCAAATTGCAGTCAGCCAGCAGTCAGCAGAGGTAGCCTGCATTCTAACCACTGCGCCACTATGGCTATCTTTAATATTATTAAACAAAACCATCTAACTATGCCAGTTCTTTGGAAAACACTTGGTATGTGGACAAAAATGCTAAAGCCAGCCTGAATATCTGGCTGACTGTGCAACTAATGAGAATGTTAATAATAATAAACCTGTTTAGGTAATAAGGTGTCTTTTTGATATTTTTTTTAGCTACAGCTCTCATATAGTGGTGCAGTGGTTAGAATACAGTATTGCAGGCTTGTTCTGCTGACTGCCAGAGGTTTGATCCTCACCAGCTCAAGGTGGACTCAGCCTCCATTCTTCCAAAGTCAGTAAAATGGGGAGCCAGATTGTTGAGGGCAATATGTTGACTCTGTAACTGCTTAGAGACTGCTGTAAAGTGCTGTGACTCAGGAACCAAAATCATAAATGATTTCTTTAAATCATTGCACTGGAACAATGATTGCATTATATCTAAGGAATAAATTATGTACACAGGACAAACTATAAGTTAATATGTAAAAAACATGTTTATAAACCACAGTTTGGATGCTACTAAACAAAAATAGTAATCAAAATCACAACACAACATTAATATATTTAATGCTCACAGATACTGGTGTCAAAGTTTTCTTGAATATAAAAATAGGAGTTCAGAATGTGCCATGAGTTAATTTTTGAACAAATTGTTTTTGTCTTATAATTTTCTATGAAGCATAAAATGGTATTATTTAATGCCTAATCAACAACATCTTTGCATGAATACAATAATTCTTTAATAAATTAACTGTATGTGTGCACAAATATCCATTTGATGCTTTAAAAAAATATTCCAACCAGAGGCGGAATGAAATATCAACAAAATGAGGAACACTTTTTCTTTATGTTTCTAATGCTAAAGTCTTTGCTTAAGTACAGTTTTGTACAGTTTTTAAATTAAGTACAAAATAATGCAGAATTTTATACAAATGTTTGATCTGTCTATAACTGAGTTCTTTAATCTGCACGTTAATCTGAATTTAATTAAAAGGTTTAAATATTGAAGTATTCTCAAAGATGTAAAAATATAAATTGTGTAGACATGAATGGAAAAAAGCGAGTGCTTGATGAAATGTTTTAAATTATATGTAGGTTTGTACCTGTTCTACATAGAAAACATTTTTGAGTTGAATTTTCTAGCAAAAGGACCAGCTGAAGCTCCTGGGTCTACAAGATCAGCCCCATATAGGGCAAACTGCAGTAATCCAAATGAGAGGTGACTGTGGCATGAATGATTGTGAACAAGATCTCTTGGTCTTGGAATAGGCACAAATTGATACATGAAACAAATTTTTACAAAGGGGTCTCTGGCTAGTGCCACCACTTACTCTTTCAGAAAGAGCTGTAACTCCAGGAGGACTCCGAATTGTACACTAGATCTGTCTGGAGGAGTGCTATGCCATCCAGAGTCAGAAATGTCAACTCTCCTATCTCTGGGTAGCCAAAGACCTACAACTATTCCATCTTACTAGAGTTGAATTACAACTAGTTGGCCCCATTCCTTGTGTACTGAGCAAGCAACTGGACAACATTATTTGTCTGGCATTGGGTAGTGTTGAATGTTATCAGCATGCTCTTGATACCAAATATTGTGCCATATGACCTTTCCCAGAGGTTTCCTATGTATATACCACTAAAATTCTTGTGTATGTTTGTTTGTAATCTTCAGCTGGGACAAATGGTGCGTAATAGAGAAAAAGGTTTTGAATCAATGTGTCTTAAATGGACTAACTTACATTATATATCCAAATTCGACTTCCATGGTATTGACACTTGGTAAGACTGTAGTTGCTTCAGTGCTGCCATGCCACTGACCTACTGCATTTCCATGATTAGTTGCAGACATGTGATCTTCATTTACACTGCTATCTGCCAACATCCTACAAGGAAAGTCAATGGGAAAGCCAAAAGAAAGTTATAAGTCACTCCCACACTGACTGCTTTTTTGTCCAGCCATGAGCATTTGGTTTCTCTGTTAAAGTAAGGAAATATCTTTGAAATGATGACCCAAAGGATCCTGGGTGGTCTGATAGACATTATGTAGGAGGAAAGAAAAACCCTAGCCCTGAAGATGTAACAGATGTATTGATGAGCATTTTAATGTTTCTTGCATGCTTACTTTTATTTTCCTGTTAATAACAGTTGATTTTCCATTTATGCCTTTAGCTAGAATCCTTTGTTCCCAGGGGTGGGATTCTACCATTTCAGACCAGCTCTATAGAACTGGTTGTTATGATTCTGCGCAGTTCAGAGAACTGGCACGTCATGCCCTAACTGGTTCCACTTCTCTTCGCCCAACTCTCTCCTCTCCTCCCAGTCAGTCCTTATCGTGTATGTGCAATACCACACGCATGCCTTACATGCTGACTGCATTCTCCCCTGCCCAGTCATTCCTTAAGGTATTTCTTTCTTTCTTTTTCCTTCTGACAATCAGCTGTTCCAATGATTAGCTGTGCCGGCATCCCCCTCACTGTCTTACTGTTTTACCCAGAAGGCTTCCCTGAGGCTCAGGAGGCCTTAGAATGGAGCGCGAGGGGGTGCTGCAAAAAAAAGAAGCCAAGTTCACCCAGTCACATGTCCATACCCACCTAGTTACGCCCACCTAGCCACGCCCACAGAATTGGTTGTTAAAAAATTTGAATCCCACTCCTGTTTGTTCCTATTACAATTGTGATATGTATTTCTGTTTCAGTTTGTCCAAGGATAAAAGCTGGAATTTATAAGTATGAAAGCATCACTTTTGTAGTTAATAGGAAATATGAAAATTTCATTTATCAGCACATGGATTAGAAATGCTTCTTGAGCATTCACTGAGCCCCTGCTGTATTATTTTCTGGAACTTGATCAAGGCATTATGAATTTTGTATTTATCTTCTATTGTATAATTTTTCTAGTTATATTTATTCATACTGTTAAAATAACTTTGAAAAATAAATGTGCTTTGACAGTACTCTTTGATTCTGCTTAATTACTAATTCTCAATTTTGGCTGAGCTGCTACCTACGGCTATTCCTGAGCAAAGTTAGACTGTCAAAAATAACCTGTGTTCTGGCAACCATCTGGAATGGAATGGAATGGATGGAATAGAACAGAACAGAACAGAACAGAACAGAAAAGAAAAGAATAGAATAGAATAGAATAGAATAGAATAGAATAGAATAGAATAGAATAGAATACATCATTGGAGTATGGACAAAAACTGCTTGATCACTAGAAGTTGAAAGTGATTTTGATGGAACATAATCAATCAAGAAAATATTAGATCAGCATTGGTATTGTTCAGTTTTTAGTAGGCCAAAGTCACAGGGTAGGTACTTGAAGAGTGAATTTTATTCATAACATTCCATCATAAAATTGTTACTTGTGAATTTTATTGAACTTTTAAGTGTTTGCCTCTTTTATATTATGGCCAATCTGGGATTGGTTTAGAACAGGGGTCCCCAAACTTGGCAACTTTAAGATTGTGGACTTCAAATCCCAGAATTCCTTAGCCAGCTGAAGTCCACAAGTCTTACAGTTGCCAAGTTTGGAGACCTCTGCTTTAGAACTATAAGTGAGGAAATATGAAACCATCTTGTTAAAATACAAAATCAAGAACATGAATCTAATAATACATATTTTGGCACTAAATTCAAACATTTTTCAGTGTCTAAATACATGTATGAATACCGAATATATAAATACAGAATCTCTGATTCTGATTAAAGCCTGATGGGGAAAAGATCGTGTGAAATTAAGTGAGATCTTCCTTGGGACTATGCAGCCTTTTGAATCTGAAAGAGAATCCCCCCTCCCCATCTTTTGGAATTCATGGGAGCTTAAATATAGTTCCTTATGGCAAATTTTACAGCAGTTGCATCATTTCCCACAAAAGAAAAACATGTTAGCTTCCAAGAAAATAGGCAATTCAATTATTATTGGAGTGAATGGAATAGCTTTAATAGCTCAGTATGAAATGTTCTTGTAAACCTTTCATAATTTGAAGATGAATGTTACAGTACTAAGCAGAAGTATGGAGAATTATTTATTTGTCTTATATGGAAGGACATTTGAAGACTAAGGTGGTCATAGAGCAAAAGATTGATGATTCTTAAATAATATTCCACAAAATCAAAAGTTATATTAATAAAATATCTTAACTTGTAGAAGAACGTTACCATATTCTTTACCATGTTGCAAGTATGAAGTATATGAAAATGCACATATAAATAGGCACTAAGGTGCTTGCACCTCAAAGTCCATGCAAATCAATCTTCAATATATGTGAGCTTTTACTCTGATGGTACATGATGTTAATACTAAGCAAATTTGGATCAAATCAGTTCTTGATATAGCACAGCTGGGATAATTATTTTATTTTATCACTTAAAATAATGATGGCAAAGATATGATATAGATGTATGAAACTGATTAGTGTATGATGTAAATGTATGAAAATGTACAATAACATTGCACTAGATGTGTCTGCAGGTATTCATTGTCTCCTAAGAAGCACTGATAAGGCAAGAATATAATTATAGGAACTCCTTGCAGAATCAGGCATACTTCCAACAATCTAGGCTCTATCAGTAAGTATATGAAGTATATCAGGACAGAAAGGCACTGAAACAATAGTACTAGTAACATAGATGGAAAAAATAATTTGGTTTTACATTTAGTATGAAGTGAGTTAACTTTATAAAATTAACTTTGACAATTGCAGTTTGTAGGTAAAGTATTTTTAGGAAAATTCCAGTTTGAGCCTGTTACAATGACCAATTCTGGAAGTTGCGAGGATGTATGTGAGTATTGCCATCAGCTCTTATTCCACAAAAAGGACCACAACTGATGTATCAGTAAAAGCTTGGAAAGGAGATGCTGTCCCCACCTTCCACAGTTAGTACTCATTTGAAGGAGTATCACAGACCAGGAGCTTTAACTCTGAACCCTATTCAGGTACATGTTTTGTATCTATGATTGATCATATTCACTTTTTGCTTTTTCAACACAAGTATTCAAGGCATCTTTTCTCCTACTTCAGTTCCTGTAGCATTTTGATAAACCAAGTGAATACCCATCACTCATTATTCTGGGAATTCCCCTTTGCTTTTTATCTTTCTTTGAAATTTGCAACGAAGTTATTTCAAACATGCATACAAGGGGATGAATTTACCTAGAAACTGACCTGATGAATGTTTAGCCTCTCAATGAAAATAGTACAAATTGTAAGGGCAATTAATGAACTTCATATTAATTAGCAAGAAAAGATCAGAGATAGGAATTTGATGCATTCTTTTATATATTACAAAGCTAAGCAGAAAGCCCCCCCCCCGTCTGTACAATGCATTATAGCAAAAGTATAGTAAAATATGGATTACAAATTCTAAACCATTTTCTAACAGCCTTGAACTAGTTATATGGCAACAATGAATTTAGCCTGTGTTTTGACAGTGGAAATGGAAAAGTGTTTATGTTTACATATATTACACAACTTGTTAGAAATATGGAATTTCTCAGAAGAAAATGGAGCAGGAAATAGTAGAGTGAGGGTTACAGCTCATTACATTAGCAGTTATATTACTGCTAATGGCAGCAATAGTCTAAATTGTTCTTTATATTAACAACCATTGTTTTTTTCTGAAGAGATTTAGAACAATTAACTTTTAGAAAAGTTCTCCAAATGAAGGCATTAAATAGATTTAATATAGCAAATACTCCTTTCATAGATATTGACCAAGAGATTGATAAATCTAGTAGCAATTAACAAACAGAAGAAAGATGCATTCACGAGCTATTCAAAACATCAGATTCTGAGACAGAAAAATCTCTCTCATTGGACCAGGATTGGGTTTTTTTCTTTGTTCATTTTTGGCTTTAATATTCCGATTTCAAGTGAATTACATTTTGTTACATTTCCTATAGCACTCCATGTTCACCATTAAAATACCATAGATGATACTTAACAGATGGAAGTCCATGTGACACTATAAAGAAGAGATAAAGAAAAAAATGCTTCCACCATTTTTCCATGGAAATACTTACATAGAATAGAATAGAATAGAATAGAATAGAATAGAATAGAATAGAATAGAATAGAATTCTTTATTGGCCAAGTGTGATTGGACACACAGGGAATTTGTCTTGGTGCAAATGCTTTCACTGTACAAAAAAGAAAAGATGCATTCATCAAGAGTCAAGAATCATCAGTACCACACTTAATAATAGTCATAGTGTACAATAAGCAATCAAATCATACTAGGAAACAGTCAAAATAAATTGTAAGGAAACAAGTGACAAAGTTATAGTCATACAGTCACAAGTGAGAGAAGATGGGCAATAAGGAGTGATGAGAAGATTAATAATAATAATAGTGCAGACTTTGTAAATAATTGGCCAGTGTTGAGGGAATTATTTGTTTAGCAGAGTGATGGCATTCGTGGAAAAACTGTCCTTGTGTCTAGTTGTTCTGGTGTACTATGCTCTATAGTGTCATTTTGAGGGTAGGAGTTGAAACAGATTATGTCTGGGATGTGAGGGGTCTGTAAATATTTTCACAGCCCTCTTTTTGACTCATGCTATATATAGGTCCTCGATTGAAGGCAGGTTTGTAGTAATTGTTTTTTCTGCAGTCCTAATTACTCTCTGAAGTCTGTGTCTGTCTTGTGGGGTTGCAGAACCAAACCAGACAGCTATAGAGGTGCAGATGACAGATTTAAATAATTCCTCTGTAGAACTGTATCAGCAGCTCCTTGGGCAGTTTGAGCTTGGCACAGAAAAAAACATTCTTTGTTGTGCTTTTTTGATGACATTTTTGGTGTTAGGTGTCCATTTTAGGTCTTGTGATATGATAGAACCTAGAAATTTGAAGGTCTCTACTGTTGATACTGTGTTGTCTAGTATGTAAGAGGTGGTATTATGGGAGGGTTTCTTCTAAAGTCTACCACCATTTCTATGGTTTTGAGTGTGTTCAGTTCCAGATTGTTCCAGTCACATCATGAGGTATCTAGACCTGTAAATAATGTCAAACTCCATCTGGCATAGGACTAATCTCTCTTGAATTAAAAAGCTGGCTGAATGAATGAAAAAACTAAAATGAAGTACTGAGTAAGCAACCAAGAGGAAGAAATTTGAAATGAAATTAGAGACCAAATTGTCACTCTGAGGAAAAGTGTTAAAGAAAGGGGAAAAATAATGAGAAAGAAGTAAAGCACAGAGGTAGAAAAGAGGAATACAAATGAATGAGCAATTCCTAAAAGCCATAACAATAAGAACTGAACACAACTCAGCATAGGACATGCTAAACTAGGTTTTGATTATCTGCAGGTTTGGAATGTGTGTCTGAATTCATTTCCCCTGAGCTGGCATAGGGGAGAGAAATACACAACAGGGCAAAGTGTGGATATAAGCTATCAAAGATATTTGATGATAAATAGTTTACACATTTCACAAAATAGTTAAATTTTGTGAACTTATGGACCATGCAGAAAAATTGAAAAGATTGTATAGTGTCATCTTAAATGAAAAAGTGACTTAAAATTATTGAACGCTATACTTACAGAGAGCCATAAATATAAATTTTGTGTGATTTCCAAGAAAAATATGAAATGGCTTCTTTACCAATAACTCTCAGATTATATTATCTGGAAGCTAATTTTCTGCTAATTACAACCAGTTTGTTATTTTCACCCACATCAGCTTCATCACTTTACAGAGCTGCATTCTGAAAATGTCAGGTTGCACTAACATCAAATGCTCAGATAGGTTTGTCAACTAGGATGTACTGGCTTTTTGCTTGTACCATTTCAGACAATTAAATAAAAAATATTCCATTCATAAAGTCTCTTGTTATGCTGGTTAAAAAAATAAACATATATTGCAATCAAGTAGAAAAAAATAGGCATACATTGAATTCTGCATTTTGATTTGAAAAGGAAGCAATAAGCAAATTGGGCACATGCTCATACAGAACATACAGTAATTGTAAAAATGTTGGAGGTATGTAGCCTTATCTAGCTGAATAAACCAATTAAAATATTCAGTGTTCCAACATTAGGATAACACAAAAATTTATAAAAATATTCAGAAACAAATTACAGATTTGTAATGTGGCATTAATCAATTTCTAATTTATTTCTACCACTGTAATTTCGTTACTCTCATATAATTACAAGCATCATCGCAGCTGAAAGAAATGACTGCCCAATTATTATGAAATATAGAACATTCAAGTCAGACCAGCACAAGACATTTGGTTCTCAGCTCTGTGATCAGAATAAATATGAAGGTAACAAAGGATTAGATTCTTTATAAGAAATGGCATATCCTCCAGTACAATAAATGTGAACCCATCAGGATTGTTATGCATCTGTTGATTCATAAAACATTTTTGATCAGTTTGCAACAGCAGGTAATAGAGAGGGAAATGGTATAAGGAGACAAATTATGTTGTGCCTTTAGCAAATGAATCAGATTTTACTTGCCAAAAATAAATGAAAAGTTGTTAGAAGCTATGTCCAAAGGTATATCCAAAACTATGTTGCCAAATTCCACAAAGTAAAGATGGATAATGAATAAGGTCTAATTTTATATTTCAGGCACATGTCATCTTCCAATTAATTTGCAAATGATCACTTATAAGGATTCATAACTATACCCATGATGGATCATTTTGTTTTTAATGAATACAGCTAATATTCTGATAAAAGCATAGCACTGAATTATACAGGAGATATAGCAAATATATGGGATAAATGCTTTCTTCAATATGATTATGTTTCAGAAACTTGGAAGCTCTTGGGAATGGGGAGTCTTTTGAAACTGAAAAAGCTGAAATCAGCAATATGACTATTATTTTAAGCTGCCTCCCATTTTGTTACTTAACGTATTCAGTTTATTTACCCAGGATTTTAGGTCACTTCAATCATGAATTGACATTACATTCCCAATCGACTACAAAAGGTTTAAATAACAAAGAAATAGAACATAACAACTGTTGTCTCATTTCACACATGTCAAGGAGCAACAATTATGTACTGAAAAACCTTATTCTGAGACAATTCCACTTACATAATTCTCCAAGGATTTTTTGGAACAGTTAGTCTTAATGGCTGTATTGTTCACAACAGGGATAATGCAATTTATTCACAGAACAGATATCGGAGATTAGCAACTGTGAATGTCTATCCCCATTGCTGCCATTGATGACTTTCTTCGTTGTCACATTCTTTCAGATGTTATCGAACAGGCAGGTTCCACAGGAAAAGACAGTCCCAAGAATACCTGGTCCTAAACCCTGCTGGGATTTAAAAGTGACAACCAGCCCTTTTGATTTGCATCTGTTTTTCAGAGGAGTTCTCACAGCCCTGGTGTGTCTTGGATAGTGAAAAGTAATTTTCAGACTAGATTAGAAGGATTAATGCTTGAAAGGTTATGATTAATCTTACTGCTTTCTAAATATTTTTTTTTTGCTTTCCTGAATGGCTGACTCCATCTCTCTTATGTAGTAAGTAGGGCACAAGTACAAGGAAGGACATGGTCAATGAGCACAAGTATTTAATATTTGTCACTGTTCTTTTCTCTCCCCCCCCCCAATTCCATTTTTTAATGGCATGAGCAGTGAATACTGTGCATAACTTATGATTATTTTTACTTGATTTTGTATTTATTTTATTTTCAACATGAGGTATTCACTGACAGTCCAATTTTTGCTCTATTAATTGATATATAGAAAATTTGTTTTTAAGATTTGTTTTTAAAACAAACAAAAACCACCAATTCTGCAGTGGTCAGATGGACAGTTTCTTTATGGTAACTGATTTCCAATTTTCAAGGAACATAAAGTATTTCTAAACTGAGCAAATAAGGCTATTATAAAAGGTTCAGTATAATGTAGCATTTGTTATATACTATTTTCCAAGGCATTTGTTTATGGACAAGTTCTTCAATACTCTGAAAAGAATGAAAACATTTATGAAATAATTTAGACAAGGACAGATGGAGTAGTCTTGCAACAGAGGCTATAGACAGCTGGAAAAACTAGAAAGATTAATCCAGATGAAGTCATTGACTGATTTATACAATTAACAAACTGATGCAGAAAGATTTTGCTTCCATCTGTTATGAAAAAGTGCTTATTACTTTCAGTTGGAAAGATCTGGATTTTCCTCCAAAGACATTTGTTACTTCCAATATATAATATGGGTTTAAAGTATTCTCTATTTCAACCAAAAGAAGTATCAGAATGAATCTCAGACAATGTTGGACAACATTTCTTTACTCATAAAGATAGTCTATAACTAAACTAGTTTTGCTCTAATTCCAGAGCAAAATTGGTATCGGCAATCCAAATTATTTTAATTTTCTTTTATGATATTTCTCCAATATTCTCTCTTGAGATACTTTCAGAAGCTCTGCCGCCTTCATTTTTCAATTTTATGTGTCGTTACTGCATTGTTGCCTGCCCAGGGCCAAGGCAATGATTTTATCATAGTGACCCATGACCACCCACATTACATTCTAATCAAACAAACATTAAAATGATACAATTACCGTAGAAATCAAAAGAAGCATGTTCATGTTTATCATAGGAAAATGGTTGTCAAGCTTCATTTTAGGTGTCAGAAAAGTGAAGGATTATTGTGAAGAACTGTGGGAACTGTCAAGATTATGTGATTCACTACAGGGCCCAAGCTGATAGTGATCTTCCAGGTTCCAAGATAGCTCTATCATATACCAGATACATTTTGGAAGATTGTTGAAAAAAATCTCTGAAGAAAGGATTATGAATCATCAAATCATACATGAACTATGTATCTGAATATATTGTCAGAGATGTAGGCCAACTTGTGTTCCATGTTGTAGTGGAAGGGCAGGACAGCTCCTGTACAGTCAAGGCCCAGAAGAATTGTGATTAAGAGCATCCATTCTATTTAAAAAAGAACAATTATGAGAAAAACTTACCATACAAAGAAGAGGCAAGCAAAAGGAAGCCCTGTAACAAGCAAGACATATTTTAATACAAATTGGCACTTATCCATGAGAATGTGTTAAGTTAGAACTGAATCTGTCTCAACCAAGAGAAAGATCTGCATATTTTTTTTCTTATTGGATTTACAAAAGAGGCATGTTAAACCCTTGAAGAACTCTATGTAAGGTGATAAAGAAAAAATGAAAAGAAATCAAATTGTACAACAATATTTGAATGAACTAAAGCTTAAGATCATTAGAAGTAGAAGGAATGTATGTACAGTTGGTTACTCTTTATAGCTTTGGCTCTTATCTCAGCAATTGTTTTCAATGCAACCACACAATATGTGTATTATGTCACATGTGCATTGCTGTGTATTGTTGACCTTTCAATAAATTCAAATAAATAGTTAATCAAGAATTTTAACTGAAGTTTTTGATTTGAATAATTTGTATGAGTTGTGAATTTATTGATGACACAATACATTTTATTTGTGACATAGGAATATTATGTAGTTGCTGTATTTAAATTGTTTGTTTGATGTTCTAAAAAAAATTGCTGACACGAATGACATTTTCTCTTTTATAACTTTATGTTGTCCCAGTAGTATTACTAAGAAATTTTTTCTGGAAAAAATAATACAACAGTTCAACATTGTTGAAGTAGTAGATAACTGCAGAATGTGCAAACCTTAGATATTCTTTATAGTGTGTGCACCTGCTTATTTTTACAATGTAGTTTAAATGTACCAGTAAAATATTTTGTTGTAGCAAGACAGTAGTTATGGACATGAATATTTTTATGAAAGATTAAAAATATGCTGTGCAGTAGCATAGTAGACAATTTTTAAGATTTTTTTTCACATCATCATGGCACTTGACAGAAGGATAGATATATTAAAACTAGAATGTGCCAAATTTAACATGCTTATATATTATATTAATAAATAGCTGGAATATGAATAACGAAACTTTGAAAAACTTTCAAGGGAAAAGGGTTTTAACATTTCCTTGGAAAATCTTTTGCATACACTTCTTTATGGAATGTATTTCTCAATAAACTGAATGTATTCATAAGTCAATATAATCTTATTGCGGATTCTGTAAAAAAAACACCTCTGTTTAGGAATAACCCTGAAATTAATAGATATGCTAATAAGATTTTTTTAAAAAAAAAATAATACTATTTTTAGTCCATAAATCCTATCTGTAAATGTAAGGAAGTCTGAGTTTAAATTTTTGAGATATACATAAACTGGAAGCATGCAAATGAGTCTAGACAGCAGATGGACACTTTCTAATTAGATCATCCATGAGTGTCTAAGGTCCAAATGGCAAATTCAACAGCTGTAGTGTTGAATTGCAGTAATGGAACCAAGAGACATTAACAATAGCATTATCTGGTCCATCTTTGCAAATGATAAAAAAAAACTTTAGTAACATAAAAATAAGCATTCAGAAAACCTGAAATATTTTAAAAGCCTCTTTTACAGGGTCATATTATTGACTAAATTAACTTTATTTCTATATCTTTTTGCAAGAATTCAGCTTTAACCTAAACAGGAGATATTAGGAACAAAACCTCAATTTTGCATGCAAAACATATACTGTACTTGAAGTACATAATGCCTGCCAACGCAGAAAAAAAATCAATTCAGTTAAGTAGCAATTTGTTAATTATATATATGTAAATCTATCTGTATTCTGTTAACATAATGCTTTTAAGGCAATCAGTATCATCAGCTAGAACATAGGAATAATTTATTGTTGATGGCACACATTGACAATCCCATGATTTTAGGTCATATAAAGTAAACTAAACCAGACTTTTTAATGTCTTGACTGCTTAGTACTTAGAAAATAACATAATAACAGAGTTGGAAGGGACCTTGAAGGTCTCCTTTTTCAACCATCTGCAAAAGCAGGAAACTCTATACCATTTCAGACAAATGATTGTCCATTTCTTCTTAATATCCTCCATTGTTAGAGCACCCACAACTTCTTCATGATTAATTGTTCTACCTGACTGTTTATTCCTTCCAACTGAAAAGATTCAGTTGAGTAGCAAGAAATAGATAGCTTCCTTCTGTTTGGGGATGGTGAAGCAGAAATCTGGAGCAGAGTGTTAGGATCTTTTAGGTGAAGAACTGACTGGCAGTTACTGAAAACAGAAAAACAGATGCTGGACACACTGAAGGAGAAGTGTATCTTTTTTTTTTTTTGAAAGAGAACAATAGGCCAGCTTGGATTTTTTTTTTTACATCTTAACGTTGTAGACAAAATCTATATATACAAATACAAAATAAAATTACGTCATCTCTAATGATCTAAGTGCTAGAGCCAACTGTAACTACATAGCCAAAAAGGCATTAAGAGCTGTTAACCTAATCTTATGTAACTTTTTCTCTGGTAATATTATACTGATAACTAGAGCATACAAAACATTTCCTAGACCAATACCTGAATGAAGCTCATCAGTCTAGAACCCACATTATGTATCTGATATTAACACAGTAGAGAAAGTCCAGAAATATTTCACAAGAGGAGTTCTCCACTCCTCTACTCGTTGCAGAATACCTTATGCCACCAGACTCAAAATTCTAGACCTAGAAAATCTAGAACTACGCCGCCTTCGGTCTAATCTAAGTATAGTATATAAAATCATACATTGAAATGTCCTACCTGTCAATGAATACTTCAGCTTCAACCATAACAACACAAGAGTAAACAATAGATACAAACTCAAGGTTAATCACACCAAACTTGATTGCAGGAAATACGACTTCAGCAACAGAGTGGTCAATGTCTGGAATACTCTACCTGACTCTGTGGTTTCCTCCTGAAACCCCAAAAACATTAACCTTAGACTGTCTACTATTGACCTCACCCCTTTCCTAAGAGGTCTGTAGGAGGCATGCATAAGCACACCGACATGCCTACCATCCCTGTCCTATTGTTTCTTTTATTTTTATTTTTTATTTTTTCTTATATGTATCCATGTATTCATAACTATGTTTTTACCTGTACCTATTATCTTGTAAGCAATTGACAAAAATAAATAATTAAATAACAATAAATAAATAAATATGAAACATATGTTTCTAATCAACTAAGGTGGTGTTATTTCTCTTGGTAATGATTTTACTACCATTCATTTCTTATTTGGTAAACATTCTTAATTTAACTACTCCATTCGTCAAATACATATCTTTTAAATTCCTGGTTTTTTCTCTTTAATCCATTTATACCATTTATCTCAAGCTGTAATATATCTTGAGTCTTCCTTATTCCTAAGTTTTTGTGTGAGTAGGTCCATTTCAACGCAGTCAAGTATTTTCTGAGTAATCAAATTATTTGTTGGCATTTGTTCGCCCTTCCAACATTGTGCCAATGCAAGAAGTGTATCTTATGAAAGGGATTCCTTTCTCTACTTCAGGCATTTCAGACTCTTTTTAAGCTTCATTAATTCAAACTAGAAACTCAAATTATAATGCCAGATTAAGGAAATCGTGGTTTTAGCAGCCCACTTTTTGACATTTATCTTACTTTTTCTCCATTAGAAATGTTAGGCTAGCCGTTTGAAAGTGATTTGGAGTTTCCTTTGTGGTATCTAACTTCCTTTCACTTTCCTGGAATTCTACTGTGAGGAATAAAATTCCAACTCAAAGTTGTTGGAATACAAAACAATTCTATTGACGCATTTACAAAGGCTGGTGGATCTCAATACACACAGTCAAAAACTACAACCAAGTAACGTAAAAGCATACTTTTTAAATCATCCTACTCCTGTCAGTTTATGCCACATCATTCCTTTCCAGAGCCAGTCTGGTCACATGCTTTCCGACCACCTATAATCTACTAATTTCTGACCACCTATAATCTACTAATACACCTAAATGTTTAAAGTTAGTTGTCACCCCACTCATCATTTATTACCTCTTTGATATTCCCTTATCAGTTTTCTTGTTTCACAAGAATTACAACATAGCCATAGAAAAGAGCATTGTAAATGTAAAAGAAACATTTGAAAAGGAAAAACATCAAAATGGGTTTAGGTAAGATATATTCTCAGCCTGTCCCAAGATTGACTTGATTATTGTCTTTGTCCATGGAGGCTTGAGAACAGCTTAAAATGCTACAATATATTAAATGCTCTCCTGCCACTCCTGGTTTCTTGAAAGCTAAGGCTTATGGGAAATTATCAGCAATACAATTGAAAAGTAAATTTAAACATGACTGTACCTTGGATATTGTAGAAGTGTGTCTAGATGTTAAGATACTAACTCTAGGCAATTTAAGCAAAGAATAAACCTTATATAAGCTATACAATATTAAATAGAAAATAGCAACTTATTATATTATACCCCATACTACCTCGAGGAAAGGGTCAGTTCTCTGCCTATGCAGTGAGTTGGTTCAAAGCCAGTGGAAGAGCATTTGCTATTTGTTTGTTTGTATCCCACCTTTAATATTTTTACAAATAATTCAAGACAGTGAACATGTCCAATACCTTCCTCCTCATATTTTCCCCATAACAACCATCCTGTGAGGTGGGTTGAGCTGAGAGAAAGTATCTGGCCCAAGGTCACCAGTTGGCTTTTGTAGCCCTGATTAGAGAATCTGGCCCAAGGTCACCAGTTCAGCAGCGGTTTTCTTTGCCTTTGGCCTTCTCTCTGCTGTTGGTCCTCCATCAACTCATTCTTTCTTATCAGCATAGTCATTAAGTTCAGTGGGCAGTCGGAGTGAAAATTTTCATTCCTTGGGGATGAAGCTTATTCTCAAGGACACTGCTGTTTCTTCTTTGCCACAAGAAGACAATACAGACAGAACCTGTTGCAAAAGTGCTCTCTCTCTCTCTCTCTCTCTCTCTCTGTGTGTTTGTGTATCATTATGAGCCTCTGCCTGTTACTGCTCCAGACACAGAATTTACAGTTTGTTCTAGTTTATACAGAACAAATGAAGGAGAAAACAAAGGAATCATTTGAGAACAAACAGAGTCAGGCTTTATGCAGTAATTATGGTCCTAGTTTCACATGACATAGCTTATTTGTGACAACAGATGGACTTAAATAAGTGTTTTTATTAGACAAATCAATAGCCTTTTGATAATTTACTCAATATAAACATTTGGTGTTAGCAAATTTATAATTGCATCTTGTGCTTCAAAACATAATTAAAAAAATAGAGCATGTATTGATGCTCCACCCCTCATTTCAAATATCACATGAAACTTAACAGACTGGTGGAGTTGTCTGAAGCATGAAATGACTTTTGCTATGATAAAAAAAACTATTTTCTGATAATGTTGAAAATATTGTATTTTTATACAATATTGTAATATTTTCTGTATGAAATGATAGAGATAGATAGACAGATAAATAAATAAAAGCAAAGTAAATTTAAAAAGAATTTAAAATATCAAAAAAATAAAGAAAAAAAAGGAAAGGCAAAAAAAAGGCTAGATTTCTAACTTCCCTCATTTTGTATATCTGCATCTTTTGTACATCTAATTTACAACATTTGTTGACATTTACTCCTCTCCCAGAAGCAGATAGTAAATTATAATATTTGCCATGCCACATAATGTGTGTTATATATGAGAACCATTCTTCATTAACTTTGATTAAGCTTCTATTATGTGAGTATGTTATTAGATATGTTATTATTTCATTCTTCAAGTTTCTAATCAGATATTGCTGGACTTATATTTTTCTTCAAACAACTTTGGGATGAAAAAAATTATTATCATTGCTATAAGTATGTGCCTCATTAAATTATGATGTTTCTTGTTGAGTTTTCCCCCTTGAACTTTTGCTTAGTAACGAAATAGTGGAGTTGAATATAAAATAAATGCCTCATTTATCTTGCCTTGAGATTTCAGAGAAAAATAGGAATGTGGATGCATCACAAACTCTTCTTAGACACTTACCATCATAAATAATAGCAATAGTAATAGCACTTAGATTTATATGCTCTTCCATATGCCATATAGCACTACTCTCTGAGTGGTTGACAATGTCAGAAATAATGTTTTCCTGTTTTCCCAACAACAACAACCCTGTGAGGTGAGTTATGAGAGTGTGACAGGACCAGGGTCAGATTGTGCTATGACAACATATCAATAGAATGCATCTTGCATTAATGTGCGTAATAGGTGGAGTTTCAGAGGGGAAGAGTCCTTTTGTCTAGTTTTTATTTCCATTAACCAGTTCTACCTTTAAGTGCCTTTATAGCCCTGTACCATTAATGTAACCAGAAGGTGATTTATTATCAGTGTAAGACACTCTATTATATTGTCAAACATGTGTTGCTCCAAAAACAGTGAATATATTAACCTTTTTAATGTATTCTGAAATAATTGGCAGACTGTTCAATAGTATATCTTCTTTAAACAAGCGAGACTGTTTCAACAGCAGGCTGGTTTTAAGATGATCAGGGAATTAATAACTACTGTTGACTCTATCCCTGTTTTATTATTCCACAAATCACAGCCAGACTTAAGCTCAGGTACAACTCAAAAATATTCAACATAGAGACCTGAGAAAACTGAAGGCAGCAGCAACAACAGCAAGATCCTGGGAATTTGGGACTGGTTTACAAATCAAGTTAGATTCAATTTTTCTATACAAGACTTTATTTGCTTTAACAATGTGTTTTCAAAATAAAACTAACCTTGATTTTGAGAGGCAAATTAGACTACGTCAGAACTCCCAAGTTTTCATGCAAATCCTGGCATAGCCATATGGCAAATATATTAAATAATAAAGGAAACTTTCACTCACCTTTGAGGGAACTGTAAGTAGAAAGACAATGTTTCATGCTGGGCAAGAACCTTTGACATATTCTTGTTCTGGCTCCATGCCTGGATACACTCCATTTATTTTAATAAGATGGAATAAATAACCAAAGGTTGCAATTTGCAGCAGTTACTACTTGATATGCAACAGGAAGGGAGTTCAAAGGTCCCAGAAAAATGAAGCATGGCAGTGAAGAAAATTACCTAAATGAATTTTACAAGACTAAATTGGCATTAATCAGATTTGCAAACTGTTACCATCTCTTGTTGCTTTCCAGAAAGCTCTTGATAATGTCTAGAAGATTAAGAATTCTTTCATAAAAAAAGATGCAACAGTAGTGCAACCTTTTGACTATCAGAGAATTTTTCAAGCTTAACAACTTAAGATGTGTGGATTTCAGCTTTCAGAACTCTGGTATGTGTAATTCACTCATGTGAAAACTGACAAGTTTGAAAAACACTGATATATCTCACTGACATTTTTTAGAATATTTTGTAACAAAACAAATACGACAAAAATATATTCACCATTGTATACAATTCCAATTCTGACTTTAAAAATAACCAGGAAGGGGCAAAAAAAAGTTTTTAACATTTTGTGATTAATAGTGGTTTTCAAACTGAGATTTTGTTTAAAAGTGTTTTTACTATATCCATGATTTGTTGTTTGGATATTATCACTGTGATTTGTAGAGAAACATCGAAGAAAGTCATCAGAGGCAATTACATTCTATACACTCCTATTAATATGCCTGGTTTTTGAGAAGTAAATAAAAAATCAAACCAAAATTAATCACTTCAGAAAAAGCTATGAATGGTGCAAGAGCCATGGAAAGATACATGCTCAGCATTACAAGACAAGATAGAAAGACTTGCACATGTATTAGAGAACAAATGGACATATACAATATCATCAAGAGAGTAAAATAACTGAAATGGAAATGGGTTGGTCACATATCAAGATGAACTGATGGCAGGTGAACCAAAGGCAGTCATAGAATGGATCCAACTTGATAAAAAGCATCCACTAAAGAGACCTAAAACAAGATGGATTGACAACATTAGGAAGTATTGTGGTCTCAATTGGCAAAATAAAGCTGTATTGGTTGGAAATATATTGAAGAGGCAGGGGTGGGATTCTATCAGTTCAGCCTGGTTCAGGCCAACTGGTAGCTCTGAGGATCAGCTGGGAGTGAATGGTTGCGCTGACAATCAGCTGTTGGGTCAACCTGCCCGCCTGGGATCTAGGCTGTACTTTATATCCTGTTTTTCAAGCTCAGTTGATTCCTGTGGCACAGCCGATTGCCACGTGTCAGCTGTTTAACACAAAGGTTGCTGGAGAAGGTCAGTAGCAAACATGCTAACCAAACCGGTTGTTACACTGGTTGAATCACACCCCTGAGAAGTGGTCTTCATCCTGCATTGGATAGACAATGGCAAAAAAAAATGATGATGATAAGCTGCACAACTTAACTGAAAAACAAACTGATATGTCGGGCTTCCCCAGCAATGCCATACTAAGGAACAGAGTGAAGCCCAACATATACCTGGGGAGGGGAATCCATTCCGGGCAAGAGCGAGCTTAGCCGGTGGCAGGCAAAATGCTTCACACACACACCCTCCTCTTTCCTGATGCAGCCAGATGGATGAACTGTCAGGCCGGCATATCGGGGCAGTGCTTCCCAGCTCTCAAATGGCATTTCGCAGTGGCTTGTCAGCTGATTAGACTTATGCACACGTTTTCGGCTTTTGTAGACTGGGATGGCAGTGCATGTACCATGGGGGCAGGTAACACCTGGGCACTCTTAATTGGGAATATGCACAGGGGGTATGAATGGGGATGGGGAGTATCACGCAGGGAGGCAGAAATTAACTGTTTGCCAGGAACAAGAGGCTAGGAATGATTAAAGGCATGGATGGCAATGATTAAGGCTAGGCAATGATTAAGGGCAGGGATGACAATGATTAAGGGTGGAGATGACAATGATTAAGGGTGGGAAGGGATATAAACAGCGCTGAGAGACAGGCGCTCTCAGCGCTGGTTTTGCTCGGGAGTGCCACCTGTTGCTGTTGTTGGAAGAAACAAACCACAATAAATGAATCTTGCCACAACCAAGCTGTGAGTGAAGTAGTTTATTGGAAAAAGTTTCATCGTTTTCCATCAGAAGCTGACAGATATCTTTTAGTTGGAAAAATAACAATAAAACACTTACAATAATGTGGTTTAATAAGCGTGCACATCCTCTAAAATTAGGGATTTGGTTCACAATTACCGTATTTCCCCATGTATAAGCACCCCCTTTGTATAAGCCACCCCCCCCAATTTTTGGACTGTGAAGTTTTGAAAAAAATATTTTATTAGAGAAACAAGTTATGAAGAAAGAAAATTTACAAAGAAACAAAATTCGACGTCTAGATCTACAACTTCGGTCATGACGCCGAAAGCGGTGCGGGCGACGCTAGCAATCACGCATCGGAACGAGTAGGAACGAAGCATTCAGGCTGATGCCTAGCGTATGCATTTCTATTGCGTACTCGCACTCGTAATCGTATCATCACGTACAATTTTACAAAAAGTATAGCATACTGCTGGAAAACCAGTTTATTCCTACTTTATTATTTTATGCATTTTTCACGTATAAAAAGTGTACCTGCTTTGTATATGCCACCCCCCTACTTTTTGGGCTTGAAAATTTTGGAAAAAAGGGGTGGCTTATACATGGGGAAATACGGTAACCAATCACATTCAATCTGATGTTAAACAGTAGTCAGTATATACCTGCCATCAATTAAGGTGACTCTAATCAAGCCTAAGTTCAGCTACCCTAGTAAGGTTTCTTTCTCCCTGACATTTACTCACTTGTTTCTTATATCATGACTGCAAAGAGTTTACAAAGCATCAAAGGGATCTCTTTGTTGAAAGCTGTTAGTCAGGTAAAGGGCACAAAAAACTTTCCAAGGCATTGGATATACCATGGAACATAGTGAGGCAGTCATTAATAAGTGGAGAAAATATGGCACAATAATGACATTTCCAAGAAATGTCCCTCCAAAATTGAGGGAAAAAGAAAAAGAAAACTGCTCTGAGAGGCTGTCATGAGATCTACTGCAACATTAAATGAGAATTTCTGGAAACTACTGGTTGTACACTACATGTGACAGGAATCTCCCACATTCTTCATATGGCAAGATGGAATAGCAATAGCAATATCACTTAGACTTATTTACTACTTCAGAGTGCTTTACAGCCCTTTCTAAGTGGTTTATATAGTCAGCATATTGTCCCCAACAATTTGGTCCTCATTTTACCGACCACAGAAGGATGGGAGGCTGAGTCAATCTTGAGCCGATGAGATTTAAACTGTTGAACTGCTGTCAGTTGTCACACAACAGAATGGCTATAATACTGCATTCTAACCACTGCGCTACCATCCAAGCGCACCTACCTTTTGCAAAATCCTACATCAAAAGTGTGTGGGAAAATGTGTTGTGATGCAATGAGACTGAGGTTGAACTTTTTGACCATAATGCCAAAAAGTATGTTTGATGCAAAAACAACACTGTGTATCACTAAAACATGACCCATAACCACAGTGAAGCATGATCGTGGTGGCATTGTGCTTTGGGGGTGCTTTTCAGCTGAAAGTTAAGATGGAGGGAATTATAAACCCTTCCAAATATCAGTCAATTTTTGCACAAAACCTTCAGGCCTCTGCTAAAATGCTGAAGATGAAGAATTTTCAACATGACTACAACCCAAAGCAATACCTCCAAATTAACAAAAGAATAACTTCATTAGAAGCAGATCTAAGTTTTGGAATGGTGCAGCCAGAGCCTGGACCTGAATCCAATTGAAAATCTGTGGGATGAACTGAAGAAAGCTGTACACAGGATATGGCCTTGCAATCTGATAAATTTGGAATGCTTTTCTAAGGAAGAGTGAGCAGAGATTCCCAAAGCAAGATGTGCTATGCTCATAGGTTCCTACACCAAAATACTGAATGCTGTCCTAAAATCAAAAGGTGCTTCAACAAAGTAGCAGTTTAAGGGTGTGCACACTTACACAACTATGTTATTGTACATTTTTATTGTTATTTCCCCACTAAAAGTATCAGTTTATTTTTCAATTGAATTATACAGCTTATATATGGGGGAAAAAATCAAGTACTGTAATTTATCTTCCTCTGATATTTTTACATCTCACAAACCTGGCAATTTAACAGGGATGTGCATATTTTTTATATTCATTATTCATACACTTATGAATATGTTGCAGTGGATTCAGTGGCCCTTTGAGTGTACACATGGCAAACATTTCTCTATCAGTATTTGCCTGCAAATTTTTCTTCAGAGAGAAAAAATCTTAAGAGTAGCCTAGAGTTTTTATAGATTTTTCTTTTCCTTTTCCCTCAATGGAAGAATAAAATATGAATATTTTTCTGCCACCAATGTTTCAGCTGGTAATTATGTAATTATTGCCTTTAAATGGAATCAGAAGCTGTTTATCCAATGTACTGGCCAATAAAGGTGATTACAAGACCAAGTACTGGCTGCTGTGAGGACAGGTGTAGTAGCAGATGGAACTGAATGTATCTGCACAGTGCTCCCCAAAATCTATTATGTTCAAGCAAGTTAGCATAAAGAAAATGTAGAACCTTTAAATATTTTATTTCATTTTTTTATTATCTAGCTTTAAATTCATGTGTCTATGTAACATAATTCATAATTTTATATGGGGCTACCATGCCAAAAATATCCAATTCTAGTTTAGATACTGTTTTCTCCATAAAAATAAAATGAGAATATAGCAAGAATTCAGGAAACAAAGTAAAACAGCACTCCTTGTTAGACTCAAGGTAAAATAATATTCCTCATCCACTTTCCTATGGATGTTACTGTCTGTCTGTAGCCTAATTGTGTTCCAGATAATTTTCTCATGTACAACCTCAAAAAGTCTAAAAGTTTTCCATAATTTTAAGGGAGCAATAATTGTTCATTGTTACTGTTAACAATGAAATAAAATAAAAATAAAACCAGATGTGTTAAAATGTTAACTTTTTTAATATTTAAAGCTTTCAGTATCTCCTCTAACTTTCTACTAGCGATTCATTGAAAGACCATGAAGTAAGTACTAAGCAGCTGCTACTCCAAAGCAATAACTAAACATAAGAGAGTCTATTGGCAGTGTTGACAGTCATAATTGAATGGTAGTGGAAATGGTGTGCTTGGATGACACCAAGAAAGCAGAGAATGAGTAAGGGCCCAAATAACATTGCTCAATTTCTATACAGCTGTGAAACAGTGTTCTTATATCTCCTGAAATTTTAGGTGAAATTCAGTCTTATTTCAACTATTATTCGCATATTACTTTTCATCACAAATCAACAGTGAAGGCATTTATAGAGACAAGTATGTGCAGTAATCCATTTATCTATAAATGTCTCTAGAAGATGTCAAATAGCAAGTAAAGTTTATGCATCTCACAATGATGTTCTGTGGTAGCAACAGCAATAGCACTTAGATATATATACCACTTCACAGTGCGTTACGACCATCTCTAAGCAGTTTACAGAGTCAGCACATTTTCTCCAACAATCTGGCTCCTCATTTTACCCACCTTGGAAGGATGGAAGGCTGAGTCAATCTTGAGCCTGATGATTGCAGGCAGCCAGCAATCAGCAGAAATAGCTTACAGTATTGCATTCTAACCACTGCACCACCACAGCTCTTAATGACATGATATTACAATATGCTACAAATCTACTCTGATTGAATATATTCTTTGAATAGTCAGATTGCAATTAACCAGCAGCTGAACAGAAATACAAGATGTGTTGTCTGATAACTAACAAGTTTAAGATTATAAACACAGATGGCTCAGGCTACCTTCCTGTTAATTTTAGTGACTGAAAACTATATCATGGGTGGGGGGACCTACAGACAATTAATTTTTGTTACACATATACTCAGAAATAGTGTATGTGTTTGTATATATTTGTGTATAAAACAGAAATACAGAAAACTGAAAAGTACATATTCCAAGTATTTCTCATTTAGTTGTCAGTTATGGAAGTTGCAACTAAAGTGATGAAAGAGTAAATGGAGAGGGGCAAATGAAGAGGGCAGAGGATGATTTTTATGTTCTTTCAGAAATGTGAGCATTCAGAATAAAAATGCCAATAGAGTTTATTTCTATATCTGCAATTGATCCTGGAAATGTAAGAACTTTGCACTGATACTGGCAAAGAAATTGGAGCTGAATTGTCTCTTGTTGCATGTACATCTGAGTTCAAATGAATTACATATAATCTTTTTCTTCTTTTCAATATCATCTAATTGGGCGTGCTGTTAATACATTGTTTAGAGGTTCTATCCATCACTAAATAATTATAGTCTTAGCATTGCTTATAGTTAGGATAAAGACTCATAAATCTAAGATAGATGTGAACTTTGATCCCTGCTTCAGTAGATACATAAAATGTTTACAGGCCTTGAATATATAACTTGTTTACTCAAAAGAAAAGAGCAAACATTTCTTGATAAATATGGTAATTTGGGAGGAAAGATGACGTAAACAATCCTGGAACTTTTTATTAGCAGGAATCAAGGTAGAAAAGATAAACCCATCAATCTTATCAGAATGGTCTACCTTCTAGCTTTCCATGGCACAAGGAAACTGGCCAATCAATAATTGGCAAGAGTTGGTCCAAGGAAATCAACCAATCAACAGTTGGCATACACCTATGGATCACATGTCTTCTTGCAGGCAATCTATCCATCAATTTATGAATGATCCTTGCAGCCACTGGCCATCTGGGCTGAGCACAAGTGCCAGCCTTGCAGCAGATTCAACGTCAGCTTTGACCACATGTCCATACTACCACAGATTCACTTCTTTCATTTTGTCTAGAATTGGGGTGACTTTGAAGCCCTTTCCAGATGAATTTGTTTTCATATGATCCAGCCATGTGATCCCCCTCCCCCAATAACCATTTAATCATCCACATGGATAAGAACAAGATATTGTACTGAAACTTAAAGCAAGCATCACCTAGCAGCAGAAGGGTTTAAGCAGAGAGTTTATCCACTGCAGGCTTGGATTTTACATGAAACTATCAGAAAAAAAATGGGTGTGCACGTGCGTGCATACACATGCATATGTGAGTGCTTGGAATTGCATGTATTGTTCAGGCAGAATTAGTTAAGCTTAGTGTTCAATTAAATTCAGTATTGTAACTTTCTTAAACATTGCAAAACGAAGTTCCATGAAGTATCTTTCCATTCCAGTATCTTTTTTTTTTTGTGGGTAGAGGATGTAGGTGGACTATTCATACAATTTCACCACAAGCTGAATTATGATTCAGCAGGGGTTTCATAAAGATGTCACCAAATAATTTAAATCTCCACCTACTACACTCTGAAATGAATTCACAGTAATATTGAATATAATGACTAAAAGAGTGGGTTGTGGATATAATGCAGTAGCCCTAAACCTTGTTCTTTTGTTTTCAGTTATTCTGTAATCAGATGGTACATTGAGTTTTAAGGAAAGCCAGTTCATAATTATAATTTCCTGAGTAATATCAGAAATGTATCATTTATCTCTGGGTATCTATGAAAATGTAGGCAGTAAAAAGATAAAGAGCAAAAAAAGGCTTTTGACCAAATTGCCCTCCTGGTCTAATCCAATAAAACCAAGCTTCATATTTCTTTCATTACTGGAGCATGAAGCATGCAGTTTACTATTGTATTTCTGAAAAGACAGCCTGAAAATTGAAACCACATATTTCCAATTTAAATTTCATCTATTCATCTTGTTTTCTATGAATGGGCAATATGATAAAATGTCTGTCCTTCCCACAAAATATTTTGCATTTTCTGGTTTCTCTTTTTAGAAACTGCCTTTTTTTCTCTTAGTACTCTATTTAAACTGTTGTTTTAAAGTAGAATTTGTTTCATGCATGCAGTCACATGTACACAACACACAAACACACACATACATACACATATACTCTCTCTCTCTCTCATCTTACTACTGACTATTACTAACAACCTGCCTTCAATCAAGGACCTGTATACTGCACGAGTCAAAAAGAAGGCTGTGAAAATATTTACAGACCCTTCACATCCCAGACATAAACTGTTTCAACTCCTACCCTCAAAAAGATGCTATAGAGCACTGTACACCAGAACAACTAGACACAAGGACAGTTTTTCCATGAACGCCATCACTCTGCTAAACAAATTATTCCCTCAACACTGTCCAACTATTTACAAAGTCTGCACTATCATTATTATTAATCTTTTCATCACTCCTTAACACCCATCTCCTCCCACTTGTAACTGTATGACTGTAACTTTGTCGCTTGTATCCTTACGGTTTATATTGACTGTTTCTAGTATGATTTGATTGCATATTGTACCCTATGACTATCATTAAAGGTTGTACCTTATGATTATTGACTCTTGATGAATGTATCATTTCTTTTATGTACACTGAGAGCATTTGCACCAAGACAAATTCCCTGTGTGTCCAATCACACTTGGCCAATAAAGAATTCTATTCTGTTCTATTCTATTCTATTCTATATCTATATTGTAAATTTATATACTGTATATTTATATATCTGCACACATACAAAACACAGAAACCATTTTCTGTGTATTCAGGATTTAAAATTTAACAATTTACATTTTATTTCCTCATTATTATGATTAGAAATATATAATTATATTTTCTTTGAGAATTCAAAAAGTTATAACAAATTGAAATATCCACTGAATGGATGAATCAACATTTTTTAAATATAAATTTTATTTGGGTTTTCACAAAAACATGGTCTTTTTTTGAGAATAGCATGATCCCGGGTTATCACTTCATACAGACACAAACTCAATTTCATATTCATCTTTGTGTTCTATTCCATATCTTATTGCTATTTTAACATTTTCTCCATAATTTTTCCCCTCCCTTGGTTTTCTCAACTTTATTTTTAATTATCTCATATCTAAATTCAATCATATATCTTTTTCTAAGTTTCAATGTCTTTCTAATCATTATATTTATACTTTTGTCTGTCCTGTCTTTTCTCATTAAACAAATTTTCCCCTGTAGTTACCAATTGGAGTATGACACCTTTATATCTTTTAATTTTATCCATTCAACTCTTATTTAAACTTCAATTTATGCCTTTAAAATTATAACATTCAATATAGTACATAACTTCCAATCAAATTCTGCTTGGTACATTCTTAAAATACACACTATGTTCTTAAATGTGTGTGTGTGTGTGTGTGTGTGTGTGTGTGTGTGTGTTTTCTTAAGTTTTTGCGGGTACTTACATGTATGGCATTCAGCTTTGTTCGGGTATTTTCCCACATCATTGTAGTTGTGCTTTTAAAGTTGTAGCAACGTATCGGCAGAATCTCATCTGCCATCATCAGGCTTCTGTATAGTGTTCATCTGTGAGTCAGGCTTTTACAGTGGTTTCAGATTTAAATTTGGGGCAGCCTATTGCTGTGCCAGAATGGTTTTTTCTTGACCCTGATTGGTTGGGAGTCTTGGTCTGTGTTTATTGGTCTTGGAGTTTGCTGTGTTCTGCTTGATTGGTGTTTCTAATATCTTCTGTCTGTTTTTTGGCTCTTTTTGTATCTTGATTGGCTGGCAACATTGTGTTACTTTATTGGAGGCCTTTAGTGCAGCTTGGCTCCGGGTAAACGGGCGGCTATCATTAGTTAGGAAGCTAGGTTTCATCTGGGTGCTTGGTTGGGGTGTGTTTGAGCTGGAGGTATCAGGGGGGGGATCTGTCTGTGCCCAGGTGTTTGCCTGGCTTGTGGTGTGGAGATTTTTTAGTTTGTGAGTGCAGGCTTCCAAATGATTGACAGTCTGGTGGAATCATCTCTTCTATTCACGCTTTCTGGTCTTTTTTCAATCTCTATGGCTTCTCTGATGATTCTGTGGCTGGGGTTTTCTATAGTGGCTAGGGTTTTGGTGCCATTGAAGTCGATGCTATAACCTGTGGCTTTCATGTGTTGGACTAGTGAGGAAGTGTGTTCCAGCTTTTTTACTGCATTCTTGTGTTCATCCAGGCGGGTACTTATTCTTCTATTGGTCTGTCCAATGTATGTGTCAGGGCATGATGCACAGGAGACTTAATATATGCCTTGTTTTTCCAGGTCAATTTTATCTTTGGGTTTTCTTAGGATGGCTGCTATTTTTCTGTCTGTTTTGAAGGCAGTCTTGATGTGATGCCTGTGTAGTATTTTACTGATTTTGTCTGTAGTACCTCTTATGTTGGGAAGGACAGCTGTTCCATAGGTCTGTTCATCTTCTAGGTCTCCATTATGTCTCAGTGTGTTTTTGTGGATCAAGCCTGTGATTTTTCTTTTGTGTAAGCCGTTGGCTGTCAGTACTTTAGTCAGGGTGCATAGTTCAGTCTTTATGTATGTTTTGTCTGCCAGGCGTTTGGTTCTAGCAATTAGCGGTTTGGCCACGGAATTTATCTGTGCTGGGTGGTGGTGGGATTGGGCATGGGGGTAGCAGTTGGTATGTGTTTTCTTCTGGTATATGGTGTGTCCTAGTGTGCCATCTGTTTTTTTGTAGATTAGACATTTAGGAATGGTAGTTGTTTGTTTGTTTCCATTTCCATGGTGAACTTGATTTTGGGGTGTGTTAGGAAATTGTTTAGGTTTTCTTTTCCATGGGGCCAAATCACAAATGTGTCCTCGATGTATTTTAAGCATAGTTTGGGTTTGTGTATGGCATTGGCTAGGGCTCTGGATTTGAATTCTTCCATGAACAGGTTTGCAATGATGATGACAGTGGTGATCCCATAGGGGCTACTTTAATTTGCTTGTATCTTTGTCCTTTGTATATGAAATATGTGTTGGTTAAGCAGTGTTCTGTTAGTTCCATGGGGTGTTTGGGTGGTTGGTATTTATTTTTGATGATTTCGAGAGTTTCTTTTATCAGGACTTGAGTGAATAGTGAAACCACATCGAAACTTACAAGCAGATCTTGTTCCACGTGTAGATCTTTGATCATTTCCAAGAGGTGGTATGAGTTTTGTACATGTGAAGCTGCTGCTTCAGCATGGGGCTGTAGCTGCTTTGCTAAGTATTTGGCTAGGTTTTGTAGTGGTGCTCCTCTGGAGCTGACTATGGGTCTGAGAGGTACGATATATATATATATATATATATATATATATATATATATATATATATATATATATATATATATATATATATATATATATATACACAGTTATTTATATATTTGTTTTCTTAAGTTTTCGTGAGTATTTATATGTATGGTATTCAGCTCTGTTCGGGTATTTTCCCATGTCATTATAGTTGTCATTTTAAAGTTGTAGCGATGTGTGTGTGTGTGTGTGTGTGTGTGTGTGTATGTATGTATATATATATATATATATATATATGTATATATATATATATATATATATATATATATATATATATATATATATATATATATATATATATATATAGTATTTGTTTCTCTGAAATCAAAACCAAGGTAAGCAAAAACTTAAAAAATATATATATATATATATATATATATATATATATATATATATATATATATGGTAGATAGATGATAGAAATAAATTATAATAAATAATAAAGATGCTAATGTTAAGAACATCTTCCAAAACTGATAACAGTCCAGCCCAAGTCTAATGACCAAGAGTTAATTTACGGATATCAAGATCAAAATCAGGGATGAGTGAATACTTCAAAGATGAAATATTCCAGATCCTGTATAATTTCTGGTGATTCTGAACCACAGCAATAAAATCTTGTTTGAGCAATCCATTATACACTAACATATTAGTAGCTCTCACAAACTGAAGTGGACATTTTTATATGCTACCCAATTATACATTGTAATTTCTAATTGGTATGTTTTAAGGAAACTTTGGGAAAAAGACAACTATTTTTACTCTAAATAATTTTTCAAAAAACAGAAAAGCAGAGATTGATTAGAAACAATTTAACAATACATAAAAATAGAGACTCAGCAATGATATAAACAGTAATAGAATTCCAATGTTTAGTGCCAAATATGGTATATAATATAAATAGCAAATAGTGCCATCTAGTGTACATTAATCATTTCAAAAAGACACAAATTGTGTTAACCTGATTATCAAAGTTTATATAGTAAATAAAGTATGACACTACAACCATATTTTCATAGCACTAAAGAATTACTACATGAACAAATAAAACTCCTTTTTAAAAAGGAGTACTGCTTACAGTATCATCTAAAAGTCCATAGTCAAATCAAGCTAAATTTGAATGAGACTACCTTTCTATAACACACAACTATGATTTGGGGTGGTGATGGTGTGGTAACACAATGGTTGTATTTGTGTGACACATTTGCAAATGTTTTTGTTGTTAGTTGCGAAGTCATATTCGACCCATCACGACTCCATGGACAATGTTCCTCCAGGCCTTCCTGTCCTCTACCATCCCACGGAGGCCATTTAAGCTCATGCCTACTGCTTCAGTTACTCCATCCAGCCACCTCATTCTCTGCTGTCCCATTTTTCTATTGCCCTCAATCTTTCTTTGCAAATATAAATGATCACAAATGACTTATCTAAGTAAAAAATGATGTTTTTATAATTTGAAAGTCACTCAAATGTGTCCAGGGATATGTCATTTTTTGGCTTTTAAAGATTATGCTGTAAAGGTTACAAATCTGTAGTGATTTCATCAAAACAGGCAACACTATGGGCCCAGAGAGACTTGACTAGCCCCAACCATTTTTTCCTCTTCTGCATAGTGAGAAGGGATTCCTTGAAAAGGACCATTAATAGAATGTTTGGTCACCAGGCATATGATATATATTTTATATTTTTGCTAGCAGGAAATAACTGTGGTTAATCTTCTTTGAAATCTTTACGCATGATGCAAATAATAGTGAACATAAGTCTAGCCCCAAATAAGTTGGATTGTGCTAAAGCTATACCTGATGTTGCCTGGCTTACATTTTTCATACTATATCCTAAATCCACTATGGCCAAATACATTATTTCATGCTAATAGGTAAAATTATGATAAATTTGCAGTGACAATAGTTTCTAATATAGACAATATCCTTGCCAAATTTCTGAGGAATAGGTTAGGATCTTTTGTGAAAAGAAAATATTCATAACTAATACTGTAAAATACTACAATAGATCTGACAATATTCTCTCATTTCCTAAGATCTCATTATCCTTAAAAATGTTATGATTGGGGTTACTAACAATATTTACTAATTTAGACTTTAGATGGTTTCCTAGTTTTCCTTTGAACTGTTCAACATCAATAACAGTAGTTTATAAATCCTAACCAGGGGTGGGATTTTACCGGTTCTGACTGGTTCTATAGAACCCCTTGTTAACTTTCTAAGCAGTTTAGAGAACTGGTAGTTAGAAGCAATCTCCTTTTGTTTTTTTCCCACCCTTATTATATTCTTGCCAGTACACCTAGACTTCCTTTCTCCAGAGCTTCTGGGGTTTGACTTTCTTAAAGGAGGAGGGTTTTTTTAAGATTTTTACACTGCTGTTGGGGGGAAATACTTCCCTGGACAATCAGGACTTCGAAGAAATCACTGAATAATGAAGCAAAGCTTTTAGTGACAGGGAACCAAGATGAGTGATATTCAGCAAGGCTTCTTGGCTAGCTAGAAAGATTGACATTCAAATGTGAGTTTACATATCCTTTCTGAGTTTTGGTCTAAAACTGGTTTTTGGTGAAGGTTAATTCTGTGCTTGGTGCTGTTTCATCCTGTGTTTATTGATGGGATAATTTTTCCTATTCAGCTTCAACAAGCAACAGCTACTGTTGTGATTTAATTATTTGTATTGTGTTTGAATTTTTTCCTGTCTCATGTTTTTTTTCTATCTGGGGAGGAGGTCTTCCTTCACTGCTTTAGTGGTATCTGCACTGTCCTTTTGGGATGTACTTCCAAGAGGCAGGATTCAAACTTGGCACTGATTTTTTTGCTACCTTTCTGGGTGGCATGTGATCTTTCCTTAAATCTGGATGATTTCCTTAGGATATCTTGTGAGGTGAGTGAGACCAGCTGGAATCTTTAAGTGGTGCAAATGGATCTAAGGATTGCTTCACCTTGCTCTTTCTGGAGAGCTTAAATGACCTCTCTGCTAAAGGGTTTCACTTTATGAGCAAGAGTTGGCTGCTGATAGTTATCACTGCATTTTAACTATTTTCATTCCTCAAGGTACTCTGGCACCCTGCCTGATTTGTAACTCCGGCTTGCGGGTATTTTTAATCTAATGATTGATATTTAGGGCAGCTTTTTGCAAGCAAAGAAGCTTTTTGTATTTTTGTACAGGTAATCCTTAACTTAAAACACTTCATTTGGTGACCATTCAAAGTTACAATGGCACTGAAAAAAGTAACTTATGACCATTTTTCACACTTATGACCGTTGCAGCTTCCCCACTGTCATGAGAGGCTAGGTGAGGAGAAGCACCCCTTGACATGAGGTGATGTTCAGTTGGCCATGCCCACCCAGTCACACGACCACCAAGCCACACATGCCAACTAAGCCATGCCCACAGAACTGGTTGTTAAAAAATTGAATCCTACCCCTGATCCTAACATATATGAAAAAGATTTAATCTCACTCATCTGCTGTATCACAAGGTGCTGCTTACTTAATGGAAAAAGCTGGAAGCTCTGTGATGAATGTCACCCATCGGATGGCAACTAGAAGTGGCAGACCTGTTTGATGATCTTTTATATTTTATGATATGCTTATAGTTATGGCTGGGAGTCTATTTTGTCTTGGAGCTATGATTCCATCATGTTAGTAAAGTTGGCATGTCATTTTTCCTGTCTAACAAGGGGTCATGGAAAAAAATGCAACAGAGAGAAAAAGGAAGGACTTAGAGAGAAATGGGAGAGGAATAAAAATGAAAATAGCAGTGTGTAAACTACTATATCATAGATTTAAATTATAAAATTTAGAATTTATGTTAAGACCCTTATAGAGAAAACACAGCAATGCCTCTAGTGATTGAAGCATTAGGCATAATGTTTGGTTTTGTTCTGCTATATGACTCTATTTTGAGTGATTGGAGGGTGAAGGTTTAGAGTTTGACTATGTACAGTGGCTTGATTCTGGCTGTTTTTGAATTCCCATTGTCTGTAAGCAAGCAGATTTCTCCAAAAACAATGTGTGATGCCCCAGAATTTATGGGCTCTTATGGTTAAATAAATGGCAACATTGTGAAGTTCTCCCCATCTTCAAGCACTTAAAAAAATTAAAGTATTATCTCATAGTTCATTGAGTGCTTCTTTGTTCAGAAACAAATTTCATAAAGTTCATAGCACTTTGTGCTTAAGAATAAAAGATGCATGATCCCAGATTCTTGTATTCACCATTGAAACAAATTGCAAACAAATCCTTTGATGGATGTTGGGTGATTTGTGGGGAGAGTAGCAGGAAGAAAATGATTAAATTCCACAAATACAACCAGCAATCCATTTAAGGGAGGGTTGCTTAGTTCTAAGGTAATTAAAACAGCATATAGAACAGTATGCCACATATTTCATGATATGTCATCTGAGTCTCAGAAATGAAGAAAAAGATTAGAAGAAAGATTTTCTTATTTTTCTTGGTTTGTAAAGGGAAGTCATAGTTACAGGACAAAGAAAGAAAAGCCATTTTCTAAGTCAACATTAACTCTGCTCACAGGCACTGATTGATCACATACAACAAAATATGAGTAATGAATAGGAAGTTGTCTATTTGAGGAGTACAAAAATAGCTTTCAGACTGAAAAATGTCCATATGCTTGTATCTGCAAAGTGTGAACAGAGAGACAAGGAGTGAGATTAGCCATTGAAGTGATTCATGATGGCACAAAGAGAAGTAAATTGTTTGCTCAATGTATTCTTAATGAACAGTTCTTCAATCTGTACATCTCATTCTTCTGTAGAAGACACATTTTGATCAATTCAATATTTGCATCCAAGGTCTAGCTCTAGCTAAATTTTACCTATGTAAAATTTTCCTTGTGAATGATTAAAAACTCCAAATCTGCTTAAAGACATGTTGAGAAATTATACACAAGAGCAACTACTTGCACAGAAAGAAAGAAATATTTGGTGCAAAATATTTCTTAAAAAAAAAAGCACTGTTAGAAAGATTACAGCAAATGTAGGAGAAGGAATAACAGGACCTGGTGCAGACTCAAAAGAGAAATCAATTAAGAATCTCTACATAGCTACAAATGGATACAAGCCTTGAATTCTCTTAACCCATATAGAGCACCAAAATAACATTAACTCTTATTTTACTAAATTCCCCTGCATTTCTCATGGAGCAATAAATTAGTTTAATCAGAACTTCACATGTGGTCCTGGTGTTTTATACTTGACAGTCATTATAGAAACAGTGTGGCATGTGGGGAATTCTAAGGTTCTTGCTTTCTCTTCTCCAGTTATTTACCCTTGAACCAGATTTAATATATGTCTGATTTATATAATGATGGAAGCCACCCAGAGTCATTTGCTATGGGCAGCAAATAAATTCAACAAATATATAAATAATCCATCCATCCATCCATCCATCCACCCATCCATCCAGTGGAGCGTTTTCTGAAAGTATACAAATATTATTTTTACCAATTATATATACCAAAGATGGTTTTCATCAATATATACCAATTACATATAATTGTATCTGTTAAAACAAATTAGAAATATTTACCTGTCAGTTTATAATAGCTTGCGTCACCTTCCCAGGTCAATATTAATGTGTTGTTGCATTGTAGCTGGCAATAAACCTTGTTGGTTCTTTGGGGACAGAGCACTAATTTTTCTTAGTCTCTGCTTCTTCTTCCTTAACCTGGTAGCCAGGATTGTGAGCCCTTGTTTAGCAGTCTTTAGGGCTTGTGATGTAGTCATTATAAGCCTTTCCTTAGGTGCCTTCCAAGCAGGATCATGGACAGATGAGTGCTACAGAATACGGCCAAGTGGGAAATGGGTGTTGCAGCTTTGTGTTAGTGCAGCTGGATGTGTAGGTGCTATAGCCTGGTGTAAATGCTGCATGGCATAGGGATGCTATTGAGTGGTGGGCATGGTCAAACATGTATGAATACCTGTGCTTCATAGTGCAGGTGGTGGGGTGCTATGAGTAGGCATGGACTATAGAGCATGAAATACCCAGATTGTTTACTTTGTAGCAGGGCTCACCAGGAGAAAAAGCAATGGGAACTGGAGCAACTTACAACCTTCCCTATCAGCTTCCCCATTGACACTACTTACAGGATGTCATCAGAGAAGGTTATAAATGTGACACAATTTGTGAGCCAATAAAAAGTGCCTCTAATTCAGTACCATTGTAATTTTGAATGGCCACTGAATGAACAATTTTAACTTGAACACTACCTGTATTTAGCAAATATTTATAATGTCCTCTGTTCATCAATAAAAGTACCATAAGGAAGCTTCTTCGTAATTAATATTGAGTGAAGGAAGGAGTCAGGTATCAGTGGAATATTTGTTTCTCCACTTTAGTTCAAACTCTTGTTTTAGAAAATAAATATGAAGTCTGAAACCCCTTTTTTCATGAGATCGATTTAGGAATAACTGAACACCATATTTTTGAGCTGGGTAATACAAAACAAACAGAGCAACAGAGAACTATGGAAAGCTCTGCTTTGTTAGAACTACTTTGATATTCTGTATGCTTTTTGGTAAGTTTAAATGAGCATTCCTCGGGGAAACATTATCTCCTAACCTTAATTAATTACTTAATTACTGATCACTTCTAACTAGGGTCTACATATTCAAAAACATGTTCCATAAGAATTAAAATCCTACAGTTTAGCATGAATTTTATGGTTACATGTTTATTCCTTTCAAACCAAATTTGGGCTCTCTTTTGGTTAACTTCTGTCTGTCTGTGTTCACCAGGATCACTCTTTTAAAAATGTATGGAAGAGAAGCAAATTTGGTATTGGCAAAGAAATAACAGGTTGGGAGCTGAAAAAAGTGTTGGTGATGGAAGAGCAGGTGGAGAAGAGATTTTTGTTGTTTTTTAATTTCCTTTTTAAACTTTCTACTCTGTGATTTGAATCATTTTCAACTGGTGTTTGAAATCTGTCATTTTCTTTTGAACAGAAACAATGCAAATTAATCAAATAAGTAATTAAAAGAGTATTAGAGAAAAGCATGAAACCAGATTGTTTTGAAAGAATAACAGTTATATTTGGTGTTAGATGTTTATTTTTTACACTAAACTTTTTCTCTTTACTCAGCTAGAATTCTGTGTGGAATCTGTTTTTCTTGGATATTATTTGAATTCATGAGATCCTTAACTATCAGTTTTTGATCAGGGGTAGTGGAGAGTCACTGTTATTAGCTTTATATGTAGACAATTGAATGGCATTGACAAATCCACATATTATTCTATGAATAGGCAAATATTAAAAAGTGACACAATTGGTAACATTATTTGGAAAATGCATTTATATCTTTATTTATGCGATTTATAGGCTGCTTTTATAGATACAACTTTAATGATGATGATGCACAAAAATAAAGTGTTTTAATGGAGTTATAGAGCATTAAGGCAATTTCTATTTAATATTCTACTGGCAGTGTTTTATGTCAACCTGGATCAAGTTGAGCACTTTTATTAACATATATAATGTAATGAATGAGATTATGTTATACTTGTTTTCTTTTAATGTTTAACATTAATTGTGCTACCATTAGCAACATGCAGTGCAGCAGAAATACATAAATCAGCCATGTGGGAACTATGGTTCTTATTGCTTATATGAATAAAACTTTTGTGTTAAATAATCTGACAGCTTGCCTGTGACAAAACACTTTTCTTATCCTTGAGATGTAAGTGTTCTTCCTCTTTCTTCTAATGAAAGAGGGTTTAAACATTAGCATAATACACTGAAACTATCTGGATGTAAGCATGCCAACTTTTGTCTAGATTGTGCAATTTGTTAATTCTTCGTTCCAGCACCAGGCTCTTTTGATCAGTAGAAATTAAAATTCTGGAAGAAATATTTTAACAGTTCAGAAGCTTTTTTTTTTTTTTTTTGCCAATCTAACAGTTTATGAAAAAAATGCTATTTTTAAAAAGTAAAATATTTTTTAAAGCAAAATCTGTTTAATTAGTTGACAAGAACAAACTCAAAATGGAACAAAATATATAATGGATTTAAACCAGATGTAAACAATAAGTAAATAGAAACATGGTAAAAATATTATTTACATGATATTGAGCTGTGGATTTTAAAAGGATAAGTATGATTAATGCACTGTTTATATGCAACGTTTATTAGGCCTATTTAACTTTTCTGTGTGAAGACTTTTCTGTAGCTGTTACAGAATAAGACAGGTTGAAAGTAATGTTTTTAGCAATAAACATTACATATATATCCTTTCCATTCCCAAAAAGTCATTTCTCACCACTATGTACATGTTAAAATGTCTATGGAGATTTTCTGTTATCAAGTCATAATTGTCTAAAAAGAGCTTTTTCAAAAGTAACTGACTGTTTTTTTCTTTTTCTTTTTTTGAAAATTTTATTTGGGTTTTCACAAAAACAAAATACAAATAAAACATCTTTTTTGAAAATAGCATGGTCTCAGGTTATCACTTCTTCATACAGACACAAAATTCAATTTCATGGTCATTTTTATATTCTATTCCATATCTTATTACCATTTTATATTTTCTACATAGTTTTTCCCCTCTTTTAATTTTCTCAACTTTGTTTTAATTATTTCATCTCAATTCAAATCATTATATTTATACTTTTGTCTGTCCTGTTTCAATTCCACATTATCTTTTCTTATTAAGCAAATTTTTCCTAGTAGTTACCAATTAGAGTATGACACTTTCATATCCTTTAATTTTATCAATTCAAACTCCTATTTAAGCTTCAATGTATACCTTTAAGATTATAGCATTCAGTATAATACATAACTTCAAATTGAGTTCTGCTTGGTACATTCTTAAAATAGAGACTGTATTCTTGAAAAAAAATCATATATATATATATATATATATATATATATATATATATATATATATACACACACACACACACATTCCATTCCAATTCAATTCTATCATTAATATGCATTAAAATCTTAACATCTTTAACATTTCTTCTCAATTGAATATCATACGTCCTTGGGAACACTTATTAACTTTCCATAGTTAATTCTTTTTTGCCATATTTCTCACTTATATTTTTATAAATCATTACTAATAATTAAAAATGTTCCCTTTTAATTCTCTCAATCATTTTAATTCATTTATTTATTAACAAACATCCCACTACATTACAGTAAATATTTTATCCATCATCATATTTTCTAAAATTATTTCTATTTGTAATATAACAATGCTATCTTATGTACCTTTGCAGAATCCCTTTCGCAATTAAATTTTCACCCATTATCTCTAAACAAGCTTATGGTTACAATCCTTATATCTTTTCTCTGTTTCTCCATTTCTTGTTTCTTGTTTCTGTTTTTTACAACTTCTTTTCCTTGCCTTCTCCCCCCTCTTCTTCTTCCTCCCCTTTTTATCCCCTCGTCTCTCTACTTCTAACTCTCTCATTTGTAATCCCCTCTTCTGTTGCTTTCTAATATTATACTTATCTTTCAAATTGTTCTTCTTTTTGGTTGTTTTTTCTAGTCTTAAACCTTTTACTCTCTTTCCCCCCTTTTCTTTTTTCCCCCCCACTTAAAATTATTTGATCATTAAAGATGGCTTCTTCTTTGTCCCAATCTTCTTGTTCTGCAAGCGTTTCTTGTTGCTTCTCATAGTTCCAGATCTCCATTTCTAAGAATTGAAACATAAAGCCAAAAGAACTTCTCCCTTCTTGTGCATCTTCTTTCCATTTTTAAAGTTCCATTTTCAGTTCTTCTAAGAGTGATACCATTTTAAAAACTTTTAAACAATCACCCGGTTAATTTTAGTCATCTAGATGCAAAAACCAAAAATCACCAAATAATCCAAATAATCCAAGGCTGTTTCTACTTGCTTCTTTTTTTCCACTTTCTCTTCCTGGGGTTCTATTATTTTGTTACCAAGTTTCAATTAAAATGTATCTTTGAGGAATCTTGTTAAAATTTCACTGTAAGTTCCTTTTAGTTACAGTTCCATTCCTTAATTCCAGGCAGCCTCCTCCATTTTTCCAGATCCTGCCCTTTTACTCTTTTTTTTTCTCCTTTCCTGCTTTTAAAAACTTTTAAATGTCCAGAAATCTTTATTATCCCTTTGACTTTTATTTTCAGCTTACATGCCTATTAATGTCAAAGTGGATTTTTTTTCAATTTCTTGCTTAAGTCTCTTAGCAATCAGTATAAGGAAGGGAAGAAAAAAAAACCTAATCCTTTCCCTTCTCTCTCCTTCGCAGCCTCAAAATCTTCTTTGGGAACAATGTAGTTAAGTTTAAATTCCAGGGTACCTTATTTGTTGCTTTTGCTGTTTGACCCAGTCAACCAAAATTCTTCTTATCTTCCTCCTGCACATTCTTTTCCAGTCAAGTTCTTCTTTGTGGTGGCCATTTCTGACCACCGCTACAACTGCCTTCGGGAAAGGGAGTAATGGCTAGCTGGGGAGGAGAGATGTGGCTCTCCTCAACCCTGTAGGCAGTCTCCCCCCTCTTCACCACCTCTATGGGTGGCTTAGCCCCCAAACCAGCCAGCTCAGGGAGCTCCAGCGGCGAGCACGGATCAAAGCCTCAGAGAGATGAGGTTTCGGTCTGTCACCGAAGAAGCTCAAACCGGAAGGCCTGGACTGTTTTTTTCTTGAGGAAGAAGAAAAAAACATTTTGTTTCTCATCCAACTCCACTCTCAGTACTGATCCTCCTCCACCCCTCCCAACCAATCACAACTGGCAAAATTTCTTGAACGAGAAACAAAATGTTTTATTCTTCTTCCTAAAAAAAAAACACCAGTCCAGTTTGACTTTTGAAATAAGCACTTTTGAGACATACATGTTAAAATGCATTTGTTCCATATACAGTATGCAAGCCACCTTCAGGATGCCAAGAGTTAGTCTATTGATATACAGATATTGCAACAGTTTATATTAATGTAATGGGTTCTTGAGATTTCTTATCATTCTCTCTTGTGTCATTTGGCTATTCTGCTTGCTGTGATAACAAGTATAAATAAATAGAACATAAAAATTAAAGAAACAAAATATAATATATTGTTATAACAATTAATACTTACAATCCTAGATATAGTTATCCAATGCAAATATTATTGAATATATATATATAAATTTCTAACACATGTATATAGCTATCATTCTTTTTAACTTATTGTATTTTATATAAACGAGTTCCATATTTTATTATATTTATAAAGTTTATGTCCATAGGCAATAGGTGGATGTAGGTAAAAAAATGTAATAAGGCCTTCAATCCACTGAGTGAATGGGGTTGTACGTTTATTTTTCCAGTGTTGTAGCTATAGTATGGAAATGGAAAATCCATGAACATTGTAAAGTTGTCAGATTCTATATACTAGGCATATAGTTCAAGAGAATATTACCCTGTGATAATTTTTGCTTGTTTTGCACAATCATATTCATATTTATATTTAGCTACATGAAGCTAATGGCATCCTAGAATTTTCTGCAACTCGAGTCACAATTGGGAGAATTACTACCTTTTACATTTTAAATTGTAATTCCATGTTTTTCTTTTAGATGAGCATTTTCATATGCTTGCTGGAAATATAATCACCACTATTCCTAAAAGATAAATAAATATAAAATTCTTTACTAGCACTTCTTTTGTTTGAGATATCGATATCTAAATTTGTACTTTTCTAAGTTGAGCTTACAAAATGAAATTAGAGTGTATGTTTTGAATTTGGATAAATGGTAATCCCAAACCCAGTTGATTTAATTCAGACAAATTCAGGAAATATCTAGATTTAAATAAGCTTTATCCAAAGTATACCAAATCCCACTGAAATTTTCTCAACACTTAATGTTCTGAACAATCACAGAAATAACAACAATGTGCCTATAAAAATGGACACCTTTCTTGCCACATTTTTCATAAAAGACAATCTCTATAATTAAGTGAACATAAAAGGAGAGAAAAGATATAATTTTCTGAATGACTCATCAACATTTCTATTTCTAGAGTGATGATCTTAAATTAAAGAACTTCAGAGATGCACATTGTAGAAATATATTTCTTTAGGTTCAGTTTTTGTATTATTATGTAAAAAAAAATAGAGGAAGAAAGTACTTCACACTATATATTTAGGTCCACAACAGACATTATCCAGTGTGCAAATTGTATGTCATAGAAGGCTGCAACTTGGGAGATTTGCAAGTTAAAAAAAAATCACAATTAAGATGAAATATGTGGCTGAAAAGAAAATGTGTTTCATATTGAGAAGGCCAGAAATCCTCTTTGGTCAGTGTCAATTTCACCTATGCCATTGCAAAAGGTGCCCAGCATGGTGGCATTGAGAGAAATTCAATTATAACTAGGAGGATATAATATCAAAAAGCACAGGCTTTCCAACTTCAAGCATGTGTACTTATCTGCTGAGACCAGTAATAGAACTTAAACCCAGTCTTTGCAGCAAGATCTCAAGTTGCAGAAGCTGATGAGTCAACATTACAAACTTTGGTGTGCCTATGATCCATGGAATGATATTGGGGGCCCAGAATATTCAGCTCACTGTCTGGCAAATCTTATAACACGTGTGGTCCATTCTTGTATTTTCTGATGCAACATATATGCTTTTATCTATGCTCATAGTAGACTTCAATGCTTTCATGTTAATGCATAATAATTTTTGGTGGAATTCTGGAATTTTCAAAAACATGGCCTTATATGCATATCCTCAGTCAAAGCTAACTAACTAAATAAATTGTGGTAATCATTTGAAAATATTTAGCAGCAAAAATATTTTATAAGAACAGCACTCAGAATTATTATATTTGTTACTCTGAGCTGGAATGAACAGGATTCAAGGATTATGTACACCCGGGTTGCCCAGGGTGATGATAGATAGAGAGTGTGATTGGGTATTTCATGCATATAAAAAAGGAGTAAGGCTATGATTGATTTTAAGGATGCTGGCTCCTATGGACATCTTAGACAGAACATAATATTCTGGAAGATCTTAATTTGGTGATGTTAGTCAATATATGGACATGAATGCTGATGTTTCTAGTATCTGAGCCCAAATAATAGAATATCAAATAAAAAGGATAGGATAAGTATCATATTAGCTATATGATTAATGTTTTGGGTGCTTTACATTATGTTTATTTTATACTTTAAATTGCATGTAAAATGGAGATCAATTTCCAAGATAATACACATTTTATAAATTTTTGAATTGTCTCTAATTTTGGTGACAATAATTCAGGATCTCTAGAGATTATTAAAGATAAAGGTAAACATGCTTGCTAGTAGTTTATGGCTCTAGAGGTGGTGCTCATCTCCATTTCTAAGCCCAAGAGCCAGCGCTGTCCAAAGACATCTCTCTGGTCATGTGGCTGACATGACTAAATGCCGAAGGTGCATGGAGCACCTTCCCACCAAAACAGTCCCTATTTTCTACTTGCATTTTTTTTATGTGCTTTCGAACTGCTAGGTTAGCAAGCGCTGGGACAAGTAGTGGGAGCTCACTCTGTTATGCACCACCAGGGATTCGAACCGCTGAACTGCCGACCTTCTGATCGACAAGCTCAGCATCTTAGCCACTGAGCCACCACACCCCTTAAGAGATTATTAGCATGCCTTTATTACTGGGGATCTTACCTTCCAGCTCTTCAGTGTACTGATTTGTCCAAAGGCATGCAGATAAAACACTGGTACTTTGAAAAATATCCTTTATTCTTTCCATTGCTATTCAGATTGTAGTTGCTCTTTTATATATAAAACTCCCAATGCTTTGTTATCTTGGCAGTTATTTCATTTTCATCTCCCTATACACAAATATGATTCAGACACTCTGAAACTATAATTCTTTTTGACAGCTTAATTATATAATTATACATAGATTGTGACATTTTAAAGTCCATTTGACTATGATAATTAAGATTTATGGTAATCATATAGATCTACTTAGGTCATTTGTAAATGATTATTTTGTAAAATTCAATTATTAATAACATTTCCTATTAAAACTAGCTATAGTAATATAATTCCCATAATAATGATATCATAAGATCCGACATTCGTTTCTGGCAGTGTTAAAAGTTTGGTAGTTGTAAAATGTGGAACAAAAACAACATTAGATGATGCCAAGGGAAAAGTACACTATTGCACATGAAAAGAGTGCCTTTAAACCATTTTATTATGTTAATTTTAAAAAAGTGTGCAAAATGTTAGTGCATATATCTATTATTTAAAAGATTCATTCTGAGACTACCTTCATTTATTTAAACTATTTCTATACTGTTTCTTATTTCTTTTTAAAACAGCTTCAGAGCACTTTATTATACTTTTGATCTGTTATATACTGTATTTTGCATTAATGTATGTTATAAAATGCTTTCACTTTGCTTTTATAATCTATATTTGCAAAAATAGGATAGCATGAAGTGCAAGAAGTGAATGTAAAAATTATAGTTTTACTATCAATATTTTTAGAGTTTGAGTGACATTTTTATTGTTTGAATTATTGCCATTCATAACCCCAATATTCTTCAATAAAGCAATCCCCGAATAGAATTTTATATTTAATGACTTTATTTAAATTATTTTTATCCTTCTTTTAACTGTTTCAATTTCCCTGAACAACTTTGGTTAAAACAATGTATTTAAATAAAGTTAAACTAAGACCATACAATTAGAAACAGTACAAAATTGTATTTTAATGGATCAAATAATATCTTTAAACAATTCAAATAACAATTAAGTTAGTAAAATAAAGAAAGCATTTTTTTTTCCAGCAAATATTAAAATGAATGTCTTCTCCAAGAAAGTAGGTGCCTCAGAACTTTTTGGGAGAGATAATTTTCGCACCACCAGTAAAATGAAATGGTGTCTTTTATTTATTAAATTTTGCTTTGTTAACAATAACTGAGTGCTGGTGCATGCCAGGATTATACAGCATAAAAGAGATGAATGTCAATGGCTCTCCTATAAAATAAATGGACTTTTTTTTTAATTGGGAGCACTCTTTTTTTTCCAATATTTTTGGCTTCTCTTGATGGTAACAAAGATATAACACATTATTCCTTTTCATATTTTAGATTGGGAAAAGACTGCTCAGAGAAAATAGGGAAGTAAATGCAGCTCAGAGGCATTTACATGTTTGAAATATTCCTTTGTTGAAAGCATCAATTTAACATCTCTCCTGTAAACTACTCTACTTACAGTATTTATAGCATGTCTTTGTTTTCTTTCATCATATTTCTTTTGTTCTTCTATCTCTTTATCTAACATCCTTTTCACTATCCAAGAAATCACATTTGCTTTTAAGAGCCATTTGTGTGTCTGCTACTGAATCTAGTTTGAGGATAATCAGAAGATATATCCTATATTAAAATTTTTCTGCTATGCTGATTGCAGGAGGTAGATTTGCTAAGTGTCTGCCATACAGGTAGCCCTTGACTTACAACCACAATTGAGCCCAAAATTTCCATAGCTAAGCAAGACAATTGTTAAGTGAGTTTTATCTGATTTTATGACCGTTCATGCCACAACTGTTAAGTGAATCACTGCAGTTATTAAGTTACTAACATAGAAGTTAAATGAATATGACTTGCCTATTGACTTTGCTTGTCAGAAGATTGCAAAAGGTGATCCCATGATCCCATGATGCTGTGACCATCATAAATATGAATCCGTTGCCAAGTGTCTGAATTTTTATTATGTGATCATGTGATGCTGCAATGTGTGAAAAACAGTCAACAATTTCTTTTTCAGTGTTTTGCAACTTGGAATAGTCACTAAACAAATGGATGTAAGTGAACTTCACTGTAAGTGAACCATTACCTATACATAGGTTGAATCATTCTAATGCAGGGTTGTCAAACTCACATTGTTACAGTGGCATCACGTGATGTATCAGGACTTTTTTCCCTTCTGCTAAACCGGGCATGGGCGTGGCCAGCATGTGACACATCTGTTCAGCCCTGTTCTAATGAAAGTTCTTTGTGCAAGCAAATCTTTGCTAATATAGATTGAAGAAAATCCTGACTGCTAATAACAGGCATGAGTAATTAAAATGTTAAAATGACATGTTAAAATGATGTGTAAATTATGCAGAGATTTAGCATCACAGTTTTTTCCTCAGCTGTAAAACTGACCTTCCAGGTCTTGAAAATCTGCTACTATATGGCAGGGTGACAGTAATGCAGTGGAGACACATGTGTCAGAAAGCAATTACTGGATGCTTAACACTTTCATCAATCATGCAGGACTAGAGAAGATATTGTGTTCTGCTTATATAGTACATAAATTCGATGTAGTGGGAAAACTTGACATTTTTCATGTTCTTCTAGTTGTTTGAAAGGGAATCATTATAGCAAAAAATATTAATCCAAACTATTTCTGAGGGACTTGTCAATATTCTCTTTTTTGATTAGCTTCGTGGTAAAGTTTGGGGTTATTTTTGTCAGGGTCTCAGATGGAATCACATTGCGTGCCAAACTTTAGATGTCAGTGATCTAATTATGTGCTTCAGTGAGTGCCCAAATGAATAAAATTTAACACAAGTCTTGTATGGAACAAAGCTAGATGACATCTATCTGCAAATTTAAATCTGTTCTTTACAGATTCAAAATAAGAAAAACAGTGAATATGGCAAATGCAGACATTTTGACATTTTCCTGTCTGTACTTTGTAACACATTCTTTGGCAGAAATAAAAGCTTTCAGCATTTCTTAAGTGTCTTTTCATTGTTGCTTAGTACTTCATACTATTGAGGTGTGTTTCAAACTATTGTTTTAGTGAAACGATTATCATTTTGATGCAATCTTTCTTTATTGTACTTCATCGATATCTCAGATATATTAACATTCTTCTGTCCGTTTTCACAGTCTGTGCCACCTGCTACCACAAAATATAATAGAGCCGTTGCCATGCTCAATGAATGGCACAATATTCCTTTGTTCAAATCTTCACCCCTTTTTTATTCCAAAGGTATCTTTTCAGACTGTAGTCAAACAGTACGATTTTTATTTTATTAATCAATAGTCCTGCCACCACAGGGCATTTCAGACTTCAGGTTTTTTTATGCACTCAGATATTTACAGTAACTCTATCAAGAGACTGAAGAAATAATTTTCTTCAGACAACTTCCTTAAGCATATCATGATTATGTTATAAAATATACAACATTATGAACCTGTGGACAAAAATATGATCTGTTTTGCTAAAATAACTAGTTTTCAGAAAGTTATAGGAGAAAATGTTGGGGACTTCTGGATCTTTCCTTGATGAGGTTTCAGTTATTTATGAACATATTTATTTTTATTTATTTGATTTGATTTGTCAATTGTTTACAAGATAATAAGTATAAGTGTATACATAGTTATGAATACATGAAATGGGTACATATAAGAAAAATAAAATAAAAATAAAAGAAACAATAGGACAGGGACGGTAGGCACGTTGGTGCGCTTATGCACGCCCCCTAGAGACCTCTTAGGAAAGGGGTGAGGTCAATAGTAGACAGTCTAAGGTTAAAGTTTTTGGGGTTTGGGGAAGAAACTACAGAGTCGGGTAGAGTATTCCAGACATTGATCACTCTGTTACTGAAGTCGTATTCCCTGCAATCAAGCTTGGTGCGGTTAACCTTGAGTTTGTATCTGTTGTGTGCTCTTGTGTTGTTATGGTTGAAGCTGAAGTATTCATTGACAGGTAGGACATTGCAATGTATGATATTATATACCATGCTTAAATCAGACCGAAGACGGCGTAATTCAAGGTTTTCTAGTTCTAGTATTTCAAGTCTGGTGGCATAAGGTATTCTACAACGAGTAGAGGAGTGGAGAACTCTTCTTGTGAAATATTTCTGGACTTTCTCAATTGTGCTAATATCAGATACGTAATGTGGGTTCCAGATTGATGAGCTGTATTCGAGTATTGGTCTAGCAAATGTTTTGTATGCTCTTGTTAGTAGTGTGATATTACCAGAGAAAAAGCTACGTAAGATTAGGTTAACAACTCTTAATGCCTTTTTGGCTATGTAGTTGCAGTGGGCTCTAGCACTTAGATCATTAGAGGTGAGTATTCCAAGGTCCTTTACAGAGCTTGGATCATCAACAAGATCTTGACTATTCAGCTTGTATTTTATTTTTGATTTTTTTTTTGCCAATATGTAAAGCAGAGCATTTATTTGTTGAGATTTGAAGTTGCCATTTGTTTGACCATTCTGATACACAGTCAAGATCTTTTTGAAGGGTAGCAGTATTGTCTGTGGTATTGAACAGCTTTACATCATCAGCGAAAAGAACGCAGTTGCTCTTAATATGATCACAGAGGTCATTTATGTAGAGTATGAAGAGAGTTGGTCCTAGAACACTGCCTTGGGGGACACCACTATTGACAGGTACAGAATTTGATAGGACGCTCCCAATTTTGACCATTTGTTGTTTGTTTGACAGGAATGCTTCTATCCAGTTATGCAGTTGTTCAGAGATACCATAGGATTTTATTTTTAGTAGTAGTTTGTCATGTACCACTGAATCAAAGGCTTTACAGAAGTCTATGTAGATTGCATCTATTGTTTTGCCCTGATCAAGTTGTGTAGTCCATATGTTTTTGCAGTGTAAGAGTTGCAGATTACAGGATAGTTTTTTTCTGAAACCAAATTGTTTATTGGAGAGTAGGTTGTTTGTCTCTAAGTGGAGGATGATGGATTGGTTAATAATTGATTCCATGACTTTACAGGTGACGCAGCATAAGGAGATTGGTCTGTAATTTTCAACTGGACTAGGGTCTCCCTTTTTGAAGATGGGGATGACTGTGGCTTGTGACCATAGGTTAGGCAAGGAACTGGTCCTGAAAGATTTTTCAAAGATTATGCTTAGAGGTTTGGCTATGGCAGTGGATAGCTTTTTTAAGAAATAGGCACATATTCCATCCGGTCCAATAGATAGAGATGGCTTTAGATTGCGAAGTGCTTTTTCAACATTGTCTTCTGTAAAATCGATATGTATTAGATCATTGTAGTTATCTGTGGTTCGGCTAGGAAATACTGGGCATGATCCATTGCTGTTTACAAATACTGAGCTGAAAAATGTGTTAAAGATGTTGGCTTTAATGGTGTCGTCATTGCAGTCTTTACCATTAGGTCCTATCGGGGGTGGGATGGACCTTGAATCTTTTAGTTTGTTGTTTACAACATTGTAAAAAGCACTGGTGGAATTGGTGCTTGGAAAGTTTTCCTCTTGTTTAATGTGATAATTGGTGCATTCGGTCTTTATCTGGTGGCATAAATTTTTGTATCGGCTTTTGAAATTGGCAACGTGACCAGATTTGTTTTTCTGCCAGAGTGATCTCTTTTTGGATTGAAGTTTCCTTATTGTTATGGGCAATCTGTTTTTTTGTTTTGTTTTGGGAGTTGTTGTTGGTACATATAGTTTGATGACTCTTTTGACTTCAAGTAAAAATAAGTTGTAATGGTCTTCAACAGTATTGCATCCAGTGAATAGAGATTGCCAATCAAGGGATGAGAGATCGTTGTCTATAAGATCATAGTTGCCTTTTTTGAAGTTATAATTGGGGATCACGTCATTGTGGTGGTTTCTGTGTGGACGTATGTTGAGATAAAAGTCAATCATATTGTGGTCACTGCTGGAAAAGGGTTCTTTAGTTTGTATTCCGTAAATTAAATTCAAACTATTGCAGAAGATGAGATCGAGGCAGTTGTTTAGTCTAGTGTTGTTGGTTACTAGTTGTTCCAGTCCCAGATTTGTAACAGCATTGTAAAAGGTTGTGTGTATGGTTTCAGTTGTACATTCATTTAGGGTCCAGTCAATATGAGGCAGATTGAAATCACCAAGAAAGATAAAAGGGTATGGGCAGGATGCTGCCCATGTTAGTAGTGTATTTAGCTTGTTTACATGTTCGATGTCATAATCAGGTGCTCTGTAGCATAGTAAGAATCGAATTGTGATATTTAAGGATAGTTCACAGATAATGGTCTCAGGAAGAGCAAGCTCCTGGGTAACTTGGATATTTTTTAGATGTAAGGACTTTTTATAGAAGATAGCAACACCACCTCCTCTACGAATTTCACGATCTGATCGGTAAACATGATAGTCTCTTACTGTGGTAATGGAGTCAGGGAGAGATGCGTTGAGCCATGTTTCACAGACAAATATAATGTCGAATTTAGCCATATTTAGTAGGAGGAAAAATTCAGGTATTTTATTTACAAGGTTTCTTGCATTGAGTAGCTTGCATTTAAGGCCAGCAGTAGTTGGAATTGAGGTAGTTAGGGGCGTGCGTGCCTTCCATATGTATGGAACTATGGAACTATGTTCCATTTTTGAACATAGATTCTCACACATTGTAACTAAAAATATATGAGGAAGCAAGTCTTACCAATATCTTTTATAAATGATTACATGGTGTGTACTTTAATGGTAACATACATGCACCCAGTCGGGTGTATCATTTTCTTTTCCAGCCCATTCTGTATTACCTGTCAGGTAACAAATATATTCTTCTGTGTTCTTTGATTACAAAATGAACTAAATGAATATATGCTTTTGGATCCTGGATAAACATTGCCACATCTTTATCAAAGTTCTACCCTGACTTGTTCTGACAAGAGACTTAGATAAACAATTAGAGCTTTTTAAACATATTTCTAAAAATAGACCCTATTTTAATGATAAGACATTTTGAACCTTGAGAAGAAAGCGAGGTCTTATATTGAATCTATCCTGTTTCACATAATTTTTTGAGTTGACGCCAGCAATTGGTTTAGGCTTTCTACTTGCATACACAACAAAGGAACATATTTCTGAAAAAGTGAGAAATTTAAATGAAGATGACAGTACCCTGAAGGAAGAAATTATACTGTTATAGAATATAGAATTCTGTTGGAAGAATAAAAGTCCCTGACTCTTTGAATTTTGAAAGAGAAAATAAATTAAAAGTAGTATGAACTATATGCACACTTGTTCTACTGCTATGCATACTTATTTTATTAATGTAGTCAATTGAGAGAATGAATTTTTCTATCAATTGTTTGTAAGTTGCTCATGTTAATCATTTTTGTTGATATTTTCAATACTCTGGAACAATTCTTCATAATTAAACTAGATTTATTTAGCATATGGCAAATACATGGACTTATAGTGGTTCAAATGTTAATGTCCAGTCCACCCAGCCATTCAACGACAGGGTGGTCTATGTTGAAAAAATCAGACATTGGGAGTGTGTAAGCTCTTGATGGACATTCGGACACAATGTGATGGATATTTTGTCAACCACAGGCACACTGAGGGGTAGAGCCAAGACCCTCTCTAAATACATGGCAATGGATTAGAATAGAATAGATCTGGAAGGGACCTTGAAGATCTTCTAGTCCAGTCCTCTGCTTCAGCAGGAAAACCTATACCATTTCAGACAAGTGACTGTCCAATCTCTTCTTAAAAACCTCCACTGATGGAGGGCCATACTTTTTGGAGGAAAGCTGTTCCACTGTTTAATTGTCCTCACTGTTAGGAAGTTTCTCCTTAATTTCAGGTTGCTTCTCTGTTTGAGCATTTTGAAACCATTATTTCTTATCCTGCCCTCTGGTACTTTGGAGAATAATTTGACCCCTCTTCTTTGTGACAGCCCCTCAAATACTGGAGTACTGTTATCATATCATCCCTAATTTTTCTGTTCTTTATACAGCCTGCAGCTGTTCTTCATCTGGTTTAGTCTCCAGGCCTTTGATCATCTTAGTTGCTCTTCTCTAAACTTTTTCAAAGGCCTCAACATCTCTTTTGTATTATGGTGACCAAAATTGGTTGCAGTATTCCAGGTGTGGTCTTACTAAGGTTTTGTAAAGTGGCACTAATTGTTGTAGCTTGCCAGCAGCCTGTACAGATGGCAGTGGGAATTGGACAGTTGAGAAGAATGGGGACCAGTCCGGGAGTCTGGGGAGGACTCGGACAAAGGTCCTGCATCTGATGCAGAGATGGGGCCAGGACCATTTAGGAGTTGTGTACTGATTCCGGATCCTCCAGAGTCTGGTAGCAGTGAGGCAGAGGAATAAGGTGAGCCTGTTCCAAGTTTGCCTGTGCACAGAGCTGCTAGAAGACAAGAGCAGCTAAGACAAAAGGGTGACTCAGGAGTAAGCTTGGAGGTGATTGCCCCTACCTTAAGGTATAAAAGAGGTGCAAAGGTAGAGAAACCTTTGCAGGAAGCAAAGTTGTTTGCTCTATTTGGATAAAATCTTGAAGCTGTGTGGACTTTGTACTTCGGTTGTTTTTTTACAGTTAATTTAGCCCTTTAGTTGTTGGTAGCAATTCAAAGGAGATAAAGGTGGGTGCTTATCTCGAGAGACTGTTTGGGACTCATTATGATCTGGGAATGGACATAATTCCCAGCGCTGAAATAAAACAAGAGTTATTTGGACTAAGTGTATGCTTAATTACAGTCTCAGGAAGTCTTGATCAGAACACTAATATTTCACATGATCTTTATTCTATGCCTCTGTTTATACAACCCAAGACTGTATTAGCATTTTTGGTGGTGGCTGCACATTGCTGGATCATATACAAATGATCATCTACTAGGACTCCAAGGTCCCTCTCACAGTTACTGTTTTTGAGCCAGGTCTTGCCCAATCTGTACTTTGATTTTCCCTGCATAAATGTAAAACTTTGCTTTTCTCCACATTAAAATTCATTTTGTTGGATAGGCTCCTCTTCACTACCATGATGAGTGCCATCTCATTGCAGGAAACCATCACCCAATATTATATAATCAATCATTTTATATTTTATATCCATTAAGTTTTCTTGGTTTTCAATTTCCTTCTAGTGTACAATATGATATTATGTATTTTCTGTTTTCACTAAAGTGGTCTACTACCTCCAGCACATTCTTATATCTTTGTTGCCCAATGTAATTAAGTACCTGCTTGCTTTAGCTGTGCACTTGGAAAACCATTAAAACTTTGGGTGATCCTTTTGGGATTATACTATGTTGATATATACTCCTAGCATTCTTCACTCATCCTTTCCATGAACACACACACGTCCTGCTACCATGAATCTTCACAGCAGAAGCTGGAGAAGATTATATGAAAATACATATGTGAGTAAGGTTCTTAGGCACTTAGGTACAGTATAATATAAACTTAGCACAGTTAAATAATGGGTGAAGATATGGCATTTAGATATGTTTATGTTACCATAACCTTGCATAATCTCCTATAAAAGACAACTGACATACTTTCTTACCTATACATTGTTTTCTGGATCAAGAACTTTTTCCTGGCAAACATTAACTAAACAGGTATAAATTACTGAAAATGTGAAGACTGAGAAGGGGTTCTTAGTAGCATCTGAACTATGATTTGCTTCATTCTGGCTACAAGCCAGATATAAGATTAAGACAGCTGTAGCTATCATTCTGGATGACTTCCTTATGGTTTTTGGCAGAGGTGAGACAATCTTTCTAAATATATGTCCACACTGATAATTGGCTACTGGTATTATCTGCTAGAATCTGACAGGCTCATTTTGAAGGGTGTTTTCCTTCTTCTGTCAGTAACAGTGACTGAAAAATAAAAAAAATAAAAAACCCACAGTAGCCCAATGTGTATTTCTTTGATTAACATCATATTTTCTGATTGTGAATAGTTAAACTATGACTATAATGCAGCAGCATTTATACATATAGAACCACTAATAACAGATAAATACATACAAGTGTTTTATTTATGTTTAATTCAAGTATGAATTTTGTGTGGAGAACTCAAATAAAACCCAATTATTTAGAATTTATTTATTATTGAAAAAACTGTATTATTTTTGTGGCAAATTTATAACTGTGCTATCCTATGCATATCAAGATAAGATTGCAGTCTAATTTAAAAAATCAGTGATGGGTGATCCATCTTCACTGCCATTGAAATTTCTTTTCATTTAAACTAAGTTTAATTTAAATTAAATTAAATTTAAACTGTAAAATTATAAACAATAGCTTTTAGTTGATTATCAGGAGGGAAGGTCTCAATTATATTGCTTTTTTCTAAAAGAGTTACATTATTTGTAGCTTCCAAGTATCTTCTGCTATTTTAAATATGATGGCAATAAGTAATGTATTTTTGTCATTATTATTACACATGGATATTCTGCAGCCAGATTCATAGTCTGAGACTAATGGAAACTTACTAACTTAAGTCCTAACCAAGGACCTACTAACAATAATAATACTAAGAATATAGGCAGTTCCAAGTAGGATATTTACTTATTTTTATAAATTAGGACATTCATGTCAGATAAACTCAATATTTCCAGATATGAAGGGATTCTCATATGTATTGCTTTGAGGGTTTCAATCACAGTTGGTATGGCAATGAATTTATTTTTCTATAAGCATTCAATTTCAATCTATAAGTGCTCATATTTCATAACTATGTTCATAATTTTAATATAATGCAGTATAACAACATCAAAGACAAACACTTTCTTCTTTTTTCAATAACTGTTGTATCACACTTGTTATAGTCAAGATGCCTGTCTGTTTAGATTTTAAAGTCCCATGAGTTCTTAACCTGCTAATTTTCAAAAACTTCTCAACTTGATGATCCCAATAGTATTTAATATATTCAAATCCAAACCTCTGTGTCAGGCTTGTCCCAGATTGAGTATTTAGAAAACAAAGATCCTAAACTCCATTCAAAGCAAAAGGTATACTTTTACTAATGCTAAGTGGTTATAGAATAAACAAAGCTGGATCTGAATATTTCCACTCAAAACCTGCCATTTCCCCAAGTTCCAGGCCCCACCCCCTTGACCAGTTTATGGACCACCATAAGTGTCAAATAGGATTTGAATCTGGTGTTTTTGTAACACTTTAAGCTTTGGAGCCTCTTTGATGAGGTTTTGCATTCCTTCCGCAAAAATGTATGGATGGTGGACATAGCAGTACCTGGCTTCAGCAGAAGAGAAGAGAAAGAAAAAATGGCAAAATATAAAGACCTGCAAATGGAAGTCTTTTGCAAAAGCAAAAGGAAAGATAGTACTGATATTAATAGGCATCTTGTGTGCATTTTCAAAACATGTGGAGCATCACTTGAACACCATTGGCATTGACAAAATCATCAACAGGCAATTGCAAAAGACAATTTTACTTGTAACAGCTTACATCCAAATTCTTTTAATATTATTTAACCAAAATATCTGCATATCCTAGGTCTTCGGGAAGGACGTATTAAGTAGACAAGATTTCCAAATCTGTGCAACCATATAACCATTTTATAACCAAATATTTTTTCACGGGTGCTATAATGATTGTTGAAGTCTCTACATACTGAAGTCTACATATCTACATGTCTCCATAACACAGGCAGACAACAGTTTATAATCATGTTGATTTCTTCACTTGTTGTACTGAAGTCTTTCTCACCTGAGAGAAAATGTGTACTGGATTTGTATTGATGTCAGATAGCACTTTTGAAAATGTCTTATCTTTGAGTTCAGAGCTCAGCAAACTGAAAAATCTTATCATGAGGAAATTTTAATTCAGCTTTCAAAATTAGAATGTCTATATATAATTCATTCTTTTGATGGCATCTCCCAAATATAGAATGAAACACTGAACAAAACTAATTATGTCTTGAGGCAAAGCTCAAAGATGAAAGCAAAGAGGTAACATGGGCATATTTTATTTTTTTATTTCTCACATTTATTATTTTTTATAATAGAATCAAAGTGTTTGGTGTCTGTTCAGACGGAACAACAACTAAATCTAAAATATCTTCACAATTTATATCTTTTCTGACAGTTTAAGATTAAAGAATTTATACAAAAAATGAAAAATGAATTGGAAATATTTTTCAGCATAAATTTAAAGGACCACACTAATTTGCAGAATTTATGGGAGACAGCAAAAGCTTTTATGAAAGGGGTATCAATAGCTTATACAATTAGAAAAAAACAAGATAGAAAAGAAACAACAAAACAAACTACAGATGAAAATTAAAGAACTAGAACATAGACTGCAAAAGGATCCAAAGAATGAGACAATTGAAAAAGAAAGAATGAAGACTAGACATAAATTAAACTTAACATTCCTAGAACAAAGAGCACGAAACCTAAAATCTATAAAACAAAACTTTTTTGAATCAGCTAACAAACCAGGTAGATGGCTAGCCCATAAACTAAAAGTAGAAAGGGGAAAAAAATTAATCCAACAACTGAAAGATAAAGCAGGAAATACCTGTTGCCAAATGAAGGGAAAAAGATACACTGCATTAAGCTATTTTGGTGAGCTATACAAACAAGAAGAAATTTCTGAAGAAAAGATAACACAGTATTTAGAGGAAAACGGTTTGAATTCAATTTCAGAAGAACAAAAAGAAATAATAAATGAAGAAATAACACCAATGGAGCTTAAAAAAGCAATAGAAAAGCAGAAAAACAACAAAACTCCGGGACCTGATAGGTTCCCTAATGAAATATATAAAGAGATGTATGAAACATTTGAATTAATATTATTAGAAATCTACCATGAGGTATTCTAAAAGCGAAACTACCAAAGTTCTGGTCTGAGGCATATGTTACCCTAATTCCAAAGAGGGGTACCAATCAACAAGAAATCTCAAATTTCCTTACTGAATACAGACTACAAAATATTTATGACAATTATGGCAGAAAGACTGAATAGTTTTGAATTCAATAGAATATTAAAAAGAACATCCAGAAACAAGCAACACTGATTTTCCTAGATGCACAAAAAGCTTTCGACAACCTTAATTGGGAATTCATGCTAAAACAAATAATAAGAATGAATTTTGGAACTAATATAATAAGAACAATATATGTTCCAGCTATATATTCCACCCAAATAGCAAGTATATTGATGAATGGTGAATATACAGATAATTTCGATACAGGCAAAGGAGTGAGACAAGGATGCCCACTATCACCTCTGCTTTTTATTGTATCATTAGAGGTACTTCTTACCGCAGTCAGACGAAACTCAGGAATAAGAGGTATAAAAATTAGAAATGAAGAATACAAGGTCCAGGCCTTTGTGCATGAGCTTGTATTCATTGTAGAAGATCCAATGGATAGTGGACCAATATTATCACAAGAGATAGAAATATTTGGGGAAGTGGCAGGATTAAAAATAAATAAAAATAAAACCAAATTGATAATTAAAAACTGCACAGCAAATCAAAAAATAGAGATACAAAATAAATTGGGACTACAGAGTGGGAAGAAAATAAAATATTTAGGAATATGGCTATCTGCCAGGTGCTCATCACTAAAAGAGGATGATTACACCAAATTAATTGGACAAATTAGGAAAGAATTAGAAACATGGGCAAAACTACAATTATCAATACTCGGCAGAGTAGCAGTATTAAAAATGAATACCCTACCTAAATTAATGTATCTGTTTCAAATAATCCCAATAAAATTAGGGAAAGTCTTATTTAATGAATTAAATAAAATAATAACAAAATTCATCTGGCTGGGTAAGAAACCACGCATCAAATTAAAATTGATGCAAGACAGTAAAAGCAGAGGTGGTTTTGGGCTACCGGACTGGAAACTTTACTATCAAGCAGTGATATTGAATTGGATTAAGGATTGGGTTAAACTAAGTGATAAATGAATATTAATGATAGAAGGTCATGACCTCCATGAAGGTTGGTATGCGTATCTATGGGAGAAAAAGAGTAAAACACAAGCTTATTTTAATAGACATCAAATAAGAGATTCGTTACTACAAACATAGAGAAAAATAAAAAAGAAACACTACACAAGAATACTGAGCTGGTTGTCCACCATGGAGGCTATGATACAGCCCAACAGATTAGATTTAGGTAAAATGATAAAATACAAGGATCTATTAGATGCACAAGGGAGATTAAAATAAAATCAAGAATTAAAAGAACAAGGAATTACAATTGATTGGTGGCCATATCTCCAACTTCAAAACAGATACAAAACAGATTCAGAAGAATTTGAGTTTGATATGGGACAAAATCAATTGGATAAGATATTAATTGGACCAGAACAAAAATTTATATCCAAAGCTTATAGATATTTGCTGGGCACAGAATTTCGGTTATAATATAAATTTAGATGAGTGGGAAAAATTATGGAGTATAAATTATAAATTAACAATGGCCGCAACATACAAGGAAAATTTATATAAAATGTTCTATCAGTGGCACTTAGCCCCAACAAGATTAGCCAAGATATATCCGAACGCCAACCCAAAATGTTGGAAATGCCAACAAGTTGATGGTATCTGCTATCACATGTGGTGACTATGCCCTCAGGCCAGGACCTATTGGAATAAAATTAGGAAGTGTACATAAGAAATTATTGGATGCCAAATTGAATCCAAACCAGAAATCTATTTACTTGGGATTATTCAAAAACAATATCCGAAAAAGATTAAATATCTAATTTTACACATATTGACAGCAGCCAGAATAGCTTACGCACAAATGTGGAAAGAGCAGAGGATCCCAACTGAAAAGTTAATCATACAAAAAATAGCAGACTGTGCTGAGATGGACATGCTCACACTTAAAATGAGAGAGAAAGAAGAATCAGAATACTACTCAGTTTGGCATAGATGGTACATGTGGCTAGAAAACGAGAGACAAGAATTAGAAAAGATGATTAAATAAGAATTCTCAAGAAAGTGATACACAAGATATAATAGGATAAACAGAAGGATCAAAGATGTATAATAATAAGTGTAATATATGTATTAAGGATAGGTATGAATAGATGTTAAAAGAATAAGACAATATTAAAGATGTATAATAATAACTATAATATAAAGGCAATATGTATTGATGATTAATGACAAACAAAAATAATATAGACTAAGATAGGTACAAATAGATGTTAAAGTATAAGACAATATTATAGGTGGATGTTAATGTTGTTAAAAAAAAAGTAATTAAGATTTGTACTGGTGGAAAATAATAAAAATTTATTGGAAAAAAAATAAAGTTGTATAGTATATGTAAGGAGGCTATCACTATTTTGTCCTTGAACAGGAATGTCAAACTTGCTTTCATTGAGGGCTGCATCAGGATTGTGTTTAACCTAAGAGGGCCGGGGTGAGGGCATGGGGCATGACCAGGATCGGCATGACCAGGGGACACGGCCATGGTGGGCATGACATGGGACTCATGTCAGGGGCACCTGTGGTGGCCAAGTGCTAAGGCAGGAATTCCCTGAGATCTTCTCTTACTCTCATTATAACTTACTTCCTTTCTTCCTTCTCCTTTCTTCTTCCTTCCCCTCTTTCCTTCTTTTTCCTTGCTCTCTTCCCACCTTCTCTTCTTTTTCTTTGTCTTTCCTCTTTCCCTTTCCCATTTCCTGTTCTTTCTCACATGCTCAAATACAAAAGAGGAAACATTTCTCCTTTTGTTTTGTTTCTGTTTGTTTTGATAGTCCTCTGCCAGCAAAAATGGAGCCCGGGGCGGGTTACCTCCCTGTTCCCCATTTTCAGCCTGGATGGCCTCCTGCAGCCCTCTGCCAGTAAAAACAGAGCTTGGGGGAGGGGAGTTGTTTTCTCTGGCAGACAGCTGCAGAAGGTCCTCGTGGCTGAAAGTGCCTCTCCAAGCTCCATTTTCACTAGCAGAGGCACTAGCAGAGGATCTGCCCCATGGGTTTGGACAGGGAGTTTGACACCCCTGTCCTAGAAGAACACTGTTAAGTTCGGAGGAATGAGAGTCTAAACCAGGGCATTTAAGCAACGAATACTTTATTGTCAGAAATAAAGGACTGATTGAGCTCGCCAGCCTGGAACGGGCTCGCAACAACCAGCAGCTAATCAACCCCGCAGCCTGCTTATATAGCCGGCTGCTGGGGTGGTCAGCCAATGGGGAGGCAGTAACGCCCCCACAACTTGAGCGGACCTGAGTGGGGACTGTGGAGAGTCCCAGGGACATAACACCCCTTCCCCCAGATGAGAACATGAGTAATCGCTCAAATAAGCCGGAGGTCTGTGCTAGCGCTCTGAGCGACGTAGCTCGGGTGCGCTGACCACTGGCCCAGAGCCCGAGGGAGATGGATGAACTGGTGAGGAGACGCGGCATGCTCAGCGGACTGCATTGGTCTGGGGGTAGAACAGCCGACTGGTAACGGTGTGTCCTCGTCCGTTGGTTCGGGTGACATACCCTCTGCGTGGTCTCTGTCAGACTCTCGCTCAGTGACTCACGTGGAGGTGGTGGAGTATCTTCCGGGCTGAAGTTGAAGGGAGTCTGGCTTGGTGTCTGTGTGCTGGGCTGTGCCCATGGCTCTGCGCAGGGTGTAGTGACTAGGCGCCACGAAGCTGGTCCAGGTGTCTCTTCCAGATGCGGCCGTCATCTAACTGGACTTTGTATGACCTGGGACCGGTGATGGCAATGACCACCCAGGGATCCAAAGTGGGTCTCCCGCATAGTTCCTCGCGAAGACACTCTCCTGCAAACAAAACCTCTGCTCCCCGCTGAAGAAGCGAGGGTGAGTCAGGGCAGTAATTAGGGTGAAGTCTATCTAACACAGTTCTTAGGCTGCCTGCCCATCAGTAGTTTGGCTGGGGATTTATTAGTGACTGTGCACGGGTTGCGTGTTGACCCAGCAAGAAACGGGATAGTCTATGGTGCCAGTCTTCCTTACCGAATCTGGCCAATGCTTCCTTCGTGGTTCTAACGGCCTCTCCGCCAACCCGTTGGCGGGGTGAAAGGGAGCCGTGAAGATGTGACGGATGCCCAGGTTTGCGGCGAAACGGCTGAACTCTGTTGAGGCAAACTGGGGCCGTTGTCAGAAAACTATGGAGTCTGGAAGCCCGTGGGTCACGAACAGGCGGGTCAATACCTTGGTGACGGCTTGAGTGGTGGTGGTGGATAGTTGGGCCACATCAATCCACTTAGAGTAAGAGTCCACCACCACCAAGAACATTCTGCCGTGAACTGGACCCGCTAAGTCAATGTGCAGTCTGGACCAGGGTGCGTTGGCGCTTCCACTTTGTGGGGGTGGTGATTGGAGGGGATGGTCTAGACTCCTGGCAGGGTTGACACGAGCTTACCCATTTGTTGATGTCATCATCGAGGCCAGGCCACCACACGTAGCTTCGTGCCAACGCCTTCATCCTGACGATGCCAGGGTGGCCTCGTGTAGTGCTTCCAAGACTCGGGTGCGCAGTTGGGCCGGGATGACCACTCTGGTGCCCCACAGCAAACAGCCCTGCAAACTAGATAATTCTTGTTGGCGATTTTAAAGGGTGTGAATTCGTTAGAAATACTTGTGCCCGGCCACCCCCTCCTCACCCAGTCCAGTACCTGGGCAAAACTGCGTTTTGTCCTTTTTGGATTTGTGGTGGCGATGTCGAGGGCAGTGACAGGAAGGTCAAGCTGGGTGACCTCAAAGATAGCGTGACCGGGCCGGGTCTTCAGCTGGAGCAGGCAGGGGCAGCGGCTGAGAGCGCCTGCGTGGCTCAAGGTTTTTCCTGGGCGTGTGTATGAGTTTATACGAATAGGCTGCCAAGAATAGGGTCCACCTCGTCATTCTTGGGGACAACACTTGTGGGGTTTGTTTGTCGCCGCCAGGAGACCCAGGAGAGGCTTATGATCCGTGACTAGTTCGAAAGAGTGGCCGAACAGGAATTCATGAAATTTCTTAACTGCTGCCACGGCAGCTAAAGCCTCCTTGTCTATCTGGCTATAGTTTCGCTCTGTTGACGAGAGGGTTCTAGAAAAGAAGGCGATTGGTGCCTCGGAGCCATTTGGTAGTCTGTGGCTTAAAACAGCTCCAATCCCTAAAGGGGATGCGCTCAGCTGCCAACACTAGTGGAAGATGGGGTCAAACTGAATAAGTACTGCGTTAGAAGTGAGTAACCATTTGACTGCGTGAAAAGCAGTGTCTTCCTTGTGACCCCAGTGCCAAGGAGAGTTTTTATCTAAGAGCCTGTGGAGAGGCTCAGCTACTGAAGCTTTATGGGGCAGGAATGATGCGTAAAAGTTCAATAACCCTAAGAAGGCTTGTAACTCTGCTTTGGTTGATGGTGTGGGTGCTTCATGGATTACCTTAGCCTTGATTCCAGGGGTGAATACCTAAGGCGTCAATTTTATAGCCCAGAAAGTCCACCTGTCTAGTGGCAATGGCACATTTCTCCCTTTTAATTTGAGCCCATGCTGTCTAAACCTATCTAACACTGCTCGACTCTCTGGAAGAGTTGGGGTCTGTCCCTGGCCGAGATTAAAATGTCGTCGAAGTAGGGTACTATGCCAGGGAGACCCTGAAGTATGCGCCCATGAGGGATTGGAAAATGCCCGGGCAACGCTTACGCCAAATTGGAGACGCTTGTAGCGGAAGGCACCCCTGTGGGTGACGATGGTTTGCAGTTCGGCTGTTTGATTGTCAACAGGGAACTGTTGATACGCTTGAGACATGTCCAACTTGCGAAAATGTTGCCGGGTTCAAAAGTGTGCAATAGATGCTGAATGACAGGGACTGGGTAAGCTTAACTTGTAAAAATTTGTTGATTGTGGTTTTATAGTCCGAGCAAATTCTCAGACTGCCATCCTTCTTGAGGGGGTGACGATTGGCGCTCCCACTTGGCTAAGTCTGTTGGTTCAATGACCCCTTGCTTCAATAACTTGTCCAGCTCCGCATCCAGTTTAGGCCGGATGGCTTAATGGGACTCTGCGGGTTTTAGTCTAATTGGAACTGCCTGGGGGTCTACTGCGAATGAGATGGGGTACCGTTATAGCATCCCAACTCATTGCTGAATACGCCTGAGTAGTCAGCTTAATAAGGAGTCAGTGTCATAGGTGGAGACAGCATGGACTCCTGTTAACCCCAGGCCAAGATGGGGAAACCAATCAAGCCCCAATAGAGAGGGGAGATTGCCGCTAACTACCACTAGAGGCAGGTAACCTTTGAAAGCTTTAAATTAACATGGAACTTGCCTTGCCAAGTACCGGAATGTCCTTCCCCTGGTAGTCCCTCAAGGAGAGCTGGCACTTCTGGAGTTGGTTCCTGGATAGCTTGGGCTGTAGCTTCTTGAGGGTGTTCCAAGAAATAATTGAGAGCGCTGACCCCGTGTCAACCTCCATACGCACATGGTTTACCTTCTAATAGGACAGAGAGCGAGATTTTACTAATGGCATTGCAGGTATGTTTAGCAAAATGGCGAGTGCGACAGTTTAGTACTTGCCTTTGTGGACCAGATTGTGAAAAGGAGGAGGGGCCCCTGCGTGGGACAGCGAGCAGCTTGGCAGACTCTGGCAATGTGCCCTTTTTGTGGCAATTGTTGCAGGTGGCTCCCTTGAACTTGCAGGTGGCTCCTCGGATGAGATCCGCCACAGGACAGGCACAGGGTGATGTGCTTAGGCGGATGGCTGCTTTCTTGCCTGGCTCCTACCTGTGGTTGTCTGGCCTGAGCAAGGCGGTGGATGTCAGCCTGGTCGCTGGAATCCTCTGTGTTGACCACCTCTTCTGAATGGATGGTGGCAGCGGGTTGTTTGTGCACGGGGCCTTGGATTTCCGTGGCTGATTGGGTAGCCAACTCTGTTGCCAAGGCTTCCTCGACGGCTTGGGCGAGGTTGAGGTCCTTCTTGGCCAATAGACGCCTTTGGAGATGGAGGTCTTTGACTCCGCATACAAGCTGATCGAGGAGCATGTCATCAAGGTAACTCCCGAACCCGCAATGGAGTGCTGCAGTCCTCAAGGCAGCCATGTATTGGTTGATAGACTCTTTTTCAGTCTGCTTCCTCATGCGGAATGTGAACCTCCTGGCAATCTGTGAGGGTCTAGGAGAATAATGGTTAGTGAGGATTTCTAATAGTTCGGTCCAGGGGACGTTTTTAACTCACGTGGAGCTACCAGGGCTGTGGCGTGTCGAAGACGATGGCCCCGCAATAGCTCAGAAAAAATGATTTTTTCCGGTGCTCCCCAGCATCAGCCAGCCCTATGGCGTCGATGTAATGGTTAAAACGGTTCTTATATGACTCCCACTTCTCCTCATCCAGTTTGAACGATGGGAAGGCTGGGTGGGAGTTCATGGTGAAATCCTCGTTAGATGACCTGTTGAGAAAATCTCTCTGGGTAGCAGCAGGAAGGTTTTTGTGTCAGCGATAGGCAAGTGACTTCAGCTCTGGAGAGGTGTTATACAACTCTCACTTCTCTCTCTGGGACTGCTGGTGTTTTGGCTGCAACGGCCGTTGGCAGCGTTTTTTGAATTTCGCGCCTGTGTGGGCGTTAGTGATTTCAGCATACAGCACCGCGCTGTTACTTGACGGGAAATTCAAACTGACAGCCGTTTGAATTTCGCGCCTTTTAGAATGAGCGGCTGCGGCTCGCAGCGCTACACTTCCTTCTGTAGCAGGCTAGCAAAATGGCTACAGGCGTTTCTCTCACTTTCACTAATTTGCTGACCGCTTTCTCTCTGGCTGTGGCTCAGCGTTCGCTGCAGGCTAGCAAAACGGCTACAGGCGTCTCTCTCACTTTCACTAGTTCGCTTTCGTTGCCGGCTGATCGCTCTCTCTCTCTGGCTGGGATCAGCGGCTAGTGACTCAGCGGTCGCGTTATGCCTCTGGAAACGATCCCATCCTCGTCGCCAGTGTTAAGTTCAGAGGAATGAGAGTCTAAACCAGGGCATTTAAGCAACGAATACTTTATTGTCAGAAATAAAGGGCTGATTGAGCTCGCCAGCCTGGAACGGGCTCGCAACAACCAGCAGCTAACCGAACCCCGCAGCCTGCTTATATAGCCGGCTGCTGGGGTGGTCAGCCAATGGGGAGGCAGTAACGCCCCCCACAACTTGGGCGGACCTGAGTGGGGACTGTGGAGAGTCCCAGGGACATAACAAACACTATTACTGTACTTAATTATTTTGAATTTCTAAGTTAGGATTTTGATAGAAGCATACATTTATGCTTGCATCCATTCCACATTAACTCTCCATGTATAAAAATGCATATCAGTCTGTTAAACACAGAATAAAAGATTCATAAGTATGGATGAGGCTACGTAGAATATTAATTTGAAATAATTTTATATGTGTACATGTTTACAACATCACGTACACAAATGTAACCTTTGTTTTTTAAAGACATACAGAAAATTTTATATATATACACACATTACATTCTAACATAGTTCCGCATTTGGTTTCCTTCTGCCCCCACTAATATACATTTATTTCAAAAGACCATATTATTGTGCCATCTGCAGGTAAAAAGATAAATTGCCACATACTCCTTAGAATTACCAACTGTAAAAGCAAATTTACATTTAGGAAATCCCAATATTCTTATGCTGAATGACTTCTTTGTACATGATATTTCCTATTTTTATTGAAATAATTCTTTTATTGTGCATTTACAAAAATTAGTAATACTTTTAAGTGTAATATTATTGCTGTAGTTTGACGTTTTTAAAACACTTTGTCATTTTAAAAGAAAGCATCGTTAAACTTTTAATCACTGGCAGTATAATTCTAATGTGAAACATTACCATTGAGTGTGCCAGTGTTAGAGACTCTGCACCCACTTTGGGCTAGGGCAAAATTTAAGACAGAGCACCATTTTCTTATTTTGACCTTTATTCTTTGCTTTGGTTTATTTTAGACTTTCTCAAGTTATAAAAGACAAAGTTATATAAATAAATAATCTAAATATTCTCCGATGAATATAGGTTGAAGATCTTCAGAAACACAATTTAAACCTATGATCAGCCTTACACAGTATGTTTTCCCCAATCTTTAATATTTTAGAAGAGTCAATCTGCACCACCAATGCACTTGTCATAGGATGACTACAGATATCCTTTTAATTCCCATAGATCTTAAGTAAACAGCAGGGAAATACCCTTTTCAAAATTCAGTTGTTGTGCCAAAGGAAGATAATATGTGGGAATGTCTCCAACAACCTTCTTCAGATATAGTTCTTTAATAACTGTGAAAAGGAAAGTCCACTTTGAAATATAGAATTTCTCTTTTCCCTGGATGTGGTAAAAGAAAGGGACGTCGGAGGTCTTTTAGTCTAAGCTCCTTGTCAGGTAGCAGACCCTATGCCATTCTGGACAAATGACAGTCAAATCATTTCTTTAAAACTTCCAGTGATGGAGCACCCACAACATTGGAAGCAAGCCATTTCATTGATATTATTTTCATTGTCAGTAAATTTCTCCTTAGTTCTAGAGTGAATCTCTCCTTGATGCTGTAAGTTTCCACCCATTGCTTCTTGTACTCAGGTGCTTTCGAGAAGAGTTTGACTTCCTCTTTTTTGTGACAGCCCTCAAATATTGGAAGACTGCTATCATGCCCCCCCTAGTCTTGCATGTTAGACTAGGCATTTCCAAGTCCAACAATCATTCATAATTTTAAAATGTAAATGTTAAAATTAAAATAACTCTGAAACCCAATAGGAACCATTAGGCCAATCAAATTTTCCACAAGAGAGGGGGAGTCTGATATAATACACTTTAGAGACACCAATTAGTGAACAGTCCCTTAAAAGGGATAGATGGCAACATCTGCCAATTCTAAATCACATAACCACTCCCTAAACAAAACAAAGATCCAAAGTTTACCTCCCCTCCATCATCATGGATTGGATGTGTAATAAGCTGGGTCGGGTCCATGATTGTCATGATTGCCATAAATTTCCACACCATCTTTGAGTCTGCTCTCAAAGATGGTAGATTGAATTGCCCCAGAGTTGTACCATAAGTCTGGGTAAATATACTGCCAGGCTGGATGAATGATTGCAACACAAATAAAAATTAATCTGGAGTGATTTGGTATTAGAGCATATTAAATAGGATATTTTTTTTATTAAAGAACTAAGTAACAAACTTGAACATTGGGCACTATCTAACAAAATGAAATTCAATGGGGAAAAAAGTAAGGTTCTACATTTAGGCAAGAAAAACAAAATGTACAGTATATGTGGTACCTTTCTCAATAGTAGTAACTGTGAGAGGAATCTGGGAGTCCTAGTGGACAATGACTTAAATATGAGCCAGCACTGTGCTGCAGCTTCCCAAAAAGCCACAGTTCTAGGATGCATTAACAGGCAAAAAGAATCAAGATCATGTGAAGTGTAAATTCCACTTTATAATGCCTTGGCAAGGCCACACTTGGAATACTGCATCCAGTTTTGGTCGGCACAAGATGAAAAAGATGTTGAGACTCTAGAAAGAGTGCAGAGAAGAGCAACAAGGATGATTAGGGGACTGAGGCTAAATATACAAAGAACGGTTGCTGGAATTGAGTATCTCTAGTTTAATGAAAAGAAGGACTCAGGTGTCATGACAGCAGTGTTCCAATATCTCAGGGGTTGCCACAAAGAAGAGGCAGTCTGAAGGCAGGACAAGGAGCAATGGATGAAAACTAATCAAGGAGAGAAGCAACCTAGAACTAAGAAGAAATTTCCTGGCAGTTAGAACAATTTATCAGTGAAACAACTTGCTTCAACACTGGAAGTTTTTAAGAAGAGATTGGACAACCATTTGTCTGAAATGATATAGGGTTTCCTGCCTAAGCAGGGGAGGGGGTTGGACTTGAAGACCTCCAAAGTCCCTTCCATCCTATCCTATCCTATCCTATCCTATCCTATCCTATCCTGACTTTCTTTTTTGAGATTAGGTAGTATTAAGAACTCTGGACCAGAATTTTGGAATCTTTGCAGTTGATTGAAACTATAAAGCTCTTTTTAGACTTTATTCAACAAATCATTTTACTCCCTAAAAAGCTTCATGAATACTGGTAATGAGATGTCTTAGATCTCTTAAGTTATGATCTGAGATTCATTATTTAATACTAAACACTTTGTAAAAAGTCTCTGACAGGTGGTGTCCCTAAGTAATATCAAGTAGACTTTCATTCAAATATGAAAATATTCATTTAATAAATTTATTTATTTTCTATTTAGAGTTTGTTAACTGCTCAAAAGCCATAACTTGCATAGAGCTGGACATCTAATGACAGCTCTGATATCCTGCAAGTTCTTCATACAAAAATTTTAACATGGTTGGGAAGAAATTTGAAAATGATGTTTAGAAAGTATAGAAAAGAATTTCCTGAATGTTGGATGAAGAACAAGACCAAATGATGGATTTTGAGACCACTTCTGTACAGGTATATTTTTATTTCATGTGTAAGCAAGAGATGTAATAGGCACTTCCAACAGCTAGTGCATTTCCTATCCTATTCTTATTAAGATGCTTGTCAGAGCAAGAGGCTGCCTCTTGAATTTAGTTATCTCACATTTATCAGCACCCTATTAAAATAGCAGCATGAAGAACTAATTCACAAAGCAGAATTAGTTTGCTTTTATTTAATAGTCTTTCTGAGAATTGTATAGCATGCTAAGTGCTTGTATTTATAGGAACATGAGGCTGTTCATATAAACAATGAAACAATAAATCAACTATGCATTGGGAAATTTATTACATATGTAGTTTCTAATAATACGTTGTTACTATTTAACACACACACTATATTTCTGCTAAGATTTTAATTGCAAATTGCAATTAAATTTAATTGCAAATAAGAACAATCTTTGCAATTGTGGTCAGAGATCAACATAGTCAATATCATGAGGACATATTTCCTTTAGACAACTCAAACATACATTACTGAAAAAGCTTCAAATGCCAAAAGGGTTGCTTGAGTTTTAGGAACTCCATCATTCTGATGGAGTTGCTGGCAAACTATTACAAGCTTCCCATGAATCTTTTTTTTTTTAAATAAAAACATCAGAATCTTCATGGTTTCACCAGAGAGGAGTACTGCAGGAGATATGACCATCTATGTCAATTATTTTAGATAGATGGGATGTGTGACAATTATCCTTCCAAAACTGCCAATGGCAAAAGGCTTAAGCTAAGGGGTTTTTGGTAGAAAATTATAGATATATCTTGCTGGAATGCAATCCTTCTGTTCCATAAAGATTTTTAAATACAGATGCTAAGCTAAGATGTCTTTGCAATTATCCTTTGTTTTACTTTTTTTTAAAAAAACTGTACCTTTGTGAATCCTTAGAGAATTTTTAAACTTTTTGAAATATCTTACTTTTGGAAATCCTGCTCTAAATACTTCAATAGCGTAAAATAAAATGTGTTGTAAAGAACAAAGGCATCAAGCTATTGTAAGTAAATATATTTTTATCAATGGCTCAGTGTTTGTGTATCTGTATGTGTGTTTTACAGAATTACAGAAAATTCTTCCACCTGTTTGCAACCCATATGGTCTTGAGTGTTCTTTTACCAGTTGGGCCTGCAATTATTTATTTTTATATTTGTATGTGTTGTGTGTGTGTGTGTGTGTGTGTGTGTATGTGTATGTGTATATGTATGTGTAATATGTAATATGTGTGTGTATTGGAGGATATTTTTTTTCTCTGTGCATCCAAATGCATTTATTTAAAGTGTTCCTGATTGGGATCCATTTCCAATCATGTCTGATGCCAGCTGCTTGTGATTACTGTTTTTTTTATTGTGAAGGATTTTTCATGATTTTTTCCTATTGCTTAGAAAATACTATCGTACATTTATTTTTCCTTACAGAACTGCATCAGTGTAAGCAATTCTCAGTTTGGATACTGTTTAAATTATGCCATTTATGACCATACATTTTCACCGTTAAATTCCATTTTAAATTTATATTTTATACAGACACAGGCAAATATACACAGATATACACAGACACACATATACACATAAATCAAATTACTGTTTATTATTTGTATAAAGTATGACAAAAGTAGTTGAATCACTAATTTTTGCTCCATTTTGTGAGCATTCCTTTTTTGGCTCTGAATCCTCAGAAATTTCTGATTTTGGAGGCTTGATGAATCTAGTTCTACAATTCCTGGTGCCTTCATGTGAATTCTGGCACCGTCTTCTGAAATGCCTTGGGTTAGCATGTATGTGGGGTTTGGCTTTATCTGAATATCTACTTTTGCGGTATTCAACTTTCAAGTATCTTTTTAGTCTTTCTGCCAAAATTGAAGCAAAAATTTTATAGACTGAGTTCAATAGAGATATAGGTCTATAATTTTTAACTTGCTGCAGGTCTGTACCTTTCTTTGGTATAAGTGTAATGTATGCTCCTGACCATGTATTTGGTATTCGTTTCTTCAACATAATTTCATTCATAACTTCTAAAAGATGAAGATTCAATATTTCCTGAAAAGTCTTGTAAAATTTTGCTGGCAAACCATCTGGACCTGGTGCTTTCCCAACATTCTGTTTTTTTAAGGCTTCTGTTAATTCCATCATTGTTATATTTCCTTCTAATATTGTTTCAATATTTTTAGGTATCTGAGGTACGTTCCCTTTCTGTAGATATTGCTTAATTTTTTCTTCTTAAATATTCTCTTGAAAGTACAGTTTTCAATAGTAGTCTTGCATAATTTTTTTCTTCTCTTCATTTCCATAGCAAACCTGTCCTTCTTTATTTATTAATTAACGAATCCTTCTTGCTTTCCTTTCCTTTCTTAGTTTATAAGCTAGCCATCTGCCTGGTTTGTTTGCATCTTCAAAGTAACATTTGGCATTTTTAATTTTTTGTGCAAATTCTTCTTTTTCCATTAGTCCCATTTTATGTTTAATTATATCCATTTTATTTTTAATATTTTTTTTTTGGTGGGGACTTCTGTAAGTCTTTTCCCAATCTTTTATAGTCATCCCCTAATGTCTTAAAGGTCTTTTTCTGTTTTTTGTTTCTTCTCCTAGTATAATCTATTATCAAGCCTCTTGTGTAGGCCTTCATCATGTCCCAGAGATTCTGTAAAGATATATCCTCTTTTCTATTTTCTTTGAAGAAGAAAACAAGTTCTTTCTCTATTTTCAGTTTAAAGTCTTTTTCTTTTAATATCATAGTATTTAAAGTCCATCTAGATCTCCTCTTGTACCCTTTCCAAATAACTGACACTGGATTATGATCTGCCCAAGTGTTTGTTTCTATTTCAATCTGTCGTGCATTAGTCAATAATTCTGCTGACATCCATATCATATCTATTCTAGACCAGGATGTATGCCTGTTTGAATAAAAAGAATATTGCTTACTTTCCGCATTTCGCTTTTAAGTTAAATTCTTCTATTATTCGAAGGAAGGATTTTGGTGGTATCGTTCTAACTTTCTTTGTTGTTTTCTGTGTTTTATAATCCAACCAGTCATTAATTATTCCATTAAAATCTCCCATCATACAAATATTAACATAGTCCAATTCAATTATTTTCATGTGTAATTTTCTGTAGAATTCTTCTTGTTTATCATTCGGGGCATAAATTGCAATTAGAAGTGTTTTAACACTGTTATCCATTATTTCCACCATCAGAATCCTTCCATCATCATCTGTGTAGATTAGTTCTGCAAAAATTGTTTCTTTAATATATAATACCACTCCTCTTTTTTTGGATTGTGCCAACGACGTAAATAATTTCCCATGTTGTTTTTAATATGTACCTCTTGTAAGCAGATTATGTCAAATTTTAATTTTAATTTTTTTCTAATTTGGGAAATACTATCTTTCTTTTAGTAGCCAAATTAAGTCCATTTATGTTAATCAAAATCAATTTTCTTTCATCCATGTTAAGCTTTATAAGAGAGTTTTATTGCTCTAGTAGATCTCAATTCTCATTGTTCTCTGGGTTCACCGCCTACTGCACCTTCTTCTTTTTCTTTTTCAATTACTGCTATACCTCCTCTTGAAATTCAGTCAGTGACTCTTCCTTTCTTTCTTCTTCCTCCTTTCCTCTAAAGTATTCTAAGTAGAATAGCTCAGCTTTTTCAACTGTGTCAATTCTGTATCTTTGTTCCCACCAAGTGAACAAGAGGCCTTCTGGCATCAAACATCTGTAATTTACTCCTCTTTTAAGTAATTCTTTAGTCGAGAATAAATATTCTCTTCTTATCTGTTACTCTTGGTATCTGTTTCAGCACCACAATTTCTTTGTCTTTATATTTTAGTGTTTTCTCTCTCACCACCTGGAGTATCTGTGTCTTAATAATCTTCCTAGTAAATCTAATGTGAACTTCTCTTGGTAGCCTATTCCTTGTTGCATATCTTGTATAGACATGAAACACTTCATTCATCCCATCCATCATCTTTTCTTTAGTTATTTCCAGTGCTTCTGCCAATATTTCTGCCATTATTTCAGCAAGGTTTTCACCTTTTCCTTCTTCTATATTTTGAAATCTTAGATAAAATTCTGATTTATCTATTCCCCATCCTAATGGTTCACATCTGCCCTTCTTGACATCATTCAATCAAATATCAATATCTCAAATTTTCTTACCTCTTTGTATATCTTCTTTTTCAATTTTTTAAAATCTGTCTTCATATTTCATCATCATCTGTTGAATGTTTTCCACTTTCTCATCTGTCTTTTATATTTTTTGCTCAATCTTCTGGATTCCTTGCAAAATCATCTGTAATGTCACTTCCTCTCTTTCTCTTTTTCCTTTTGCAATATTGTCTGTATAGATCGTTGTCCTCCAGATGGTGAGGAGGTTGGTACTGAAGAAGCTGGAGCTGTTGTCTTTCTACTCATCTTATAATGCTTATCTGTAAAGAAAGAGAGAGAGAGAAAAAGAGGAAAAAAGAAAAAAAGATGAAGGCAAACAGTTGCCACTCCAAAGGAAAAAAGGAAAAAGTTTCAGGCACTTGTATATCTTAGTCCAATTAGTTACAATGGTAAATGTAAAAAGTAAAAAAATCAACGATAAAAAAGGGAAAAAGGAGAAAGAGAAATATTCTATATGTTCCTCTTAATAAACAAAAAGAAAACAAAAATAAAAGATTTACATTCTGGTTCCTGGTTTAAAAAGTCAAAATCCAATTAAAGAGGGAAAAAAACCCAACTAGTGGGGGGGGTGGGGTGGGGTAGAAAGGGAGGCAAAAGTTAAAAAGCAATTCTAATATAAAACAAGCCTCTGCCACCAAACATCCAAGGCTCTTTGATAAATCAGCTCAGAGTTTTCAAGGTCACTTCAATCTTCTTTCTTTCAACTTCAACTCCAGACTCGTGCTATCTGTTCACAAATGAGCACCTGAATAAACAAACTGCCATGCTCATCTCTATCTTTTCCAATACACAGCTCAGAATCCTTGATTGTAACACAAACTAGTGAAAGAAAAAAGAAAGAATGCATCCAAGCCTCTGGGAGGCAGTGCTACTTACTTTCCTTCACTTTCACTTCCCCCTCCTCAATCTACACTAAAAGAAAACTAAAAGAAAAAAAGGAACTAAAAGAAAAAAAGTAAAATCTCTCCACCCCCCTTTTTTTAAAGGGAGAAATATAAATCTTAAATCAAGCAGAAGAATCTTAATCAAAAAAGAATTTTCAAAAGGATTGTTAAAAAAAGGAAAAAGAAATATAAACAGAAATAAAAAGGTTAAAAAGTACCAGTCCAGCTTAAAGTTAAACAGCTTTGCCAAGTTCAAAATTCCAATAAAAAGGGAAAAAAAGAACAAAACCTTTCACTTTGACAATCAATCACGCTGCTTAAACTCTTTCCTCTTCACTTTTAGTCCACTTTAATTTTTTCAGGGTTTTCTCTCCAAGAATTAATAAGTAAACTGACACACTTTCTTCCAATCTCTTCCATTCCGGAGCTGTCCCAGCTTCAGCAGCTTGGAAGGCTGCCTCTCCAACACCTGCAAAAAGGGCTTTCCCTGGATCAACCAGGGACTTTGCGATGTCTCTGGGATCAACAGGACATGCCCTTGTCAATCACCATCTCTATGGGATGGTTTAGGTCCAACAGGTGAGATATCGACGGTGATCTTGGAGGATCAAGATCACCCGTCCAACCGCCATGACACCAGCTCCTCCCTCCTTCAGTTCCAGTATTCAACTTTTAAAAGCATATATTAAAATGAAATTCTTCAAAAAAATTATAATATGTAACTGATTGATTCTAATTTGTAGAAAATTACAAATAGAATGTTACTTGATCCCAAATCAGACATTGGTGCCTTTAACTCAATATTTTTGATGTTTGCTGACTAAAGTTTTCCAGGATTCCAGAAAGACATTATTTTTTTAATTGCAGGTGGGGATTCCAAATTCTGAACATATTTTACCTGCAAATTTATTTATTGGAATTTGTCAAACAAAAATGAGAACAAGAACAAGAGAATAAAAATACAATGACAGGGACGATAGGCATGTTAGTGCACTTATGCACGCCCCTCTACTGACCACATACGTATGAAGGTCCACGGAAGTCCATTTGTAACTGAAACTGTGAAAATTTGTAGCTGAGACAACTGAATCAGGTAGGGCATTCCAGGCTTTGACAACTCTATTACAGAAATCATATTTTTTACAATCATAGAATGATTTACATTGAGTTTAAAGTGGTTATTTGCGTGCATATTATTGCGATCAAAACAGAAAAAGTCATTTACAGGTAAAACATTACTATGTATAATTTTGTATGCAATCCCTAGATCTGACTGCAAGTGACGCAGTTCTAAGTTATCCAAATCAAGAATTTCAAGCCTGGTAGCATAAGGAATTCTACTGTGTACAGAAGAGTGCAGGATTTTTCTCATGAAGTACTTCTGAACCCTCTTGATGTCAGATATATGGTGGGGATTCCAAAGAGTTGAACAATACTCTAAAATTGGTCTAGCATAAGTTTTATAAACTTTATTTAGCAATACAATGTTTCCAGAAACAAAGCTTTGCAAAATTAAGTTTACAACTCTTAATGCTTTCATAGCAATGCTGTTACAGTGAGCTTTGGACCATACATTGTCAGAGATAAGTATACCTGGGTACTTAACAATTGAGGGTCATCTGCTAGATCAATGCCACGTAGCTTATACTTGACATTCTGATTACGTTTACCAATATGTAAGACAGAGCATTTATTAATCAAAAGTTAAAGTTGCGAAATAGATGATCATACAGACACATAGTTTGTATGATCTTTGCAAAACAACAGAATTATCTGTATAATTTGAATAAATCACTTGCTTTGTTCTACAGCTATAACAAATCCATAAACTTCAGGAAAAAAATGTTTAACTCTTCATGGATGACCATAATAATTGTGATGGGAATATGATAGACACTATGGAAATCCATGGGCCTTTTTTCCCCCTTACTCTTACTACCAAAGCAAATCTGTTTAAAATATTCTGTTTTAGAATATTTAGTTTTAGAGGAAGCTATATTTAGTTTTAGAGAATATAGCATATTATTTATTTTGGATCATATTATTTACAAATTGGAAAGATATTAAAGGTATAAGCATACTTGAATAGTAGGCTTAAATATGAGTCTTGGCCCTGAAGAAGACTATTAGTTTCTACTGCTTATTTGCTACTGTAGAAAAAATAATAATAATACAAATACAAATTATGAAAAACCTGCTCAGCTCTTGAAAGTGTGATTACAATGCTTCATTTTATTGCCAGCACTTCAAAAGCTTACTAACAGGACTTTATTCTTTTTTTTAAAAAAAAATGAATTATTTTTCCTATAAGACAATTTTAAAAAGTTTATTTTTTAAAGTTATTTCAGTGACCTTCAAACTAAGCTGGTTTGGAACTTGAATATGCTGATGAAATCACTTATGTTGAAAGTTGTTTTGTTTTCTAATGAAACTCTAAACGACCAACCATGCTGAACAGATGATGTTTTTTCCATTATAATCCAATATTCATTAATACACGCAGTAACAAAAGTTCAAGTATGAATATAAATGAACAATAGGATTTGCAGGGTGCTCGTATGATAATCTCCATTAGGTCTTTAAACTTTCTATTTGTAGGTGTGTTTCTAAAACAGCATGACCTTTACTTTATGCTGATTTTTGAAAAGAGAAAACAGTATCTTACCATGACAAATACTGCACCATTTTCTTTCTCTTTTTATTATTGCCAATGTATAATTATTTTATAATTATAAATTATCTATGTTATAGATTATATATTGCATATACTGAATTCATTGTAAACAAGCACGGAGTTTTGTTATGATTTTGTTCTGTCTCTCTCTCTCCTTGTGGTAAAAAGATTCTTTTTTTTAAAAAAAGAATAAAGTCCTGTTAGTAAGCTTTTGAAGTGCTGGCAATAAAATGAAGCATTGTAATCACACTTTCAAGAGCTGAGCAGGTTTTTCATAATTTGTATTACATGTTTTCTACTTTTTTCTACAGTAGCAAATAAGCAGTAGAAACTAATAGTCTTCTTCAGGGCCAAGACTCATATTTAAGCCTATATTAAAGTATGCTTATACCTTTAATATCTTTCTAATTTGTAAATAATATGATTCAAAATAAATAATATGCTATATTCTATTTGATGATAAGTTGAAACAAAAGCTATGGATTCAAGCATACAACTTCCTTGATGAATCAATAGGAAGGTAGAGAAGATGAGGTAGACTATCTAATAGGAAAGATGCTTTTTCCAGAAATGATACACATGAATATATAAACTAACCAATTAACAAATTAACAGAAATGATACACATGAATATATAAACTAACCAAATAACAAATATCGCTAATAAGGGTGTTTGGATAATAAGGGATACATCTTTTGCAAAAGACATTTGCTGTTAGATCTTATTCTTATTTTTCTGCACATATATTCTATGATTTGTTCTGAATAATTAATGGAAAGATAAGCATATTAATTGCAAGATAAGAAGTACCACAAACTATACTGACAATTTTTGCCCTAAATTTCCATAAAATTTCAGTACAGTATATTAGCTTGTATTCACTGCAGATTTTTATACTTGTATTCAAAATACAATAACTTTCATATTAATTATGTGTAATTCAATTTTTCTTCTTGTAGTAAACAATAAAGTGGCAGATACATTATAAAGATAAATTAACTTTCTATGGGTTCTGCAGAGCAGGTATTTGAATAAGCAAACTCAATAGTTCCTAACAATGTGAATTAAAAAATTAGTTGGGATGCCTGGTTATCTAAATAGCAGCATATTTGAAAAAAAAAGGTATATGCCATTGCCAAAATTATATATTTGTGTCTGATTCATTTGTGGTGTGAGAAGCGTGGGAACACCCTTTTCTTGACTAATATTGAAGCTGCGACATACATTCAAAGATAGTTTTTCATCAATCTTGTGTGAAACAGGTGTCTTAGGAAAACAAATTATCTTACATTTTGATCCTTCAGCAAGTAGGCCACAGCTTATCTCAATCAGGCTTTAAAACTATTGTCAACTATAATACAATTATCCTGGTTATAGTCCAAACCAAATGAACCAAGTCTTGGCAACAGGAGTTAATATACCTTCTATATATTTTTAAAAGCTATGTAGGCTGCTTTTCATACATGGGAAAGTGTTTTCCCATAAAATCTTTTAATCCTATCTTTTTTATCAGTTTTCTAGACTACCCTGAAGGTACCTGTGACTGTGATATGACTTGTTGAGAAAATCATTCTTTTTGTCCCAATAAGGCAAACTGTTAATTACAGTGTTTTGAATGTGTATAATAAACTATCAATCTTTAATAATAAGTGGTATTATTATTCTTATTATCATCATCATCCTTCTCCTCCTCCTCCTCTTCCTCCTCTTCTGGAGGGTAATGTTTGGTGGGTGGCATTTGGCATTTTTCTTTCAAGACTGGATATCAGAATTTCATTTTGATGCGTGCCATTGTTTTATGCAGAAAAATGACAGTAAAGGTTATCTTATCTAAATTTGATTTTATTCTGGTGATTCATTAAATATTGTGTTACTTTTGCTTAATCAAGGCTATCAATTGAATATTGTCATCTTAATATGCTATTCATTTTCTAGATGGCTATGATGATCATCTCCATAAAAGGTTTCCAGAATTCTGCTTTTATCTCTTTTCATCCCACCCCCCACAAATAATAATATGCTTGCATTTACATCTAATGTCCCATCTTCAGACCTGGTTTTGTCCATTTCTGCTATAATTATTATGTATTTCTCCATTCTCAGCCTAACCTTCCTCACAGAAAAAGAAAATAAAGAATTCAAGGACCCAGAGCTCCTAATTAAAGGAGACTACACATCAATCAATCAATCAATCAATAGATAAACAATGTCCTAGACTTTTTACTAGCTCTTTGAAACCAGCATTAAAGTATATCTTTCTAATGACAAGTCTTTGTAACATTTCACAAGGCCTGTTCAGCATGAATCTCTTTTTTTCTTGAAAATAAAGAAGGGGGAAAGGAGAAAGATCTTATGGTTTCTGGAACAGATTCTAGATAATATAGGATTGTTTATGTCTCTTTGGCCATGACTGGAGATGAAGCTGATAAGAAGTGGGAACCATCAACAATATTATTTGCATCACCATGGGGTATATAAATATATTTCTTCCCTTTGTTTGCAAGCATAGTTCTTTTACAGGCAGAACTTTTGGTCTGTGATAATACCCTGCCCAAGACACAACATTATTACATGAAATTAAATGCACATTAAAATATATATGAAGAGAACAGCTGATATTAATGCAGCAATTTTGCTCTTGAGTTGGAGCATTCCAAAGGTACAGTGATTTGAAAAGCCTCAACTTTTGCCACTTAAGAGAGAGGGATCAAGAGCAATGTTTATTTAAAAGAAAACAAAATCCTTCTGACTGCTTGGTTGGTTGTTAGATTCTTTCTGCCTAGTATCATTCACAATACTATTCTTCCAATTCTGTTCCTGCCATAATCATGATGATGATTTCAATGATGATAATATGTGAAATAAGGAGTAAAGGCAACAGAATCAAATTTTCATGCATTAGATAAATATACAAACATAATTCCAAACTTCTTCATCAACCAGGTAGTTATAATGATAGAGAAATTGGTCCAAATCCATTCCAACTCTGATGTTGTAGTCTAAACACTCTATCATCTGGGTATCCCATGGGCAAGTTGAAGAAAAAAACATATTCTAGCAAATTAGATAGTCTAATCTTGGAACATGGACTGGACTGTTATTTTAGAATTGAATGAATTGGATCTAAATTATCTTCATTTCTCATCAATCTGCCTGTCTGTCCTCAGCGTACTTCTTTTGAGATTTTCTGAGGTTGGGATTTTGTCATTTCTAAAACAGTGAAGTGTATAAGTTGACAGGACTGAGCAAACTGGTGTTTTCCTGTGTCCTAAAATAATATACACTGATTCATAAAACAATATATCCAACCTAGTTTTCCCAGACTCTAAAATATATTTAATATTCTTTCAATTAATTATTCTTAGTTATATTCTCCAGATGTAAAGAAATAAATCAGATCGCTGCAGTCTAGAATTTAATATCATGTATAACATTTTAATTTCTCAATATTTACTGGGGATGGTAAAACCTAGACAGGTGTTCATAAGATAACGCTGAGAAGCTTTTCTCCCCCTCACGAGCAGAAACTGAGGTAAAATGACTCCCTCATATAGCTTTATCCAATATTGTTCCTTCACAAAAGCTAGCTTGAAAGAATTTGAAAAACTAGCTCTCTTGTTTCCCCTCATTAATTGGGTATCTGTTGCTTTTGGGTGGGAAAGAAGGAGTTTCCACAGTGATTAAGCAACACAGCCTAGCAAAGCCCATTAACATGGATAAAAGGATTTCCTGGTGGTATAAATGCCTGCACACAACTCTCAGTGCACCATAACCCACGTTATGTATATATGCAAGTAATGAAGTTGGCCAACTGAATTTGAGTTGCTGTGAACTGTATAGGATAGTCTTGAGAGAAAAGCAAGGCAAGGCATACCTTCATTCCTCTCTTTCACTCTCATTCTATTTGCTTGTTTTTTGCTTATTTTTGGTGGGAATGAGTTGTCAAGTCTTTTCTTCAGCTGACACCTTCATCCCCTTGACTTCTGACTCGTCTTCCACTCTGCCTCTGATAATGCATCATAGTGCTGCAGAGTGCTTGCCTGTCTCCAATCATGCCACTAATGTGGTGTCTACAGGTACTGTTTCTCTTATTATAAAAATGCTACTTTTATCAGTGTGCCATTTTACTGGCTTCAGTTTAGCATCTTTGCTATGCTATAACAAATAATTTAAGAAATTCTTCAAGCAAAACCAGCGTTTAATTAGCTTATGGTATCTTTTAATTACCACGTTGCTTTCACATTGCTCTTTGAGGCTAATCTTGTAATCAATATTTGACCACAAATCAATGTCATTCTACTCAATATTTAATGATTTGAACTCATTTAAAATAATATAAACTTTTTGCTTTATTTCCATTTAAAACCTTCTGGCACAGAATGGAAAAAATAGAAACTTTACATTTTATGAAATGACAGGCAATGACTTAAATGAATGATAGGTATCTATCAGTGCTTTAATCCTGAGGTAATCCATTTTGATGCTAATTATGCAAAATTGGTTTATTTCAGGTGATATGAAATGACTTTGCACTTCCATCTGATTTTCATTATGCTTCTTTCACAAGTAGTTGGAATTAATTCAATCCATGAAATATAGAATGCTTTTAATATTATAAAAATTCATTGGTGAAGAAAGCAAACAATCATGCTGTTCATGTAAAAATATTGAATTTCTTTATGAAAGACTGTAATTTAATTGCAATGCAATGAAAAAAATCACTTTTATCCCTTTCTATTCTGCCTTATGATTTGTTTTAAAAAATAGTTTTTCCATTGCTGACCCTCTATCATTGTCCATGTAATTACAAGCATGATAAAAAATAAAACTTGATGAATACTTTAAAATAATAAAAGCTTATAATTATCTCTAGAACAACCTTTAAGTTATTAAACAATGAAAGTATGTACAAAATTTTGTAGCTTTGCATTCTATACATGTATTCAGAAAAATGATTTTAGTTAATATCTTCTACTGATTCTTCAAAAGGAATAACAGAGAATTGATAATGTTTTTAATATATTTTATAGAATATCTCAAATCAATTTAATCTGGCAACTGATAGTTGTACCTAAAGAAATATTTTGCTTCTAGTTGAATGGAACTACACATTTGGAAATTTTTAATTGAATCTGACAATTTGGAAAAATTGTTAATCAATATTTCATATGATGCTAAACTGAAGATCCTGCTATAGTGTTCATTAGTGAAATACTGATTCATATTGATTCATAAATTGATGTACATATAATTCTTGGAAAAGGAGTATAAATATTTTCTTGCTGGAAGATTTTAACTGAACTTGTATTTTATTTTATTAAATAATAGCTTTACTTCTGAATGCTTGCTTGTTTACTTAATAAATCCCAGTGTATTCAAAGAGTCAGAATTCCAAGTAAGCATATATAGACCATAGCTTTGTTTTCTTTAGTACTGTTTTAATCGTGTCATTAAAAATATATATATATAGATAATTTCCTTGCTTTGTACCACCATTGATAGCAAGATATTTTAGGCACTTTGAGTGGTGTTTTCAATGTACATCCATGGGAAAAAAAAGATTTTTAAAGATGTGTTTTCATTGTTATGCATACATAACTCAAAACATTGAATATCTAATACTCCATGCAAAGAAGTTCATGATCAGGGTGAAGAAATGAATGAATGGAAACTGTCTTAATTAACCATTTCATTAATGTAAATAAACGATTTAAGCTATTTAACACAAAAATAACAAGTAGATAAGTATCCTATAATGACTTCTGCAGGAACTGAAGTTTTCAGTAGTGGTGGTATCATTTTGATCAGAACTTTGATATGATCAAATGTTAAATCACAACCTTGCACTGAGCTTGGAAGCAAATCAATAGCCGTCTCTTTTAAAAAGGAACTCCGTATTTGATTTGTTTCATGACTTTGGCATTTTGCTGAATTAACATTTTAACACATTGACATAGTTTGACATATAATCTGTTACACAGTTGTATCCTGTAGAACAAAATAAGAATATGCACCAGAAAAACAATAACAACTTTAAAAGCTGTTTTGTATGCTCACTTTCCTTCCTCTCTCTCTCTCTCACTCTCTCTTTTTCTCCTCTTTTAAATGATCAGTCCAGGATAATTACTTATAGTATTCATTAGTATAAGGGTCCTCTTATGTAATATGCGGGTGGATAGTCATCTTTACCTCAATGACCAGTAGTATCATCTTAAACATTCTGATACTTTCTGTAATTTTAATCAATAAAGACTGGTTAGACAGCCTGAGCATAATGGTCTAGATTTAGTGCAGTTTCATTTCATGTCCAAATGGCCAAACTCTTTTTGGCCAAAATTGTGATTCAAGAACAAATGGAGGGTGACAGTGTGGAAAAGTTTAATCAATGCCATAAATCTGCTATGATAATCATGAACGAATTATTGGAACTCTAAGTCGTAGCCCAGTGATTCTTCCTGGACAAGAATGTGTTCTGACAAAAGACAAAGGTTTCTATATATAAACAACTGCACTTCTGAACAAGAGATGTATGAGAAACGCTGTACACCACTACCTTGGCTATTGTGCCAACTAACATTTTAAAGCACTGCAGTCAGTTTTTCCTGCAAATAAAAAAAACTCAACCCAATGAAATGTCACTGATAAATGCTTTCCTTATCTTATAACTCCCACCCCCCAAAATTATTTTAATGATGCCTGAAAGTCACTATTCCTAGGAAAAATAAACTTCTTTTCTTATGAAGAAAAAAGTAAATGCAATCTCCTGGAACATTGGGTTTGATTCCTATATTTCTAGCTTTTAATGGCATGGTAGTTGGAAGGCTTACAAAGCAGACAATCCTGAAAATATATTATGCTATACTTTTTAAACTTTATGTTCTACCTTGTAGTTATAGCAGAAACCTCATTTTGAATTCAAAAGAAATGAAAAAGCAAATAAAACATTATGTGGAGATTTTGATTTATTCAGCTTTTTCAGGAGTATAATTTATTTCTATTTTAATTATTTAAAATCTGCTTCATATATGTAACAATTAAGGTCAAGAGTATCCTACCACAGAATGGTTTGTTTTCAATTGATGGTTTGCAAGTTATCATATGCAGCCTTCTTTTAAATAATGCAATATATACAAATTCCTTAAATTTACTTTTTGAAGTTCCCAGAAAAGCATTAGCCTTAAACTGTTCATGTTTGTTTGAAAATTTGCATGGATGCCTTTAAGTAGGAATGTTGGTTTAAAATAAAATGTAATAATATCATTATTTTTTTGCATAAAAAGTATAAATAACACAATCAAGAAGACATTAGTCGAGTTAATTCTTAACACAACAGGTAATATTTTATGTATTTTGTTTTGCATTCTATTAAAGTTACAGCTCACAGTGTTGACCTGTCTTAGATGTGCAATATTATCACAATTCAATACATAATCTGAAATGATTCCTAGAATTTTTGTTGCTCAAAATAAGTAATGAAGATCTCAAAATAAGTAATAAGAAATGAAGGTAAAACTAGCAGGCAAAGGCCATGACTCTGACATAATCAAATAACATGTCATTCATTATACAATTGACATATGTTAATGAAAGAATAGACTTATACTCATCTTGACCATTCCTAATCTTTATCCATTCAAGATTTCATTTATAAAGAAAACAATGTATTTACACTGAAACATGTAATCCAGCCCTTCATTTTATATGATACAAATTGCTCAGAGAGTTCCATACAGGTATACTTATCCTATTTGCAAAAAAGATCTTCAAGACAAAGAGGGTATGGGCAATTATTCAGTTGATCTCTTTCTTCTTTCTATATGTGATATACATACTTTCAAAGATTTTATTTCATGTTGTCCTACATTTCAGAGTATGATTCTTTCAAAGTGTTTTACCGATAAAATAATGGAACAATTTAAATGTAATTTTAGAGGAGCATGTTACAGAATTTGAAGCAGACTTCAAAAGTTATTAACAGAAAACTAAGTACAGCTGTCACGATACTTATCTTTGTAATGCAGTAAAATACTTATTTTATGTTATATTTGAAAACTAAGGGGTTGTTTTAAAAAATGTTTAAGTATACTGAATAACAATAGTAATAATTGTAATACTTTATTAAAATTATTCGCTGGTTATTCAACCATTTTGAAATAATCATAGTACTGTTTAGGTAACTTTTTTTATAAAAGTCATGTGGAAATGAATTTAGTAAATTGATACCTAAATATATGACATGAATGGAAATATACATAATTTAACATGTACTAAATGTTTAACCAACTGCACAGCTTATTCCATGTTTCAGCCTATAACTTACCGGCCAGAGAAAATGGAATGAAAACTAGGTCTGTAGTCATTAAATTGGATTACTAAATTGCTGCATTGTATTCTTAAGATATTCAGTGAGTTCAGCTCCTGACAAATGCAAAAGATAATTTTCATATATTTTGATAGAGCTTATATTTTATGAATTCATGTGCATGTTCTTACTGGTCTCATCTATTTGTTTTTGAACCCAACGCTTAAATATGCCCATATATGCTTTTCCATGGCTATTGTGGGAACTATTCCTCCAGGTCTGCATTATTCTGTTCCTTCTTGTCATTATGGAAACCAACAGACTGCGTATGGGATGATGGCAGGTAAGAAATACTTTCTCAAACAAAATCTATTGCATTTTGAGTCTGTGGGAATAATAAAGACAATTCAAGTAATTGGTTAATTGAAACTATAGCTTACCTGTGGCAATTACAAAAACCTAATGCCAAAATGAGTGCCAATCTAAAAGCCTAAAAAACTCATAATCATGGCTACTTGGAATTATGTTTTGGTCTGCTAGCTAATATTGTCATTGTGTTATCACAAAGTATTAGCATGTATAGAAAGCATGGCTGTTATGCATAATAAATGTAAGACCAATCAATCATTTGGATTTTTTCTGTTTAAGGATTTGTAAATGCTTACATAAGGAGGTCTGATCCATGAGAAATATCTTGATAAAGGCCTTTCTTTGGTCTTGTGTCATTATTATAGAATTAAATTTCCCTTTAAGCTGAAACTGAATCCAAATAACTTCTTAATTTATTTATGTACCTTTCTTGACAATGTGTCAGAAATGCCTTCATTTCAGGAGTGGTTTTCTTTTTTCTTCAAATTCACATTCTAGATTATAGATTGGCTTTTCTTCGAAGGACTCTCATCCACATACTAACTAGGCTTGGTTTGTTTTTGAATTGTAGCACAGTTACTGCTACTTCCTTTGACTTGTGCCAAGGAATATTACACACTGCTTTAATTCATTTATTTCATTTATTTATCTTTAAGAAAAAATATCAACAAAAGAAAAGGGAACTATGGAAAAGAGTGAGAGACAGTTTCACTCCAATTTCACTAGACTGTTTATGTTGCAATTAGAACACTATGTAGACCAGTGTTTTTCAACCTTGGCAACTTTAAGACCCAACCACCATTCAATTCCACATGCCTTAAATTGGCCAGAGTTGAAAAATATTGATGTAAATCTTTTGTAGAACAGTTCATAGTAGTTCTCATCATTCACCTACATTACTTATCATGGCAATTCTCCATGCTAAATAATTAAACTTTCTAAAAAGAATCTTGGTATCCATTAAAAACGAAAAGAAAAAAAACTTCCAGATAAATATTCAGTGGAAAACTGCAAGAGGTTCTAAATAAAAAACAAAACAAAAACAAAACACATAGTATTACTTATAGGTGACTGGAATGTCTATGCAGATTCTCTCCAGATGGTTGTCCCAAAGGCAACTGGATTTTGTTTTTCTTTGAAGGCATTTTGCTTTTTGTCCAAGAAGCTTCTTCAGTTCTGGCTGAATGGTGAAGAATGGAAGAATTTATATTCCTTGCAGTCAACTTGGTCATCAGAGTGATAACAGCCAGATGACTTTTTCCACCATTCGGCCAGAACTGAAGAAGCTTCCTGGATAAGAAGCAAAATGCTTTCAAGGAAAAACAAAGAAAGCCCAGTTGCCTTTTGAAAAAGCACTTTTGGGACAATCATGACTTAGATTCTGAGAATCTCCATAGTCATTCCAATCACCCATATATAATACTATGTGTTTTTCTTGTTTTATTTAGAACTTTTTGCAAACAAAGAAAGTCCAGTTGCCTTTTGACAAAGCACCTTTGGGACAGATGATTGGAATATAAAATCTGTAGAAAGATATGACCTGGAAATTACAGGTAGATTTGGGTGAGAATATTTTCAATACCTATATCAAGCAGCATGCATATAAATCTTGTCTTTGGATATATCAAGTCTGTTGAGATACTTCTTGATTCAGACTATAAAAAAGATCATGATTTATTGGTATCAGTTATATATGATACATTTATAATATTTAAACAAAGAAAAGGTTCTTCCTCACTACAGCACAAAAGTAGTGTTATCAAGTGGACTAAGTGCCATAAAATATGCTGGCTCAAAGATTTCTAAGAACCACAGGGGAAATGACAGGTGGAATGGAAAACTCCTTTGTTGACAATTACTGCGAGCAGAAGACCAGTTGGTCTTTTGCTATCAGTTATCCATTTTCTGGTGCTTTTCTCCTCTGTCATTTTTCCTGCTATCTATATCAAGAGAAGTGCGGAAAAGAGGAGAAACCCAGTTCACCTGGAGGAGATGAAAGAAACTACAAGATGGTTCTTGGAAATTGCTGCAGATAGGTCAGGATAGCAAGCATTTGTCCATACAAGCATCTAATTCCCTAACTTTCATTAGCTTCCCCTTTTCTTAAAACTTATCTACAAAACAAACAACACTGGATGAATATAATACAATGCATTTTTTTAAAAAAGAAAATTTTGTGGGAATGGTTCTTATTTATTAATGCTATTATTGGCTAAAACTAAGGTGGACTTCTTTATCTCTCAATTGATATTCTTGCAGTGTCCTCTCCCTCCCGTCCATCTCTAATAGGTATCAAGCCTACTGCTCCAGATGTGCTGGCAGCAAGCCTCTCTCAAAGCCGTATCTTGCAGACCTGCAGCATGTCCCATCCCAATGTTGTGAATGGAGTTGGGACTTTACAAGGCAAGTCTCCCGTTCCTCCCCAGTGAAGTTCCTCTTAACCATCTCTTATTTAAAATAAGTATTTTCTTTTTGTGCTCTTGATAGGCTGTCATTGTCTCTTTTGCAGTCGCAGCCACTGCTGTCTTATGTTTAATCTCTGTGCTCTGTAGAGGCAGATTCTATCTACCTTGTATGTGTGCATCTGGTTTTCCTACAAAATGACACCTTACATTTATCACCATTGAACAGAATCTTGCTAGATACATACAACATATCAAGATTTTTTGAAACACGACCCTGCAGTGTGATAATATCTCTCATTTATCTATTATTTACAAATTTTCTCAGTGTATTTCTAGATCCTTAAGTCATTTATAAAAATAGTGAAGAACACTGTACCAAGGACAGTACTTTCAAATACTCTCATGCATTCCTGCTTCCATGTAGTCATAGATCCATTAAGGACCATACATCAGGCATACTTGTTCAATCTACTATGAATCTGTGTGGCTGGTGGATTATCTATTCCATACCATTCCCTTAGTCTAGTAATATGTTGGCTAAAAACAGTAAGATTTGTCTGTCATGATACATATTTTAATATAACCACACTGGCTTCTAGAAATCACTGTGATTCTTCCTAAGTACTTGCAAACTTGTTGCTTGCCAATTCTTTCTAATTTTGCCAGGTATTGATTTCTTATTGGCCTATAGTTTTCTGTGTGGTTTGTAGCTTTCTTCTTTATACTTAGCCGTGTCCATCAACCTTGCTGCTTCTTGCTCCCTTCTTGTATTTACTTTTACTTTTTCCAGCATTATAAACTTTTTAGTAAAGGTAGATCCTTTTCATAAAGAGCTGAAAATATGATATTTTCAATGTGATCATTTGTGCCTCAAATAAGAACATTTGATGATTTGTTCTATGATTCAGTTATTGTTGTTGTTAGCCACCTGCGGTATTTTTAAGGGAGTTCTCCAATACTAATATTCAAAAGAGTCAATATACTTTTCATCCAGCTTCTTCAAAAGCATTTCACCTTCACTTTCCTACAATATCACAGAGAAAATAGTTGCCTGAATGATAGAGATATTTCTATCATTCTATGATAGAGATATTTCTATCGATAAACACATCATGAAGAGTGGATGGGGGAATCCAGAGTGGGATAGAGGCTTGTTTGATTGCTTGTTGTTGCAAAGGGTGGGGTGTGGGTTCATTGGTTTTACTCATTTTATATTTGTTTTTTTTTAATAAGCTGTATAAAGTTATTGAAAGTGAGTTGGCAGCTATATACTCTAAATAAATGAATGGATCTAAATATCTTTCAAAAACTTTATTGCTACCTTATCAAGTGCCTTATCTACAGCATATTTTTTGACTGACTTGGCTTGTATTTTTAATGGTCGATCTTTTTGAATAGTGTACCTAGGCAGAAATAATCCAGTATTTCATAATCTTCATTTTCAATTCTAAGGCTAATTGCCACATTTATTGGCATTAATTTTATATTTGTTAGATTTTATATTTAATATATGTTCTGTATTGCCAAAATGTACAGTTGCAATTAAATGTTTTCATTGTAAATATGTTTTATATTTATACTTTTTGTATTTAATCTTAGTCCCATTGTTTCACTATGTTCTTTGATTTTCATTAGTAAAACTTTCATATCATTTGCATTATCAGAATATTACTGTAGATACAGTGCAGGTTACTTATGTTTCTTTCTCAAATTTTAAAACCATGCTGATCCTTACACTGATCTTGGCTTTCATGGTTTTATCTGTTGGGCAGTGCTGGGCTTCAGTGTTTAGTGGACAGTTCATGTCTACAGATCTGACTTCTCAAAAAAATCAATGAGAAGTTAGGATATTTCGATATAAAGACAGGACTCTAATCAGTCCCTGATCAGTTGCTTGTGATGTGCATAGCAGAACCACCCTGTGTCTGAAAATGTCAGCTACAATTGTTGGCAAAACATCAAGAAATCTTTTGTCTAGACCATGGTCACTAAACATTGAAGCTCAGCACTGGTCAACATGTTCATCTTCTTTTAGTCCAGCTCCCTTAATATATACTCAGCTTATAAATTGAATAAATACGGAGAGAGTACACAGCCTTGTCTAACTTTTCCAACTTAGAGCTAGTGCATTTCACCTCATTCTGTTTGGAATGAGATTTTTTTTTAAAGACTTGTCTTGTTTCCATGATGACAATGAAATATTTTGAGATTCCCATTCTCCTAAATACATTCCATAACTTAACTTGGTTGACCCAATCAAGGATTTTTCTACATCAGTGAAGCTGATATTGATTTGATATTTTCTGGATTTCGCATTAAAGCAATGTGAATCAGCAATGATGTCTCTTCTAAAACCAGCTTGATCATCTTGTGTTTGCCTTTTATGAAAGATTATAATCTGAATCAGATGATCCTAAACTTTATTGTCCAAGTTTGTAAAATTAAGCTATTGAATAATTTGAACTATTTTTAAAAATTTTCTGTTGGCTATCATGTCGTTCTCCAGATTTGCTATAATACCTTGGTTGGAACTTTAATTCTTCTTCTGCTGCTTAGCATATTTTTGTGACTAATCCATTAACTCCTGAAATCATCCAACTTCCACCTAGATTGCTGATCTATCTTAATGTTCTACTACTAAAGGTCTTTGTACTTATGGAATATCTACTAAGGTTTCTTTGATGTCAACATCTGTATAGTATTTTACTATACTCTTTCCATCATAAATAAAGATGGACTATTTTTAAAAAAAATCAGTTACTGTTGTCCAATGTTGGCTCCCAATCTAAGGTTAGCTTTCTGAGTTCAGAGATCTTTTGAATGACATTTTTTTTCTGTTTCCATCTTCAGTGTCTTTACAGATATCATTGTAACACTGCTGTTAATATTCAGGCACATGTTCTCTAAAAACAATTGACTGAATTCAAATCACTTACAATGTAAGCTGTTGTTACCTATTCTTTACCAATGATTGATACACACTTAACAATACTAATACAATATTTTATCTCCTTAAAATTGGTTTTTAATCAGAATGCTGTATGTGTTTTGTTTCTGAATAGGTGGTCTCACTCCTTGCCTGTATAAATTCCCTGAGCATGCTCTAAGTGCCAGTTCATGTGCTCTAGGTCACAGCTTTACTTCCATGCATCCATCTCTACTTGGAGCTGATCCTACCACTGATTTTAAGCAGGAATTTCGGAAGAAGGCCAAGTCACTTGATGAACCGATAGATATGGATTCTCCAGAAATTAGAGAGTTGGAGAAATTTGCCAATGAGTTCAAGTTGAGAAGAATTAAGCTGGGTATGTGATTCATGCAACTAGACAACATATATTTTTATTCTAAAGTATCATATTCAGTGTTTGGAAATAAATGTACCTACAGTACCACTCTTCTTTGACCTTGGAATTTTAGTTTGATTCTTTAGACCTATTTTCTTTTGGCAGGTTATACCCAAACAAATGTTGGAGAAGCTCTAGCTGCAGTGCATGGCTCTGAATTCAGTCAAACTACTATTTGCCGGTTTGAAAACTTGCAACTGAGTTTCAAGAATGCCTGCAAACTAAAATCCATATTAACTAAGTGGTTGGAGGAAGCAGAACAAGTAGGAGGTATCAGAGATTTTTTTTGTCAAAATTATTTGTGTTTTGTACAAGTTAAGTCCTTGAAGAATTTGAACCTGAAAAGTTTTGAACACACATGGATACACAAGTAGCACTCATCAGCAACTTGCTAAACCAAATGTACAATAGGTTTAGGATAGTGCTGTAGTTGTGGAGTGCAGCCATTGAATTTAAGGAAGAAATGTAGCTATTTTAAGGACTTGTTGACAGGGGCAAAAATATGGTATTCTCTGTGCTCCAAATAACTTCTTTCCTTTCGAAACTGAAATGTTTAAAACTGTACGTGGAACAATGAAAATACAACAGCATGGTTATTTTCAGACAATGATTCTCTTATTTTTTAAAGGAAGAACTTGATTATTCTCACAATCCATTTCCAAGTTTAATGTCATGTACCTTAGAAAGCTAAGCTAGTGTATATTTGCATTATAACAAATGTTGTGTTTGTGTATGTACATATATTTACATAAAGCCCTCTATATACATAGAGCCCTTTCTCACTGATGTATAGTGTGTCTTGTAAATAGGGATGAGATACATTAATGCTATGGAAACAGTGATTCCTTTTTACTATACATGTTCACTAAATTTATGGAAAAAATGCATATAAATAAAATCAAATATTTCCAAAGCCTCCCTGACAGAAATAGTAAAGTACAATCTATAGCTTAAACCAATAATGCTAAATATGTTCCTAAACTCTATCACTTTAGGCAATTATAAAGCTACTTTAATAAGTAATACTGTTTACACAATTTTAACTTGAGAATACAAGCAGACAACACTTTTTATTTGCCTAATAACATACGTGAAGGTAAATTATGAAGCATTTCCTCAGAAAACTATGAATATGTAGATTTACACAAATGTTGTTGGCCAAATACACAATCAGATGCATATATATTGGACAATAATAGATTTTTGGGCCATTGGCCTCTGTACACCACCACATTGAATTTGAAATAAAATAACATGAATGAAGTGAAGACTTTCAGCTTTAACTCTAGGAGTTTAACAAAAGTGTGGCATTACACATTGAGGAATTACAGCTACTTTACATGCGCCCCAATTTTGGGTGGTTCATAAATAATGGGACAAATGGCTGACAAGCAGTTACAGGGTGCATTCTTCTTGATTAGTCTCTAACAAACAAGCAGCTAAAGATTCATTCACAGCTTGACTGTTTCATATCAAATTCAATGTGCTAGTGTACAGAGACCAAATGCCAAAAAACTTATCATTATCCCAATATATGTAAACGGACATCATATGCTCCTGGTTTATTCAAATGCGTTCTCTTAGTCATAATGTACAAAATGATTCTGAACAATTTAACTTTTATTATACAAGACCATAGCAGACTGCCAGTTAATATGCATGTTTGTCATAAGTGAATAGTTTAGTTTGAATTTTAACAAACTTTACTGCATCTATCTCTCACTCTCACAAACAAGGATATATTTTATATACATATAGAAACAAATATTAAACACACTACAGGTGACAAAAGATGGTTTGCAACATTGTGATCAATTACTGAAAATTAATTATTTTTAATTATTTTTTTTCACTGTATAGCTCTATACAATGAAAAAGTTGGCATGAATGAACGGAAAAGAAAACGCAGAACCACCATTAGGTAATAAGAAATGCACTTTCTTCACATGTACAGTCCTCATGAGTTATAGGGATTGTCTTGATGATTAGGCTTCTCTATTATATTTTCTCCTAATGATCTACAACTTGTATGCAACTGTTTGGACATGCCTGATTAAACTATAGGTTTCAATGAATATCTAAATGAACACAAATTCTATGAACTGTGAAAATAAATATTACAAGTTTCTGCAAATTATGAACAAAAACTATGAACAATTGAAGTTGAAAAGAAGTCGGATTTTACAGCAATACAAAACAAAATATACTTCCAATTGAACTATGGATTACTCAGTAGGCACACAGGAGGCAGGCAGGCAGGGAATGTGGAACTAAATCTGAATATTATTAAAAGTCTGTTGGGAGATCTCATATATGCAATACATGTGAAGGTACCTAAGAATATTAGTGACCTAGAAAACATCTGTTGTGCAAGGTGGGACAAATTTTAAAAAACAAATGGAAAGATGGTTACAGAAAATATTTGAAAAATATTAACTTGGCCATAATTACAAAAATACAAATTGAAATACAAAATACTGATTGGAGGGCGCCTTACTTCTCTATCATATTTTTCTTATTTTGAATTTATAAGCTATTACTATTAAATATTTGTTTATATTCTTAGAAAAGTATCTTGCTTAGTTTTATACCTGAGATTATATCAAGTTCTGTTCAATGAAGAATCCATTGTAAAACATATTTTAATCTAAACAACTGAATCTTTTCAACAATGAAAACAAGCCACAAGTGTTGTTTCTACTGTATCCATATTAATTGTTGCAATGTTGTGTATTATTTATAATTTTATGAGACTGTAAACTGCTCAAAATGGGTGCAGTTTATATGATCACCTCAAACTTCAAAATCAGTATCACTAATATTTAACAGAATACTGCATTTATAGCAAAACTGAAGTACTGTGCTGCCCTCTTGTGATCAGAATTGTTGGCTACAGTTATATTGCATTTTTGAAATTGTTAAAACTAATTTTGTTATTACTGTATAGAATCTTTTATAGCATTTATAAGCCAAATCAAAGCATTTAATTAAAGTAATTAAAGCAGAAAAGGGTCTTTGTGAGCCAAATTGACACAAAAGGAAGCAAAAGAATTTGTTCATGGGATTAAAAGACAAGAGATGTTGTCTTAATTTTCATTTGTCCTTAGTATTCCCTAGATAGATGGAACTGTTTATATTCATTATTTCCAGGAAGGTACATCAATAACGTCAAATATGTCAATAATGACATCAAAGCAATAGTATAGGGAACAACAGCAAAGAACAATGATCTAAATATACATCATTTAGAAGTACTGAGATAACATGAGCCTTGGCTCCTCTCTTCCTGTAATTTTTCTTTCTTACACTGTGTGGGGAACATAAGGCCAATGAAGAGGATTCTTCTCACTGTTGTCCTTGAGGCCTACTAAATAAGCACTGACAATAAGGTCAACCAGCAGCCAAGAGCAGGGCACCAGCAGGCCTCTATAGCTCTCAGCTAGGCCCAATAATGCTTACATTTCCCATTAGCCAGATCTTTTTTAAATTTTGCCAATAGCAATATAAGTACATTAGCTAAATCATCTACAGATGAAACTCAAAAAATTAGAATATTAGAAATTAGAATAAAGTTCATTTATTTCAGTAATGCAATGAACCTAATATGTGAGATAGAGTCATTACATGCAAAGCAAGATAGTTCAAGACGTGATTATGGCTTACAATTCATGAAAACCCCAAATCCACAATCTCAGAAAATTAGAATATTGTGAAAAGGGTCAATATTCTAGGCTCAAAGTGTCCTACTCTAATCAGCTAATTAAGCTATAACATCTGCAAAGGGTTCCTGGGCCTTTAAATGGTCTCTGTCTGGTTCAGTAGGAATCAAAATCATGGGAAAGACCGCTGACCTGACAGTTGTGCAGAAAACCATCATTGACACCCTCCATAAGGAGGGAAAGCCTCAAAAGGTAATTGCAAAAGAAGTTGGATGTTCCCAAAGTGCTGTATCAAAGCACATTAATAGAAAGTTATGTGGAAGGGAAAAGTGTGGAAGAAAAAGGTGCACAAGCAGCAGGGATGACCACAGCCTGGAGAGGATTGCCAGGAAAAGGCCATTCAAAAATGTTGGGGACTTTCACAAGCATCTTGCCTAGGCTAAAGAAAAACGGACCTGGTCTGTTGCTCAGTGGTCCAAAGTCCTCTTTTCTGATGAGAGCAACTTTTGCATCTCATTTGGAAACTAAGGACCCAGAGTCTGGAGGAAGAATGGAGAGGCACACACTGCAAGATGCTTGAAGTCCAGTCTGAAGTTTCCACAGTCTATGTTGATTTGAGGAGCCATGTCATCTGCTGGTGTTAGTCCACTGTGCTTCATTAAGTTCAGGGTCAATGCAGCCATCTACCAGGAGTTTGGAGCACTTCATGCTTCCTTCCACAGATGATCTTTATGGGGATGCTGACTTCATTTTCCAGCAGGACTTGGCACCTGCCCACACTGCCAAAAGCACCAAAACCTGTTTCAGTGACCGTGGGATTACTGTGCTTGATTGGCTTGTCTGACCTGAATCCCATAGAGAATCTATGGGGCATTGCCAAGTGAAAGCTGAGAGACATGAGACCGAACAATGGAGAAGAGCTGAATGCTGCTATTGAAGCATCCTGGTATTCCATAACACCTCAGCAGTGCCACAGGCTGATAACTTCCATGCCACTCCACATTGAGGCAGTAATTGCTGCAAAAGGGACCCAAACTAAGTACTGAGTACATATGCATGCTTACACTTTTCAGAGGTCTGATATTGTTCTATGTACAATCCTTGTTTTATTGATTGCATGTAATATTCTAATTTTCTGAGATTGTGGATTTGGGGTTTTCATGAGCTGTAAGCCATAATCATCACAATTATGACGAATCACAGCTTGAACTATCTTGCTTTGTATGTAATGAGTTTCTCATATTAGTTTCACCTTTTAAGCTGCATTACTGAAATAAATGAACTTTTGCATGATACTCTAATTTTTCGAATTTCATCTGTATATATCTATATATATCTCGCTCTCTCCATCTCTCTATCTAGAATTTTTATTCTTTTGAGCTACTTTCTGCAACTCTACTGAATGTAAATTTTAAATCTAATGCCACTCTAATGCATATCAGGTACGGGAACCAATGGCAACATAGGATTTCAGAGAAACTTCTTGGATGAGAAGCGAAATGTCTCCAAAGAAAAACCAAAAAGTTCAGTTGCTTCTTGAAAAACTACTTTTGGGACATAGGATATTAGAGTTCCACCAATTGTTTTGCTAGTCTCTTTTTATGCTACTTTATGCGCTTATTGGGGTGAACATGGAACTGTCCTTTCCCAGAAGCCTGTATTGTACCTCAGCATATAAAATGTACATATGATTTCACATTGTTTGCAACACTGAGATACTGATTACATTTAAGCTGCGTACTGAAAACAGCTGTTAGGAATATGACTGCAATGTGGTATTTTTCTTTTCAGTATTGCCGCAAAAGAAGCCTTGGAAAGCCATTTTGCAGAACAAAGCAAGCCTTCATCTCAGGAGATCATGAGGATGGCAGAAGGGCTTAATTTGGAAAAGGAAGTGGTGAGAGTTTGGTTCTGCAATCGAAGACAAAGAGAAAAGAGAGTAAAGACAAGTTTACACCAGAACACCTTTAATTCCATTATTAAGGACCATCAAGAGTGCTAGAATTCTTTCCACAGACAAATTGATTTCTTAGCTTTAACTGTTTGAAAAACGTCTTACTTCACCACACAGACAAAAAAAAAAGTAGCATGTCATCTTTACAATTATTATTATAATATTAATGTATTTAATAATGGAAGTTTAGGTATTTCTGTAAATACCTTAACTTAAAAGAAAGCATTAAAACTGTATACTTCAAAAAGGATTGAGGGAATCTTCACACCTCCCTATTCATTAAGATATTCCTTTTTCTTCAGAATTTTACATCAGCTGGAAAAAGAAGTCTAGCTATTTAAAAGTCAACTTTAAATTATGCTTGTTCAACTTCTAGGCCATTCTTCAAAATCATTTGTGAAGGGTCTATTGCTCTGGAAGACCCATCATATTAGTGCAGAAGGAGAAGATATTTGGAAAGCTCAAAAACATGCATTTTTTTCCTGTTATGAAGACTGCTTGGTCACTTTATTGCCTGCATTTTTAGTTTTTGCAAGGAATAATTCTTGATGCTGGAAAGGAAAACATCTAATATATGTAACATATCAATTAAATATACCAATAAATTAAATGTATTAATAATACATTCTTTATATTTAATTAAATCATTTTTAAAAATTGTATATTGATGTTTAAATAGGAGCATTATGCCAAGTCCCATTTGGAATTTGGAGATCCAGTTTTTAATAGTTAACTTGGTACTATGTATCTCATTCACAAAATGGCTATCACAAAACATCACCCCTGATCCCCAACCCCAAATCAGGTAACCAAAAAAAAGGTGATTATGGTATTTATATACTGTAGTTATTTAACCCAATACTTATTGGCATCATTTATACTTAATTAGTATAGAACATTACAATAAAAGCATTTCTCTCTCCTACAAGGAAAATGGCAGAAATTCCTAAAGCAGGAAGAGATGAGAAAACAAACAAACTCAAATTGAAAAGTTGCCAAGTTAAATTCTGTCTCACATTGGGCGAATTTTTCCTGTTTACTACTTCTTTTAGATGTTTCCTTTAATCAGTAATTATACAATAATTAATTTTTAAACATAATTTTCAATATTTCAGCTGAGGTAGTAGATATAGAGTAGTAGATATATATATTTTTACCAGATGAATTATTTCTCCTCGTAAGTTTATTCTAATAAAATTATTACAGATGTTTTGTAAGCAAAAAAAAGAAAACAAAGATTTATATACTGTACTAAATATTCTTGTAGCTATAAAATCAACTTTCATAATACTTAAGTGATTTGACAGGATGCATAATTAAATAATTGCTTCATTTTAAAATTGAATGCTACATTGTCATTGCTGTTGACATTCATTTTCATGTAATTATTGGTCAAATAATATAGCCTCAACAATTTTGTTATGTCATTCATTGACTCATCCTTTGCACAGTGTGAAGTCTGCACTGCAGTTTGAAAAAATACAAAATACTCTTACAACCTGCTCTTCTATTGCTACATAGTTCAAGTAAATTATTTGTACTTTAATACGTTATTTAACCATATTAGATGCAAATTCAAATAAATTCATTAACTTCAGTTAAGCCAGTGTATAACATTCAAGTGTAAAAATGGATATAGAGCATTTTATATTGGACAATAAAGGATATTTGGAAAAGTAACATTTGTTTAATAAAAAATGCTGCATGGTATTTATGTACAAATGCTATTGCAGGAAAAAGGTTATCTTTTTCAGGTGTTACCTACTCCATACCAATCATGGAGTTCACATAGTTTCAGTGCTAACATAAGTTAATGGCTTAAATTATTTTTCCCACAATTCAAAACTTAATTAAAAGAAACCAAGCATTATATACACAAAGGCACAAACTCTTCAAGTCAGCTATATTACAGTACGATGGAAATTATTCAATATTTTCCTTTCCAACATTTTTTGCTAACAGAAAATTATTTTAGACCACAGTCCTGTCTCCAGAAGTTCCACTAATTGACTATCAATACTATTCCAGAACCTATAATGGAAACATATGTATCATTTCAACATTAAATTGAACTAGAATAAATCGTTAAAAAGTATTTAACAAAAGATTACCTAAATGTTTATTGAAAATTTTATAATCATTCTGCTGAAGATGACAACTGTCTTTTCCAACTCAGAGAAAACAAGGTTGCATTTTAACTCATGTTATTTCTTAAGAACAGTTTACAATTAAAACACAGCTGAAATGCTTTCAGAAAGGCTGCTTGTAATAATTTACAAAATGTAGAAATCTAAAGATGAATGGAAGAGTTATCAAGCTAAATACATTTTGTCCAAAATTAAACTGAAGAAATCAAAATTTAAACCATATATAATAAATGGCCTGTAAACAAAATATCCCAATTTAATTAAACATATACAAATTCTTCATCACATAAATTTGTTCTGTTTTCTGTCTCTCACATTTAGTTCTTCCAGCTGTCTTTAGAAATTACCATTACCAATAATGGCTTAGGCAAGATTTGCGATGAAATCTGGTTTTTTATTGAAACCTGTATTGGAGGTTTGTGCATATGCCAATGTTGGAGCAGCTGTAGAAATCAGGCTTCATATTAGCATAAAGCTAATCTACTCCTAAAGCTTTAAGCTGCCGCTCAATCTCTTCATCTGAGATTGTAGCATTTTTTGATGTAGATGCAGACGGCATGCCTATCGCAGCTGAAGGAGCCTTTGCCATCTAATAAAAGAAAAATAATACAAAAAGTTTAATTTATGTAACCATGATAACAGTCATCAACTGCAAGCATACATCCAAAAAGACTATTACAAAGTAAATTAAAGTGGGGAGGAAAATGACATTTCTTCCTACCTTTCCAGATATTTCAATTCCAATTTCATCAAGAACTTGGTTAACAATATCCTGGCTTTCTTGTTCTTCATCAGAATCATTGAAGATATCATCTAGGGTATCGTTGACTTGAAAGAGAAATCAAAGCCAAGACTGAGCATAGTAGCTCGACAATTTCAGCATAACTTTTCACTATTATGTCACATAATTTTTAAAACTAATGTCAGGAACATACTTTCAGTTATTTCATCTCCTGAATGAGCAGTGAAAAATTTCATTTCAACATGCTGCATAAATCTTTCCCAGAAAGTTGTCATTCTTTTCCAAGCCATTGATGTTTAGTAACTTCAATCAAAACTAGTTTAAAATCTATGACATTAATTATATCACAAGCCTAAAGGAGAACTAAGAAAAAGATTTAGCATAATATGAAAAGAACAGCTTACTCATTTCTTCGGTCATTTCCATTTTCATATTTTCTTTCTGGAAATTCTGCATAGTTTGCAATGTCTTCTGTGGATCCATCTTTTTATTGACAGCCAGCATTGTCTATCAGAACAGAGAGAAGGTCATTTCATATTCAAACATATTGTAGTCTAATATTTTATAAGAATCACACCACCATAGCAATTTTATATATTTAAAATAAGAAAATTCTTATCTTGTTTGTAATCCAAGTTTTATCATCATAAAGAGTTGTTAGAACCAAGCTATCTGCAACCCATATTTTAATATTATATCTAATTTTGATTTGGCTTGGTCCAATAATAAATTAGAACTACAGATTCACAAATTTGGAATAGGCTAAGAGCCACAAAGTCCAATATTTATTCAGTAGACACATTCAGATTAAAATACGCCTGACAAATGTCCATTTAAGCCTCTTATTCAGCAAAGGAGAACTTGCTTTCTCCTTAAAGTACTGACTTTACTGCTCTTATTGGCAGGAAGTTTTCCGAGCATCCATCTGGAATCTGTTGCCCTGAATTGAGGGCTATCATTCCATATCCTTCTACTAGGATGTTTGAGAACAGGTCATGACCTTTTTCCTTGTGACATCACTTCAGGCATATGAGAATGTTAGCATATTCTCCTAGACTTATCATGTTTCATGGCAAAACAATACATTTCCTTCCTTTTCTTTTCTTTTAAACATGATTTTGTTTCCAGACTATGAACATCTTTACTGGCCTGATCAAGTTTGTCATTTTTTAAAATGCTGCACTGTAATCAAGATGTAATCTAATTAATTAGTAATCTAATTAATGTCAAAGCCTAATATTACCTGATCAAATACTGGATTCATCAAGCACCTCCTTTGTGTATTTTTTCTGGGGCAGAAATTCACTTTGATTATACACATTGTATTTAATTTTAATTATGGTTACTGAAACAAGCCAGCTTCAAATAATGGCTGATGGTTGACTTGTTTCAAGTATGTATAAGAATAAATACTGTTTGTTCAGGAGCTGGAAAATGGCAAGTTTAAGGATGGTTTCTGTAATGCCAGCCCATACTATACATTAATGGAGACATTGTGGCATGAGTTTACATAATATTTTTATTATAAAGGTCTTACAAAGTAATGGAACAGCCAAAAGTCAGAAATGTTTTAAATTTTTTAATTAGCGGCCAGCTGAAAAAAATGCCTTAAACTTTTGTTTTCTGTACTACTTAGTTCTAATCAATCAAAATGCTCTAGAATTTAGATCAACAGTTTTCAAATGCTGTGCCACAGCATATTTGTGTGCCACAAAAGGTTAGCTGGCATGCTGATTCAGCAAACCAAAATAAACGACAGAAAGTGCTGTGCCGCTGTGCAGCAGCATAGCCAGAATCCCACTTCCATTACACCACAGTGGTAAATTGCTTCCATTTTTCTTTCTGGGTCCCAGAAACCTGTGATGTCAAAGGCCCTTTGGTTTTGTGACCCAAAGTCCTGACTATAGCATGTGTACTCTGAGATGAAAAAGATTAAAAAATACCACACTAAATTTTCAGACAGGGCTTTTTCCTAACTACCGGACTCCCACTACTTGGGTTAGTTAGAATCAATTGCCTACTTTTGCTGTTGTTGACATTGCTCCTGCCATCTTCATCTGGGAATTCATCAGTTTTGTCTGAGTTGACATGGATGTAACTTTTGAGCTAACAGCGTAGGTCCGAGTTTTCTGTTTTCTCAACTGCACAAGCTGTTTTGCTAGAACCTTACAGGCTTCTTTGTTTCCTGTTTTAGCCATTTTCTTTATTTCCAATTCCTATTAATTGAAAAAAAATGTTGATTTTGAACCTTATTTGCATTTGTATTTTATCAATTATCAATATAAGTATTATAATAGAAACATTTACAGTAATTGATTAACTTGTACTTGAATACTTTAGAATAGAAAAATATCATTTTACTAATGGTCTCGTACTGTAAACAACGAACTAGTTATTTGATACACTTACCAATTGCTTTTCTTGTCTCTCCAAAGCTGCTCGATCTCTTCCTATAGCCCTCTGCGTACCTCTTAATTCTTTATTTTGTTCTTTAATTATATCTAAAATGCAAAACATTTACGATTAATTCATAGACATTAAAAACATGAACAAACAAGAAATTTTCTAACTGTGAGAAAGTATTCTTAGCTGGATTGTTTTTCTTATTTCAAAATGTCACCAATTTTTCTTAGATTTCTAGAAAGAAAAGAAACCAACTTTTCATCCATTTGCTTTGGCAAATATAAATATAAATCTCCATGTTCCTTCTACTTTTTAAAAAATCTTATATTGCTGCAATTTAATACTCATCAATCTCTAAAGTAGTCCTGTACTCTTTCTAATACATTGACAGAAAACTCAGTTGTGTGTAGTCACCATTATCTGTCTCCCAGATAAATAGGAGCAGTAACTCAAATAAGTTTCACATGGTAAATACATGATAATTCATGTTGTCTAATATTCTTATTTATTAATGGCAGCAACTAATATTGGTCACATGGGATGGAATAGAGAAAAAGGCGATAGCAAAAAAGATACAGCATCCAATTTTTCAAAACTCCAGGAAACATAAACCAACAACAACAAAAAAAACCCTCATAGGCATGAGTAACATAAGCTACCTTAAACTGCTGAAATAGCACTGCTATGAGTAGTTTGTGAAATAGCATTAGGGCCAGACAGAATTCTGTAGGACGAAAGTATTCAATAGAATGGGGGGAGGTCACCATTGGAAAAAAAATTCCATGCCTCATGTACTTTACGAATTGCTATATGGACTCTTTTTATGACCAGATTGGATGGATAGATTTGACTTGGCACAGCATTACTGTTATGTCTAGCATTGTACAAAGGACTTTAAAAGTAATGACCGACACTCTAACTTGAGTCCAGAAGCCTACAGGCAACCAATATAACCAATTTATTTTAAAACAGATTTCAAAGTAAGTTTTTTTCTGCCTTGGGAGGGTTACCTTTGGGGGATCTGGCTGTCAGATTTTATAGCAGCTGCAGCTTCTAGTTGCCTCCAATAACAGCCCTAAGAAGAGTATTACAGTAGTCCAAGTGCCTGCCTGTAAGGTATGACTGTTGCCAGAAAACATATTCTAATGTTGCAGCATAAAAAAGAACTATGAAACTTATAGTTTGATGAATTAAAACTGAACAATTTATTGCCAATAATTTTCTGTGCGTTCACCTGAATAAAAAACCAATTAATTAAAAAAAACTTAGTGATTTTTCTAATACAGGAAAGGTGTGTGTGTGTGTGTGTGTGTGTGTGTGTGTGTGTGAGTAGGCGTATCAGTTTAAGTTTGAAGATGTGAACAGCAACTAGCATGCATGTCTGTTTTTATATCTTCATATTCAAAATTTACAATGTTTTACAAGATAAAATTTAAATTAGTATAATTAATTTTCATACAATAAACCTTAAGAATAAGACAACTGAGCATAAATCAGGCAAGCACAACTTCTCTTGCATTAAGATTGGTGAAATTTAAAAAAAAATATATTTGGCATACATTCGTATAAGTATAGACAGCCTTTAAAACAAAATTCAACATTAAACTTAATTTTAAAATTATATACATATCATTTTTAATTCAAATCAAGAAAGAGGGTTTCACTAAATCTATCTATCCCAGGATACTTTGTTTTAAAAAATGATATATTGAATACTTTATTTGGCCAAATGTGTTATTAGACACCCAAGGAATTTGTCTCCAATGCAGAAGATCTCATGTGTAAATAACAACAACAACAATAATAATAATACCAATAAGGGGAAATAAGATAAGGATAAGTAATAATACTACAGCTATTACATGGGAAAATACACATAGACATTAGACAGCAGAGATGAGAATTAGGTGTTCAGCAGTGATGGCCCTAGGGAAAAACTGTCCCCATGTCTAGTTGCTTTGGCTTGCAATGCCCTGTAGCACCATCCTGTGGGGAAGAGTTGAAACAGTTTATGTCCAGGTTGTAAGGGGCCAGCAGATATCTTCTCAGCCTCCTTATATATAATGCAATTCAATCAACTATTTTGTGGTTGCTCAAGTACAACTCAATTACATATACAAATAATGCCAATGAAATATTAACTACTACCTATATTTGTCTTAATTGGCTAATGTCTATAAACCAATATTTTTTTCACTAGAATAATCAGACTATGTCATAATAGATTAAAGAAAGATTCAGATAAGAATAGTATTTCAGCAACAGGAAGACTAACTTTAGAATTATATATACAGTCCAACTTCCTTTTCATAAGCTTGGGGGAAGGAGGTTCTCAATTTTTACAGTTTTTATATATTGTAAAGGAGCGCACAACATATATACATCCATCTCTTTGCATCTGGTATCTTTAAAAAAAAAATGTAATACATTTCATAATGTTGTTATTGAATGCCTATTGGCTATATTATAACCATTTCAGGAACCACCTTTAAGTAAGATTATCTCTTAAAGCTGCATTTTCCAAACCGCATTCTACTACTCTTCAGAACTGCAGTCTTGAAAATGCATACCTAGTGTGGCTGCTGACTTAAGATTTCAATGACAAAATACCTTCCACTCTCTTGGTACCACCTTATTTGTTAACGATATTGTGCATATGCCTGGCTGTTCTTTGAAATCCTGGGTGGTTGAAACTACAACTCCTAAATTTGGGCCCTTCTTTTGCTGAACCAGCTCTGTGTGGCAGAAGCAATGCAATAGGTGGTGTGGGTAGGCTGATGAAGGCTGTATAAGTAAGACATTCTTTTTTCCAATTCTTTTTTGCCGGAGTGTATGAAGAATGCTTTTTTATTCATTCAAACATAATGAAATGCTGGAAAGAAATATCGTAAACGGGTTAGAATTCTGTCAGTCAGAAAGCTATATCTTAGACTAAATCAGAATAGCACCAAGTTTAGTGTAACTAACAAAAGAAAGATCAAATTGAAAAACTAGTTAGATTTGACCATAGTTGTCTGAGTAAAAATTCAAGAAATTTCCCAATACAGTTCAAATGGAGAGGACAAGAGACAGTGGCTTGAAATGCTGTTAACTGCTCTGTTCTTAAGCAACCTACTTCTATTCTTAAACTTACTTCTAGATGACTTGGAAGATAAACTTACCGTATATACTCGAGTATAAGTTGACCCGAATATAAGCCGAGGCACCTAATTTTAGCACAAAAAACTGGAAAAACTTATTGACTCGAGTATAAGCCTAGGGTGGAAAATGCAGCAGCTACTGGTAAATTTCAAAAATAAAAATAGATACCAATAAAAACTTTCACTAGGACAGTTGAGAATAAGTTTGATGTTCACAATTTCCTCTTTGAAAGAGACCAGTAAATAGGGAACAAGAAGATGAAGAAAAAGAAGTGTGTTTTTTCACACTTTTCACACTGCAGTAAACAAAAATGGCATCATAGGAACAGGCTTATTCTCAGTCCAAAGGTTTGTTTCTGATTTCTTCCCTGATTTAAGGGAAATTTGGGAAACGATCTCACTATCATGAAAGGTTTAATTGATTCACTAACCCAAAAGAAGATGATGACAGTGGGAGGCAGGAGTCACTCTCTCCCTTGCGAGAAAAAAGCAAGAGCCATTCTTATGATCTCTCTCTCTCTCTCCGTAATACAGTCAAGCCCTTTCCAGCACGCGCGATCTGCCACTGCCGCTTTGCACCTTGCAAATGCAAAATCCCGGGGTTTTTGCATTTGCAAGGTGCAAAGTGGCGGGGGCGGATCGTGCGTGCTGGAAAGGGCTTGACTGTATTCCGGGAGAGAGAGAGAGAGAGAGAGAGAGAGAGAGAGATCATAAGAACGGCTCTTGCTTTTTTCTCGCAAGGGCCGGGCACTGGGGGCTTGCAAGGAAGAGGGTGACTCCTGCCTCCCACTGTCATCATCTTCTTCTTTTGGGTTAGTGAATCAATTAATTTGGGAAATGATCTCACTATCATGAAAGTCAGTGTTTTCTGCCCATGGGGCGTTTGGAAGAAAATGCCCCGCGGCATATCCACGTGCATGTAAGGGGAATCAGAAATCCCGGCGTTCAACGCCTAGCACGGCAGAAGAGAAAACGCAGCTGTGAGCAAATACTGGGAAAACCTGATTGATCAAAAGGAAAGAGGCAAAAGAGGGAGGGGTGGTGGTGGACGGAGGTCCCACTGGTATTTGTGAAACACTCGGTCAGCAGCGCTTAAAGTTAACATCCTCGCTCCCACCCACCCAAAGCCACGAAGTCCCCCAATCGCGCATCCCAGAATCACCCTCCCCTCAGGGGGCAGCAAAGCGCCGGTGTTTCCCGAGACAAGCTCCGCCGTGCAATGAAAGCGCCCTGGCTCTAGGGTCGTGGGCTCAGAAAACAATGCGAGCCGAGGTGGCTTCGGCTCCACTCGGCTTTGTTTCCTCAGCCCCAGCTGCTTTCAGTCCGCTCGGGAGGAGGAGGTGGTGGTGGCGGTGGCTCACATTGTTTTCTGAGCCTGCGAGCCTAGAGCTCAGAAAGCGCGAGCCGCCGCCACCACCTCCTCCCCTCCTCCCGAGCGGACTGAAAGCAGCTGGGGCTGAGGAAACAAAGCCGAGTGGAGCCGAAGCCACCTCGGCTCACATTGTTTTCTGAACCCACGACCCTAAACCAGGGCGCTCATTGCACGGCAGAGCTTCTTGTCTCGGAAACACGGCGCTTTGCTGCCCCTGAGGGGAGGGTGATTCTGGGATGCGCGATTGGGGACTTCGTGGCTTTGGGTGGGAGCGAGGACTGACGGAGTCCGCGAAGTGGGGCTTGCCTGCCCTTGCTGGCTGCCTCTGCTTCCTTAGGGGCGGGGAAGGGGGCTCATCTGGACCAAGGGTGAGTCTCCCCTCAGTTTCCCCTGAAGGATCTTCCTCCGCTTTTGCCTTCTCCCTACGTCTTCCCCTGTTAAAATCCCCCCACACACACACTTATTTTCAGGCAGATAGATTTCGTGTCTGAGCATTCTCACATGAGGGTGGGTCTTCCCCCTAAAACAGTTAAAAAAAAAAAACAATATATCCTCATGCAAGAACTTTTCTGCTTCTGATTACCCCCATGCTTACAAGTTGCAAAGGAAGCAGGGAAGCGGCTGCCCAGCTCCGGAGCTCCACACCATTTTTTTTTTTTTCAGAGAGGAATCTCACTTGAGTATAAGCTGAGGGATTTTTTTTCAGCACAAAAAATGTGCTGAAAAACTCGGCTTATACTCGAGTATATACGGTATATTAAGGGGATTGGAAGTCATTCCCTTCATGCTATCCTTACCATATTTTTTTTTACAACAGATTGTCAGAAATAAATTACATGAAAGGGACTGGGGCTGTTAATCTATCTTTTCATCAGCATAATATGATTATGGATAATTTTGTGAGATCAATCATTGACAAGATTATTGCCAGGAAATGGAATGACAAAAGAGACAACTAGAATATCCGTGGATAAAATGTGAACTTGACTAAACAAGGCGGGAACTCATCATAGAAATAAGAGCTTCTTACTTCTTTGCATGTATTTCATCAGTGGACAATGACTCAGATGTGTCATTTAGAAGGATCAATTTCCCTTTTGAGGTATTGGCAAGATCTACCAACAGGCTGCTTGAGGGAAACCTGGAGCAACATTTTGCTAATAAAATTAGTCAAAGTTGCTCAAATTTTGACTGCAGATGTGCAGAATCCCTGAAAATAATGTAAGTACAGACTTGGAATACTATCTGGAATTAATTTTATCCAATGCATTGCACGGAGGTAGGTGGAATGCTAGGAAATATCTGTGTTACCCTTTTGGAAGTCTGCTATGCTCTGCCTAGAGAGATCGGGTTTGGGTCATGTGGTTGTTGACATGTTGTTAGGGAAATGGGTAATATTCAACAGGATTTTCTTAGACCCAGCTATATAAAATAAATGTCATACAGTTTTTCAGTTCTAGGTAAGATTGTTAAAAGAATGGTAATCTTCACATAAAAGCATCCTAAAGTAAATGGATCATTTTTAATCAGCATGGGAAGAAATAGTACTGGTCATACTGGTGGACTTGAAGCTGGTTCCCAATATAGTAAATACATCCGTTCTGGTGTTCTTAGGTGTCCCAGCAGCATCTAATATTACTTTCTGGGCTACCTGAAGGCTTAAGTTCAACCCAGGCAAGATAGGATGGTTATTGATTCTGAAACCTACCAATTCTGAGGTGATAATTTTAATGAGGTTGTAATGGCCCCGAAAGAGGTGGTTTGCAATCTGAGGTTCCTTTAGAAATAGTTTCGACTTTGTCGTTGCAAAGTTGACAGTTTGTATTGCCAGTGGCTTTGCTTTCATGGCATTAATTTGTCATGCTTGTTCTTGAGCAGCAAGTATTAAACTTTCCATTTCTTTCTTGATAGTTTCTATCTTAAGCCATGCCCATGTCAAGTTGTCATCACATTTTCCTTCAATGTTTTTTAAGCAAAGCTTTGGTTTTCCATCTATTTAATCTGTCAAGCTGTTTTTCCTTATATTCTGTCTTTGTTTCTGTTATTTCTATACTGTTCTCAGTTTTCACAGCCTGCACCAATTTTTCTTTATTTTGTTCACATAATCATTCAAACTTCGTTTTTCTTTTTATACATATATTAATGGCTTTAATTATGTTTCCAGAAGTCAGCTTTGATTTTAATATTTTGCAGATCATCCTGATGTATTTCTTTTGTGTTGACTTTGATTTTTCCATTCAAGATGCTATCATTATTATCATTATTATTATATCCTATATGGCTTGAACCAGGGTATTCCCTCCCAAGACTATGTGAGAGATTGTGGAAAAGCTGAAGACGACGTATCTAGATACGTCTTATTTTTCTCAGAATAGGCAACTCGGTCCAAGATGGGAAAAAACACTCAAAGAGGTTCAGCCTTAAATTAACTCACTACAACTGAGATTCGCCATTCCTCCTGTAGTTTTCAAGATTCTGTATTTACCCCTATGGTTATTCTGTTCCTCCATTAAGGCAAATAAAGTTCTCTGAAACAGTGACTCAGTCAGTCACAGATTGTCTTCTAGTTTAATGGAATCCATATCATTATTGCTTCTTTGGTTATTGCCAATTACTTGGGACTTGGTAATGTATTTTCCTCCCTAACCAAGATGAATAGGAAATAACTGGGAATAATTTCCTTTCTTAACGGAAGGAATAATTTCCTTTCTTAAGAGGATGTGTAATAATGAGGAAGACACACAAAGGTGGACCTCAGGGTCTGTCCTCATTCTTATGGCATTCTGAGGAGTAATGAAAATCTGGGCTTTTGATGATTAAGCTGGTAAGGTAGATGCTATTATTGTCCTGTATTATAAGAGTTCCATTGTTTTCATTATAATAAGCTTTATTCTATGCTTTATTTTGTACTTTGCCTAGAGCTTCTAAAGTGAGACAGCTGATAAATCTTAATAAAAATATTTAGGTTTTCATGTACACCATTATGAATCCATGTGGAATGTGCCAGTATATTAAAAACTACATACTAAACACAGAAATATGTTCTTCCTGCCTATTTTTAGTTTGCAAAGTAATGAATTACCTGAATTAATATATTATGCCACTAATGTTACTATGTAAATAACTGCAGTTACTTCTAAACAGATTGTTTTCTGAAATGCAATATTAACTAATATTTATGAACAATTTTATTAGGATATGTTCCCTTAGAGATGCTATTGGAAACACATTCATATCTATCAATTAGAAGCAATATTTTATTAACTATAAACACAGAGTAGGTAACAATAGTGTCAATGATTTATTTTTAAACAAAGATTTAAAAAAAAAAAAAACCTGCAGTGTTATCATTTGTTATACTTTGGTTGAAAACACAAACTGTATCTTCTTTGACTAAAAGAAAATCAAACGACAGTCTGGGAAGATTAGAAGCAGAGGTTCAGCTTCTAAAGAAAATGAAGTTTTTAAATTATACAGCTGCCAGTCAATGATTACATTTATCTATTTCTTTGTAAAAAACAGTTTGTGGGGTTTCTTTTTATGCCTAAGGCCATTTCAAAGTAACATACAATAAAACCAAAATAATTCATTTGCAGCTCTTCCGGAGTCAGACAATTTCTTCCTCTTCTACAGAGAAAAGGACAGTCTTTTTCTATTAAAAATCCCATTTCTTTTGAAAATGAAATATTTCCAAAGTAAGTTCCATCTTGGTTTCACAATCTAAGGAAAAGGACAATCAATAATGTTAGGAAGTGCTCCTGCTTTCCCCAAGCCAAGCTAGATTGTGAAAAATGAATGAAGTATGAATTGTAGCCATGGTTTTATTTTAAAGCTTATATTAATCCTCCTTGAAATATAATTTTCCACACCAGTAACATTTCTAAAATAGTCCAAAATAAAATTATTTCAATAATAGATATTACTAATTTGCAATTATTGGAGTATAGTTTTAGGAATGATTACATCCATCTTTCTCTCCAAGAAACTTATTTTCCAAGACACAGTAACTTAATTTATTCAATTTAGCATGGCCATCTAACCCAAAAGATTCTGGGTCTTACAAAATCTATAGAAAGAAGTAAAACAGCTAAACCAATTAAAAGACACATAAACAGATGCCCTGTTATAAAACAATTAGAACCGGTACTACGAAATACAGTAAGAGTTTAAAAGTAACGTATTCCAAGAGGCTTGTTAATAGACTATACAAGGAAAAGGATTACTATGAAAAGGCTAGCCTCTAAGGCCCTAGAGGATGAGCATAAAAGACATGTAAAAGAGCTACAGAAAATCACAGAAAAAGGACATCAAGTTAAAAATGGATATAATTAAACACAAAATGGGTCAAATAGAAAAAGAAGAATTAGCACAGAAAATTAGAGGTGCTAAACAGAACTACTTTGAAGACGCAAATAAACCAGGTAGATGGTTAGCATATAAATTGAGAAAGGAGAAAGAATCAAGGAAAATATTGCAATTAATAGATGACCAAGGCCAAGTTTGCTATGGTAGTAAAGAGAAGAAGGAAATCATTCAAGACTATTATGGGAAACTATACAAGAGAATATTGATGAAGAGAGAGTCAAGCAGTACTTAAAGAATGCTAAGTTACCTCAGATACCTAAAGAGACTGAAAAAATGTTAGAAAGCAACATAATGATGATGGATGATGCACTCAAGAAGCAAAATAATGGAAAGCACCAGGCCCAGATGGACTTCCGGCAGAATTTTATAAAACATTACAAGAATCATTGAATCTTCCATTGTTAGAAGTTATGAATGAAGTTATGTTAAAAAAGAAGATACCTAAATCATGGTCATAAGCCTATATTACACTTATTCCTAAAGAGGATGCCGACCTATTACAAATTAAGAATTATAGACCCATTTCCTTACTAAATGCAGACTACAAAATCTTTGCTTCAATATTAGCAGAAAGATTTAAAAAATATTTAAATAATTTTATCCATCCTGATCAAAATGGATTTCTGCCAAAGAGACAAATTAAAGAAAATATGAGAGTAATCTTGGACACCTTGGAATACTACGAGGCACATCCTGAAAAACAAATGGCTCTGATATTTTTAGATGCACAGAAGGCATTTGACAATGTGAATTTGGCGATTCATGTTATTATTGTTGGAACAGATGGGTTTTGCTAGAAAATTCATCCAAGCAATAGAAGCTATATACTATAAGCAAATGGCAAAGGTAATGATAGAGGGAAAGCTGACAGACTCTATTAATAAGAAAAGGAACAAGACAAGGGTGCCCACTATCACCTTTGTTGTTTGTGTTAACTTTGGAAGTGTTAAACAGAAATATTAGAGATGAAAAGAATATAAAAGGAATGAAAATTAAAAAAGAAGAATTTAAGCTGCAAGCATTTGCGGATGACCTGGTTTTCATCTTAGAAGACCCTTTAGAAACAGCATCAAAATTGATAGAAAAGATAGAGACATATGGAAAGGTGGCTGGTTTGAAAATAAATAAAGATAAGACAAAGATTTTGACAAAGAATATGCTATTAAGACAAAAGGAAGAACTGGCAGACCTATTGAAAATTCAAGTCACGAATAAGATCAAGTATTTGGGGATATATTTGACAGCAAGATGTAGTACATTAAAAAAGAATAATTATATTGAACTTAAACAGCAGATAGCACTAGACTTGGAGAAATGGGAAAACTTACAACTCTCACTAGTAGGGAGAATCTCAACAATCAAGATGAATATATTACCCAGAATTTTATATTTGTTTCAAACAATTCCAATTAGGCTTGGAAAAGACTACTTTGAAGATTTAAATAAAATTGCATTGAAATATATATGGCAAGGTAAGAAAGCGAAAATAAAGTTAAAACTTTTGCAAGATGCTAGAATTAGGAGGATTTGGTTTGCCTAATTGGGAATTGTACTACCAAGCTACAAATCTGATGCGGGTTAAAGAATGGATAACACTAAGAAATGCTAGATTGTTGACATTAGAAGGACATGATTTGTTGTTGGGGTGGCATGCTGTTTTATGGTACAAAGGAACTAAAACACAGGGGTATTTTAGAAGACATTATATACAGGAGTCTCTGTGGTTAAACTGGGAGAAGACTAAAAGACAATGTTATTTGAAAATTCCAGTCTGGCTATCGACTATTGAAGCTTTTTCTTATCCTATAATATATAAAAAGGAACAAACAGTTAGATATGGTGAAATATTGAATGAAAAGGGTGAACTTAAATATGTACAAAAACTAGAGGAACAAGGTATAAAGATGAATTGGTTCTCATATGCACAAATACATTCAAGGTATGATAAAGATTCTAAAACAGAAGGTTTCTATGACTGACTTAGATAAGATTTTGACAGGTACTGATGAAAAGGTGATTAAAAAATTGTATGGATATCTATTAGAAATTAAACTAGAAGAAGAACAAGTTAAAGAAACTATGATTGCTTGGGAGAAGAATTTTGGATATGGGATTGATCTAGAGAAATGGCAAAAATTGTGGTCTCAAAAATTATAAAATGACATTGTCAACAGCATATAAAGAAAATTTGTATAAGATGTTTTACAGGTGGCATTTCCCCCCGACAAGAATAGCAAGAATGTTCAAGAATAAATCCAAAAAATGTTGGAAATGTCATCAGACACCTGGCTCATATTACCATATGTGGTGGACTTATGTGGATGCCAAAAAATACTGGACTAAAATCCACATGTGGTTGGAGAAAATGACGAAAAAACATATAGACTTGAAACCAGAAATATTTTTATTGGGAATTTTACCTGAAATATATAGTAAAGATTTGAAATACCTGATTGTAAATGTATTAACAGCGGCTAGGATTGAATTTGCTAAAAACTGGAAAAATGAGAAGATACCATCACAGGAGGAAATCATTAAGAAAATATTGGAATGTGCTGAAATGAGTAGATTGACATTTGAAATTAGAGAACAAGAGGATAAACAATTTTATAAAATTTGGGATATTTTCTATCAATGGTTAGATAATAAAGTACAGTAATGAAACATGTAGATTTCTAGAAAATAATAAATATATAAAGATGTACTTTTTTATTATAACTACAAAACGATTTTAGGATAGATTTGGGATGATAATATGAACTGTTATATAATAAATTAAGTAAATTATGGTTATCTTGTATAACATGAATGAATAAAAGTATAGTCAAATGATTGATTAATAATGATACTAAGGTATTTAGTTTTGGATTGACAATATGAGATTATATGCAATGTAATTGTAATTGAAGACTACGAAATGGAAGCACAAAAATAATTTGTAAACCAACCGGCACACTGTATGTACACCTATGGAAGACAGCTCGATGTTTTTATGTTTTGTTTGTGTTTGTTTTTAAAAACCAATAATTTTTTTTTAAAAAAAGTAACGTATTCCAGAATGAAAACATGCACAAAGATGAAAGCAATAATCTTAAACCTGCAGTTCAATTTAATTTACATTAGTCAAAGTTAAATAAGTATTTCATGATAACTTCTGTTTTTGCAAACTATACAATTATAAACTCCTACTGAAAACTGACTAAGCTTAGGTTAGAAAACCATGCTGATAGTTGGATCTTAAATGAGGTTTTTAGGGGAAGGCTTTAATTCATTAGAACAAAAATAGCTTGTTTTTGACATGATCTTAAATTTGACACAAAGTTTTTTCTATTAAAACAGAGAAACATTAAATGAAGATTTTATATATACAGTAAAGAAACCATTATAAACAAATTCAGAATGATCAGACAAATGATCAGAGTAATATACCATATACCATACATTTACCATACACAAACACACATGTGTATATATGTTTGTATACATAACTGAGGCAATGGAGAAAAAGCAGGCCTCTTCTTGTCTTATAGGCTCTGTCGGCAGCTTTTGATACCAAAACTATGAGGAATGAAGATAATAAGAGGTCCACAGGCTAAATTATATGAACAATTAATGGAACTAGGTATATTTAGTGTAACAAAGAGAAGGTTAGGGGAGTTATGATAGAGGTCTTCCAATACTTGAAGGGCTATCATGGGCAAGAGAAGGTCAATTTATTCTCCAGAGCACCTGAGGAAAGGACAAGAAGTAATGGGTAAAAGCTCATCAGAGAGATATCAAAACTGGAAATGAAGAATTTGCTCATTGTGAGAATGAATAATCAGTGGAGCAGCTTTGCTCCAGAATTGTTGGTGCTCCATCATTAGAGATTTTCAAGAATAGACTGGACAACCATGTGACCAGGATGGTACAAGGTCTGCTGCATTGAACAGAATTAGACTGTAAGACCTCTGAGGTCCCTTCCAGCATTATGAGTCTATGTTTTGTTCTACATATATTCTAAAATTAGTCTTATATATTCTGGTCAAATATATATCTGAACTGCTTGTTTCTTAATTTAGTTAGAAAAATATGTCTTAAATAATTCTGGATGGCCTACAAATAAAATGTATTAGACAAACAAAAAAAATGTGATATAATTATGGTACCTTATGAACCAAATCACAAAACAGATGTCAAGTCCACTAATAATCTGGCTATAAGGACTGAGTGGAAATTTTGGGAATACCTGGGAGGAAAGCTGTTTCACAGACTATGATAGAGAGGGTATCTCTCCTGCATCCATCTAGATGAAAGTGTTTTACCCAAGAGACTCAGAGCATATTTTTCTTGACAGATCTGATGGGATGGGAAGTGGTCTTGCAATATATTTGCAAGTGGGAAAAAAGCAACAATCAAAAATAAAGAATCCTGCCTTGGGCAGGCGTTAGACTAGAAGTTCTCCAAGGTTACTTAAAGCCCCATAATTATATGATACAGAACTTTATATTACCATGTTTAGATTAAGGAGAGATTCTGTTGACATCACATTTCAATTCCCGGAGAGCAGACTGAATATCAAACTAAGAAGATACAATTGCTCATGTATGTTGAGACCTGTCAACACCAGCATTTTTTCTATCTGGGCAAGCAATGCCAGGAAGATGATGATTTTAGAGGTCTTTCTGGACTTATGAATCATGTTTGACCAGGAAGTATAACTGGATGCATAATTTTCATTGATGCATTTTATAACTTTACATACCACAGAATAAACTATAACTTTTATCTTCATTATCACCAATCATACAACCTAGTACACTTTATATGGCTACCTTTAAAGTCTTAAAGGAAATTTCAATGTTTCAATAATGCAATGGCCTATACAATTCCTGACTTAAATCCTGTTCCTTATTTTACTTTTCACCATTTCTTGTTACTGATATAATTTGGGGAACAAGAGTTTATTTTTAATTGTATTGTTGTTTTAATTTTGTAATATAACTGCAAATTTTTGAGAGTTATTTTATTACTATGAAATTTACATTAAATATAAATTTTAAAATAATAAAATGTATTAGTGGTCTTGAAAATGGAATTTTGGAATTAATCTTATTCTTGGCAACTATATTGTGCATTTTTAAAAATTTTTTAATTAGTTCTCATAAACAAAGCTACAATAATTTTATTTGGTGTCCTGGTTTTCTGCCCATTCATTCTTACTGTCACTACTTATACCTTTAATATTTATTTTGTTTTGTTATCACAACTATTTTGCATGGCAGAACAATGCATAATATAGAAGGTCATCTTTATCACCTGACTGGCCCAAATTTTAATAAGTAATCTCAGAAATTTCTATTACCCGGGAAAACTTATGTAGAAAACATGTGTTCTGTGAACCATTGATACTATCTGTAAAGTGAATTCATGACAGCAAGAATATTAGTGGCATATAAAAACAGAAACTGAAAAATACTGCCTCCCCTCCTTTCATTTTTACAAACACTAGCTTTCAGAAGCCACATGAGTTTATCAATGATAGTTTGGATTTGTTTGCCAATGTCTTTTCCATGAATTCAACAAGAATTCATAGAATGTAAAAAGGATGCTACTTTTGCATAACAATCTATTTTCAAATTAAATCAATATGAAAATTGTGAAAATTAGAAAACTTAAAAAAAGCCATGCATGCAAAAATATTCAACATTACATTCCGAAGCTCCACCACTATTGTAATTTAAGTCTCAGCTCACAATAAGAAAGCAGCATTTGTTTCAGTCATAATAAAATTCTCTTTTGCCCAGATATAAATTATCTGCTTCAAAGCAGTTCAAACATTCCCCTGCAGTTATCTATTCTGTAGAGGAGGGGAAAAATTATTTAAAATGCAGAGACTTCTGCCTTTTGATCCTGTTATTGTTTGAGCTGTGATAACTATTAATAGCTTGTCTGTCTGTCTGTCTGTCTGTCTGTCTCTCTCTCTCTCTCTCTCTCTGTGTGTGTGTGTGTGTGTGTTCTCTTCAAATAAAAATATATGGAAGAAAATGAAGGTGTACTTTTTATTTTCCAAGAAATATACAGCAATGCCAATGGGAAAAAATATTTTTGGAATACTAATCTATCTTCTCTTTTTAAAAAAGTTTTTTTTTTAAACTACTTTTTTTTCCTAACACTGGTGTGCCCTGGAAAGTTCCTAAGTAAGGATTTTTGGTTTTTAATTTCTAAAAAAACCCTGCTTGAAACACAATTTTCAAGATTAAAAAAAAACTCTATTTAAACTATTCCTAGCAATGTTTTCAATTTGCTATAAAAAGCAACTTTTAAGTATCTCACATCCTTTAAAGAATACCTTGTTCTATTTGAGCAGTTTAGTTCTCTATAAAGTTTACTTAAAAGTACATACAACAGTTATCTAAGAGATTATAGCTTCCTCAAATTCCTTTAGATTTAAATTAGTTTCCATGAGAATTGTTTCAGTCTAAATGTTTGGCTTAATTTCATTTGTTCAACAAGGTTTATATATGTATAAAACAACTCAAAAATTAAATAACCTGGTAAGTTTGTTTCTACTAATTCTATAGACTATTTCAACATACGTTCATAACAACAAGAGTCATTCCACTCCCTTTCCCCCTTTTTTAACAATGCAAATGAACACTCAAAACCACCTACATATTTAAACCTAGTACTGTACAAGTCAAGCTTAAAGTGAGAAACATGTAGACCAAAGGGCAAGGAACCCAACCCAGAAAGTATCATGACTACAATTTAATGTCCAGAATATTTTGGCAATCAATATTTTTGGCTGGGAGTGTGGGGGGCAGGATGGACAGTCATGGGTGGGGTGGGGTGGGGGGAGCAAAGACAGAATTTCGCCAAGAATCTTACAGGTAATGGTAATAAAATACAAAATGGGAGAGTTTCGCCAGGAGCAACATTTGAACTATCACCCCTTTAGTTTCGTCAGGAGCAACATTTCTATCACCCATTTACTCCAGAACGTTGTCGCAGATCAGTTTCCTACCGTAAAAGCTCTTAGGAAACCCTGGAGCCAAGTTAAGCTAGGGGACCTGTGCGCCTCTGACATCAGAAGTGGGCTACACAACCGAAGGGAGCTATAGGAAGAAGTACATCGTTGAGAAATTAAGGGAACCTCTATTGCAAAAGGCGCGGCAACCCCACCAAAAAATAAAATAAAATAAATAAAAGCAGATTTCGGCCTCACTCACCGTCCACCGTCTTCTTCTTGAAAAGCGAAGCCATGGCGGCGTCCCAAGACCGAAACGAGTGGAGCCGCCGGCCTCCTTCCTATAGTTCTCAGGTGACCAGGAAGCTGCTTCAGCGCAGAGAGACGGAACGAGGAAAAAAAACCCGCCTCTCTTACTTCTGAAAACGCCAAGGCCGTGGCGTCTGGCAGCGCTGGAGGTGGAGCTGGAATCGGGCTAGACTGGGAGGCGTTTCCCCGCCGCGTTCGCCCCTTGCCTGCCTTTCCAAGGGCTGCGGCTTCAGCTGCGCGCAGTTTTTGGCGTGATAAGAGCGCGCTGAGCGTCAGCTGGGCTGCTGCCGAGGCTGCTGTTAGTCCTCCAGAACTGTCGCCTGTTAAGGAGAAGCACTAACCCGTTCCTTGTATGAACACAGCCTATTTGGGAAGGCGGCGGCGGCGGCGGCCCCCAAGCATCCTTATCCCTTTAACTCCATTCTCCCTTCTGAACAGGAAATATTTCCGAAAGGCACATTCGCTTGACATTTTTTTTTTTTTTTACAAGGGAAGGAATGTAACAACCTGTAAAATCAGGCTTGTTTAATATTTCTTGTAGAGCAATCGCTTGAAGATAGAAAAAAAGAAGCAATACCTTGAAAATTGATAAAATAGCAAGCTGGTAGATGACGGGTTCTGAAAACAACCTTTCCAGATCCATGTTTATCAGGAGTTATCCTGTACAAAACTGAGTTCTTTTATTAATGTAATGTCAGGTACTCTGGCTTTTTTCAGATGTTTAAATATATTGGTTATCCATGATTGAAGCACACAGACTTAGTAGATACTTGAAGGTTACAGTAATGTACAGTGTGATCTTAATGGTAATGGAGGCTATTCTGCCTGGTGATATAAGTATTTTGTGCATTAGGTAATCTTGTATTGACTATACATTCTTGAAAGTAGAATTTGACAAATGACTAGCTGAACCATCTTTTTATACTTATAATTAGATTGAGAATACAATTTACATGATGCTAGGGAATTGCCAACTTTATTTCTAGAAGCGCTAAGATTCTTGTTTATCTTTTGGCATCTTATTTGGCAATGGTTTTTGTAAATACTTCGATTAATCTATACAAACAATAAGGTATGCAACAAACCAATTGATTTAAAGTGATGATACAGAAACGGAATCCATTCACATAGATCAATATAATCAAGAAAAAAGGTGTAATATTACACTTTGGGATCATACATTTTTTAAGAATTATGAAGTGAATACCATAAAGAATTTATAAGATCACCAAATATAAACTATCACAAAATAGAAATTACCATACAGTAATTCTGAGGAAAGAAAAATTATTATTTTTGAATATAGTTGTGTTCATAAATGATATATTTTGTCTTTCCAAATAAATAGCTAATAAATGTAAAGTCTAAAAGAGGTTATATTTTTTACTGTAAATACATTTTTTCTGAAATAATCATATTTGAATAACATCCACTAACATGTAGCCATATTCCAAAAAGGTAGTATTTTTAAACATAACTTAAAATATACTTATTTTAAAAGTATACTTTTAAAGCTAAATATTAAAAATCATTGCTAGTTTTCATTCTTTATCTTTTTAATAAGAAACATTTAGCCATGTTTTCAAAATACCTTGAGAACAAGATTCCATCCTTAATGCATATAATAACACAGTTACCTTAGAATTAGACATATAGTTTGAAGTCAGCTTCAAGAATAGGTAGCCTTTTTGTGTTCTGATATCTGACTGCTTTCTTGATACTTCATGGCATTTCTGGTTCTTGTTGTCTGTAGCTGAATTGAATTTTTCATATTATTTTGCAGCATCCTCTGAAAGCATCTGACTGAGATTATAGCTTTGTAGTTAGGTACCTTTATTTTGAACATTCATATATAGCCAGCCATCCTATTTCAAATCTTTCATGTAAGCCTGAAGATTTGTATTGCCAACTCCACATTTGTATCTAGCCAGCCATCCTATTTCAAAGCTTTTTTGTAAATCTGAAGATTTGTATTGCCAACTCCACACTTGCTGAAGTGCATTCACCAAGAGAGCTACTCCAATAGATATGCAGGACATGTCTTTCTTCATATTCTTTCAGTTCCTGTTATGTCTCAGGCTTACAGAACCATTTTAATGTAGTTTAAAGTATTAACTGAAGTGCTCTCTAGCTTCACGAATCTACCAATTCAAGTGCTGTAAAAAGGGAGTTGCTAACTTACTTCATTTCAGCTCCATTGCTTTGCATGATGTGACACTGCACATGTGACAATAAAAGCAATTACGTCATGACAGTCATCTAATTCTTGATATTCAAGGTTTGTACTTAAAGGATCATAGGCTTTTGTATCATTTGGTATTCGTTTGTTGAATCTTCTTTAATAAGATGTGTTTACTGAATCAATCTTTATAAACTCATTTTCTGAAGTTTTAGCTTCTCTTATAAAGAACTGGCAAGTCCTGACCACAATGAAATCTTTCTTTTTCTCTCAACTTTCTTTTTTCATATTTTGCAGATTAATTTTTCCCTCATTTTCTTATATGATTAAGCCACCTCAATGTACTTTTTTATATTTCTATATTCAAACTACATTTAGTTTGATTTCTTGTTCTACCACAGGACGTTTTTACGAAAACATTCATACTGCAACCTGTTTGAATGAGTTTTTGTAATATATCCAAGTATTCCAGCTACAAAGTGGGCAGAAGCATTCTCAAACATAACCATCTTTGTTTTTTTCTGACAAATAGTAATCCCTCCCAAAATGCCATATACTATCCACTACCTTTCCACTAGCATTTATGCATCTGAAAATTTTTCCAACCATTTCCCCAATGTTAGCAAACATTTACCAATGTAGACAAGTTCATTTGTTTACTCTAGTTTTAAAAATAACATTCTAAACTGACCCACATTTTAACCTATAGTTTCAGCCTTAACGTTTTCAGCATTCTTACAACAGATTCATAATTTGTTGCAGTTAAGCAGTATTTGCTAAGTAATTCTTCTTCTGCCTGAATCTTCTACTGAAGTGTGACAAAAGTGTGACTTTTGGAAATTTAATTATTGTGAAGCATTTTGAAATCAGAAATATTCAAGTTCAAGGATGAAATTGTTGGAAGAAATATCCTTCTGGGGTCAGTTCCAAGTGAGGAAAAAGACACTGGAAACATGGAGATTGTTTGGAAAGATGGTTTAATGGTGGACAGGACCACATGGCTTGGAGCTCCAAAGTGAAATGCTTCAAGATGTTGGGTGAAGGAAAAGAACAGCCAAGATGCTGAGAGACCCTTAGTTACATACCCTTTGTTGGCCCCCACCTTAGTGTTTCCTGTTCCTGTGTAAGAAATGTATCCAATTGGCTGTCAGACTCCCAGGGGTGGGGGTCTTAGCTAACTTTGTAGGCTTTTGTCTGGACCACATGGATTCACTTGAGTGCTGACTGATGCAATCTTCCCAGGCCAGGTGGTGAGATGGGTAGAGGTCTTTGTTATTTAGAATACTCTGGCCCAGACCTCAATGGCCCGCCCATTAACAAAGGTATGGGGGGGCTGAGCTTCTGCCTTTCTGAGTTTCTACTTCCCTTTTAGGGGTAATATTCTGCCTTATTCCTAGGATATTTCAATTTTCTAAGAGAGGGGTGAGTGCTAACTTCCTAAAAAATGATATTTCTTTACAAGATAATGCTAACACTTCTATATAGAGGGCTTTATGCAGTTTTTTCCCCCTAGCATATTGTAATAATGGAGTGGTTTACTAGGAGCAGAAAAACATATACAAATGTACTTAGCCATGAAGTTGATTGGAGCCCTTGGGCTAAGTACTGAACATTTCCAGATGGTGATTTGATGTGATGCAAATTTCCAATTCCCCAACATCCTCAGATAATCTATTTCGATTTTTTCTGAGTTGCTTCTGAAATGATTGAAACTTGGTATCCAGCAGTTTCAACTTTATAGGCATCTGTTTTCCAGATAGAAGATATTTAATGCTGTGTCCCTCTTTCTCCACAAATAGATTATGTTTTATATTGCCCATTTGAGTATTCTGCTGAGACTTTTGGTCATGGGGTAAAGCCCTGAAATTTATTTTTTCCCTTACTGTGTTAGTCTTGCTAGCTTGCTATATGTGTGTAGTTCCCTGCTGTATGTGTGTAGTAGCCAGAATGTTGCTTTACTTTACAATGACACTCTGGTGAATGGAAAGTTCCTGTGGCTTCTGAATACGTTTGTTAATTGCTTTTTAAAATGATATCCCCCTTCCGGCCTATTGGAAGATCATTTTGCAAACTACCAGTCAAATCTGCAGCAATATATGTGGACAAATTGCAACTATTATTATAACACATGAATATTGTGTGTATTGGGTCAGGAATACTAGAAATGTGTTACTTTTCTTGTCAAAAAAAGCATGAAAAGCTATTTGTTAATTCAATAGAGCACTAAAATGTGTTTCTGTATGTGACTGGTTCTATATGTCTTATTGGTTATTCATCTTGAAACAAAGATGTGCACTGATTGGTTGGCATTCTGCTGAGTAATTGGATCTCTGCAAACTCCAAATTTGCAATAATGTAGATAGTATCAGGCTAGAAATATTTAAAGTTTTTGGATGAAGATAAGAACAGAAATACAGATAAATTTTAAATTATTTTAGAAATTATTAGATAATAAGACTTGTCATGTGACAGATCTAATTCATAGGGTAGTTGTACATATTCATTAGCAATAGCACTTAGACATATATCCCGCTTCATAGTGCTTTACAGCCCTATCTAAGTGGTTTACAGAGTCAGCATATTGCTCCCAACAATCTGGGTCCAATCTTAGGACTTCTAATTGATAAATATAGATTATAGATAGACATATAGATATATAATATGTGATCCTTTAAAAAAGCTTGAATATTTACAAAGAAGCTAATACTACTGTGTTAATTGTTTTTATAGCCTAAGATAAATGATAAGAGGTATATTTCTAATAGTGATCAACTCATAATTTTTAAGTACACACAGATTTGTGAGTATATGAACATTGTTGCAAAATTGCTTTTGCAAAACTGCTTTTCTTTTTATACCTTGATATCAATCTCCTTATGCATTTCAGTTATTATTTGAAGAAAATACATAATATTTGCTGAAATTACTAGAATTACATTATATAGCTATTAGGAAAAACATTTAAGTGAAATATATTTCCATTAAAGATTTTTTCCCTTCTTTTCCTCTCTGATTTTTTTAAAAATAAACTAATACTGAACTTGTGATGGTATAAATTACAAGGATTTATAATCATTTCCCATTTAATGGAAGCCCTGAGTATAATGAAATTCAAATCTTATTGAAATATATATTTTTAATGTGGCTTGAGAAAAAACATGTTTTTTGTGGCAATTTGTAAAAATCTAAATAAATGCTGCAATTGTAATTTTACAAAGTTGTGATGATTTATGGTGCGTCCACTTGCATTGTTCTGGAAGGTTTATATCAGGTAAGCATACAGAGGAAAGCACAAAGACTTGGGAAGCAACGATGTCTTTATTGAATATTATTGGTTGATGTGACTACCTTTGCGCTGAATTTTATGAGATGTATTGTCTTTTACAGGTAGTCCTCGACTTACAACAGTTCATTTAGTGATCACTCACAGCACTGAAAAAAGTGACTTTATTTTTCACATTTAGAACTGTTGCAGCATCCCCATGATCACATGCAGGGGTGGGATCCGACCGGTGTAACTACCGGTTCAGTGATTTACGTTTTGCGCTGTGCGTGTGTATGAAATGTTGTCAGCTTGCTACCTGAACAGCTGAGCAGCGCTGTGCATGGGTGCGCAGCATTTGAAAAAGCACTTTTTTCCTGCTTTTTCAACCGCAGCTGTGCTGCGCAAAGCAGCTGAGATTGAAAAAGCAGGAAATAAAGGATAGGGCCCGGGCAGGCGGGTGGGCCAAAACAGCAGCAGACACAGAACCGGTTTTATGTCTGCTGCTCTTCAGAGCTACTGGTTCTACAGAGCCGGACGGAACCGGTATAATTCCACCCCGATCACATGGTCAAAATTCAGACACTTGGCAACTGACTCCTATTTATAATGGTTGCAGTATCCCAGGGTCATGTAATCCCTTTTGCAACCTTCTGACAAATAAAATCAGTGGAGAAGCCAGATTCACTTAACAACTGTGTTACTAATTTAAAAATTCAGTGATTCACTTAATAATTGTGTCAAGTAAAGTCGTAAAATGGAATAAAATTCACTTAACAAATGTCTTGCTTAGCAACATGCACTTTGGGCTCAATTATGGTTGTAAGTGGAAGATAACCTGTATTATGCGTTGTTGTATTGTTGGTTTTTACCTTATTTTAACCATTTGTAATCTGCCTCGAAGACTGAAATGAGTCTGTAAAATTATTATTACATATTAACATTACATATTAATTGTTTTTCTATTCAAGCCTGTTTTCTCTTGCACTGTTTATTGAATACTCATTACTCTTTACTCTGTGCCTCTCACCTGGGCTTGGGAGTTCACAGGTAAAGGAGAAGCATGAGATAAAGCAGCAAGAAATCCCCCCCAATCTCTCCACACCATTCTTCAAAGCCCTCATGCTAATGTCTGTGACCTATCACTGGTGCTATTTCTGAACATGAATCTAGTGTCTTTTGAAAGAGATAGATTCCTATAATTTTTGTAGAGAGCTTTCATCTCACTGAAGTTATTTTGGATATTGGTTTATAGCCCCAAGAATGATAGCCAAGAGTCAGAAATAGTCTAAATGACAGGTACAGACTGCTCTTCCCCTTTCATCTTTCTCTCTCTCTCCTTCTAATTTGGTGAGAGCTGTCCTGCTTTTCTAGGAAGACTTTCACCATCCTGCAAGTCAGCTGCAAACTAAGGTGTGCTGTTGAGGTGCTTCCCAATAAAGCAGGAGAATGAAGCCTGGCACGAGATGCTTTGAGGGAGGGAAAGCAAGGGCAGGAATCCAGTATCTTTCCTTAGCTTGTGCCATATTAAATTTTTTGGCAAGCAGTTCTGTCATGATAATTTTTCCTTAGCACAAGTTAGGAAATTTCCTTATGAGGATTCTAATGAGGCAAATAGAGTTTGGCAATGAAAGCATTTCAAAGTTTGCTGCCATACTTTGCTCTTGGCATGAACTAGAAGGAAACACATTAAGCTCAGTTATAAAAGAGAACGCTAAGTGTCTAAAATATATCTATCTATTATTCATTATCCGTTGTATCTGAAAATTATCATTCCAGATATTCTTAATATTTTAGGCTTCTTGGTCTTATAATCATCAAGAGAATTTAACTAAAAAAAGTTGCAAGAAAATTGATTGGAGTTAAGAACAACTTCATAGTATTTATTTGTCCCATGTGTTCAAATTAAAACAATGATAAATTTTCATTTTGCCTTCTTAATACTATCCCATTGAAATTTTCATAGAGGAATACTTGAAAACTTTTTATGAGTATTGCTTTGCCCTTATGTAGGAAAGAGAAAGTTAAAAAGTTTGTAATGATCATTTTATTCTGGAATACAATTTTTTCTCAAGTTGGTTATTTGAAATATGCTAAATTGTGATAGATGATACCAAATATATACTCATTATTCAGCTGACTAATGGTTTATAGGCTAAATTTTCTGTGGCAGCCAATTAGTTCAATGTGTAATTAATTCAGTGGAGATACATTCATCTATTAATGGTTTAATGTTTCTTCTTTTTTTCTTTATTTCTTTTACCACTTAGAGTGTCGAGAAAGGTTTAATGTTTACTCTAACTAAAAGCAATGGGAATAAGGTAAGTTTCATAAGGCAGAAAAATTTCAGATTATAAATTATTCCATTTTTCTTTGTTTAATTTGTTATCACTCCATAATAGAATAGAGGGCTATACGGGCCTATATCTTAAATTGTTGATATATTTTGAATGTTTTCCAGTTATTTGATATATTAATGATGCTGATAATCATGTTAATGACTAACACATTTTTAGTCACTATTCTTTGAAATGATCGGCAACATGAATACAATGCATACAACTTTTTGCATACCATTAAGTAGTCCTGGATCCCTCTTTTGATTATCAGACTGCTGCATGAATCTGATCAATTATGGGGAAGATAGGTTGGAACAAAATGGTTTTGTATTACCTCTGAACAGTTTTTTCTTTAGCCAATGGAAAAGTTAAACTGTTGTTGACTGAATGTAGCATATTGTTTTGGGAAACCAGAAGTGCAGTTTTCATGGCCCTGTTCTCCTGGTAGAATCCTTGATTACTCTACATAATGTTAATTTAATGTAACTAACTTACATAAGCAAATAACAATAAATGTATCTTTAAAAAACTGTATATAATGCAATTTGCAGGACTTTGAGACAGGACAGTGCTAGAAAAAATGACAAAAGTGTTGTTTTGCTTTGGTCATACATGTCCATTTTAATAACAGTAACTGCTGGAAGCATTTCACTTTCTTTCATGTTTTCTTCAAGACTCTTGATAATTTTAAACTGTGACAGATATGTGGAACACATTAAAGAAGAATATTTCTGAATTGTATACCAGAAACTCATGAGAGATCTACTTCAATATTTTTGCCTTTAACAGGCATGGAAGCAAATGATTTTTTCTACAGTTGTTACTAGAATCTTATTAGAATATTTTTAAAAATTGTAAAAAATAGGTAAGGTTTTTGTCTAGGATCCTTTGAGATTATTTTAAAATAAAAAGCTGAAAACAATAAATGATATCCAAAACAATTATTCTTTCTTGATTTTCTGTAGGAGCTTACAATGTTGTTGGCAAGACAAATGTACCAGAAAATAAGTTGGTTTTTTATGTTCTTTATAAACTACCTTCATTCTCTATGCATACAAAACTTTAATATATGTCTCATTTAATATTTATAGTGAAGAAAAACAGTAAGCTATGGATTGTACTTGACATAACCTTTAATCTAACCATATGAGGGTATAGTCCTAAAATATACATTTAAAAGACACCATTATTTGTGTGAGAAAGATTTGCACAATTTTCCCTGCATTGCACTGAAATAAATGGTTCCTGCCAAAGAGAAGTAGTTTAAGGCTTTCAGCCAAGTCTAGCTTCATCAACCAAGGAAAGTAGGTAAATATGTTTCTTGAGGGCATTCATAAAAACTAATGCTTATATTTTAAAGGCATTTAACTTGCAAACTTTCTACCTATAAATGACTTTGCCCAAGGAAGAATAGACATCAGGGATGGCTAGCGACTTCAGAAAGTAAATATTGTTAGTATTTCATCATCAGCTTCAAAATATCCTTAAGGCAAAAGTTTATTTTTTTAAATGAGATAGATTAGATGAAATTATTTATTATTATATACTCCAGAGTCAACTGGGATTTCTCCTAAATGCTTTTACAAATAAAATAGCCAATCTTGAGTTAATTTTAGCCTGAAGCTTTTTGACTTTTTATATGCAGAGATAATGGGGGGTGGAAGATGCAAAACTGTAGACTTTTGGCCATACAGCAAATTCTTCCCAACCATGTCTAATAAATTATACAGAATTGCAAACTAAAAATGGTTTGGGATTGGAGGAATTCCCAGAAATAATATGCAAAATATATTACCCTTGATAGTTAGGAGATGTTGTATTTTGTATAGTAGTTGATGCTATATGAATGAATATTTTCTGTATTATGTGTTAGAAATAATGTGTAGTCCAATGTTACACTTTAACAAATTAGTTAAGAAATTATTTTCAAATAAAATGCATTTATTCCTAACCACTTGCTTCATTTGTACGTACCATCATATTTAACAGATATTACATATCTTACCATGTTATTAATCCCGATTGTAGACATTTGGTTTAAATATATCATTTTTTTCTCTTTATTAATTAAGCTACTCCTGATCTATATAAAACTACTATGCCTTATATTATTCTAAGACCCGTTTAATTACCAGTAATCTTTCTACAGAACTTTCATTTTAAATAATATAAAGAATTGTTATAATGTGCACAATTGAATGGAATACTTAGAATATAAAATGCCGGTAATATCCTAATTCTAATAATAGAATCATTTTCAAATAACTGTGCATAGGATTTTAGCTTAATTCATAAGGTAATGATTAGACAACACAGCTATTAAATAAATCATTAAAGTAATGCTTCAGTGGAATAAAAGCTAGCTTGCTTAAATTAGAAAACTGCAGCTAAACGTCACTGACTTTGAATTATTAATAATTTGAAAATTGCAACAGAGAATTTTTTATTATTTCTGTTCCTTAAAAGTTTTATTCTATCACACTGGTTAATACTTGTCACTTTTATGGCTAATTGAGAATATAAAGAGCCTGTCGATAGTCCAATAACATGTTCAATGTCTGCCTAGAAACTTGATATAAAGCCTTGAAAATCACTAAAAATAAGCTCCCATGGCATGGGGAACCAGAAAAATCAGGCAATTTAACTGGGCTCTAAAGAATGATAAATACAGCTTTTCCTGTTCTTGTTTTCCTGTTTTGATTTGTTAGTTGTCACTGAAAGTCCGTATAGGCTGAATCAAACAATTTATGACAAACCTTTATTTGTGCAGTACAGAAGTATTCATAATATGATCCTTGACTATTGTTTCTATAGCATATCTCTCTCTCTCTCTCTCTCTCTCTCTCTCTCTCTCTCTCACTGTGTGTGTGTGTGTGTGTGTGTGTGTGTGTGTGTGAAAAACTGGCTTTGTTTTTAAATTTTAATTTAAAATCCAGTATTTGGATTCCATTAGGGATTATTGAAATTAATCTAAATAAAAATAGTTGGAGAAGGCTATTATAAAATGCCTGTTTTGTGGTGCTAGTACAGCAATGGAAGAAAACATTTCATTCACATTTCTGCTGAATAGCATATTTCACACAGTCCTTTTGTTGATAATTGCCTAATTAGTTTCATCATTACTTGCTAGGTTAGCTAAATTCTGAAATGATTCTTACTCTGCTGTGTTTATTCATTCATATGGGAAGTAATTGGGATGGCTTCCCCAGATGACAGTTTAGACAAAGAAGAGCCAGACCTGTCTCTGGGGACTTTGGATGATGGTGCGGAGGAGCACTGAGAAGGTGCTGAGGGCTCTGAGCCAGGAGTGGACAGACCAGGTAATCAGAAGGGTCACTAGAAGCATGACCAGGTGAATGCTGGCTGGAACAGAAAAAAAAGTGAGATGCAGTTGCAGCCAGAGGTCCTATTGGAGGCACAGGGTGGAGAAAGCACACAGCTGAAGCTCATCAGAGGAAATGAGGAGGAAATGCCTGCTCCACCACATATTTGGATGCACAGGGCTGAGCAGAGGCAGGAGGAACAGAGGCTATTCACAAGGTATCAGTGTCGGCCCTCCTACAGAATTGCACTGGCAAGTGCCTTTCTCAGTCGAGCTGCTCCGAGCATCCAGAGAGTGGGAGGTGCTCTAGTCTTCACCAATTGCGGGCTGAGCTATAATTGAGGAACGCTCCTCCCACCACGTGGCTTCTCCATGCGTTCCCCAGTTTTTAGCTCAGCCTCGCAAGAGACAGGCAGCTATAGATCATTCTCCTTGGCCGTTTCAGGATTTCTGTTTCATTTTCAGGTTTGATCGTTTTCGTTTTGGCTTCTTTCCTTGATCCCTGCACTTTTGAGTTTTAGTTGTGTGTAAAGGAGCGAAGTTTCGCCCCTCGGGGGAGATAGAGGGGTTTTAGAGCCTTTGCTCCCCCCACCCCCCTTCCCTCTTTCCTGCCTTTTCAAGCCGTTCCTGCTTTTAAGCAGCAGCTTACTATCGTGCTCTCCTAGCGCGCGTTGTGTCTTCCCCCTATGAACGCCTTTTCCTAGCCCTCATTTGTCCAGCTCAATCTTTTTAGCTGACTGCCTTTTTCTTAGGGCTATTCCATCTCTGAGCCCTGCGTCCAGCCCGGTAGCCATTTTTAGGCGTGCCTCGTGGCGGGCGCCATTTTGCCCAGGCTCAAATTGCTGCGACGTTGATAGAGCCCCATAGCAGGCCCTACAGGCCTGTGGGAGCTTTTATTTCAGAAGGGGTGTTGTGGCCTTGTGCCCTGTTGCCCCATTTTAATTGTTCACATTCCGCAGCCTGCTCAGAGGCGAAGACAGGCACCTACTTCCCAGGTTGTTGGGAGGCAGCCTCAGAGGCCTTTACAATTTCTTTCCTGGTATATTTTTTCGTGTTTTAAGTTTGGCCTCAGCGTTCATTTGGTTAAATTTGGTTGTTTAGAGATAGTTTTCTCATCTTAATTTTTCACTATTTAAAAAAAAATTATATTTTATTAATAATTTAGTTCCTTTTTTTGGTCATTTGGTGCAGTTTTTTATTGTATACCCTTAGAGGTGTTTTTTCCTTTTCCAAAAAATAAATAAAAAAATTATATATATATATATATATATATATATATATATATATATATATATATATATATATATATATGGATCTTTGGTTGTTCGGTTTTCTCCGCGTAAGATTCAAAGTATCTAGGCAACGTTTCGATGAAGTCTCATTCATCATCTTCAGGCTTCTGTCTCCGGCTCTGTGCTTCTCAGAGTAATGGAGATTGCAGCTGCTTCCTCCTTTAACTGCCAGTGGGGTGGGACTTGATTGGGTGGGGGCTTGGCTGTGTTCTGATTGGGTGGGGTGTGTTCTCATTGGTAGGGGTTTGGCTGTGTTCTGATTGGTTGGGGGTTAGCCGTGTTCTGATTGGTTGGAGGCGTGTTCTGTTCAGGTGGGGGCTTGGTTGTGCTCAGGTTAGTCTTAGTTGCTGGGGGATTTGAGCTGGAGAGTTGTGATCTTGCTGTTTGGCTTCTAGTTCGTGGTCCTGCTGCATCTTCATAGTGGGTGTCGGTTTGCTTCATGTATGGCTCAGAGGGGTTTGAAGTGGGTAGTGATGCAGCTGCAGTGCAGCTTCTGGTCCATGGTCGTGTCTCATTTTCTGAATGGGTGGGAGTCTGTTTTCTACATGGAAGTGTGGTGGTGGCATCTTGTGTGGCTCTCATGGGTGTGGGTCCGGTGTCCTTCTTCATGTTAGGTACTCGTCTGTTCATGAGGGCGGGTTTCCAAATGGCTGGAAGGCGGGAGGTGTCATCTCGTTTGTTCATGCTGTGTGGGCGTTTTCTATCTCTATGGCTTCTCTGATTATTCTGCTGTTGAAGTGTTCGGTTTTGGCGATAGTTCTGGTATTTTTAAAATCAATTTCATGTCCTGTGGCTTTGAGGTGTTGGACCAGGGAAGAGGTCGTTTCTTCTTTTTGATTGAGTTCTTATGTTCTTCAATGCGTGCACTTATTCTTCTGTTAGTTTGTCCAATGTATGTGGTAGGGCAGGCAGTGCAGGGGATTTCGTATACTCCTTGGTTTTCTAATTCGATTTTGTCTTTGGGGTTTCTTAGGATGGTGGATATTTTTCTGTTTGTGCAGAATGCTGTTTTGATGTTGTGTTTTTGGAGGATCTTGCTAATTTTGTCTGTAGTGCCTTTTATATATGGGAGGAGGGCTTTGCCGTTTTCTTGTTCTCTGTCTTGGATTTTGGTTGGGGTTTCTTTTTGGATTAGGTGGGTAACTTCATCGAAACGTTGCCTAGATACTTTGAATCTTACGCGGGAGAAAACCCGAACAACCAAAGATCCACATACAAATACCATGCGAGAACCTCAGAAAACATATATATATATATATATATATATATATATATATATATATATATCGCTATCTAAAAAATTTTCCAAAAGAGGGACGTGGCTCAACTATAGGATACCCGGCTCCTATTGTGGACCACATTCCTAGGCGTGCCAACCGCCTTCATATTCAATATACCTTGTTTCTACCTTTTGGTTATAATGGCAGAGGAAAATCCCAGAGGGCCTTCTCTAAAGGCTAAGTCTAAAACTCACCATCTGCGCAAAAGGGCCAAGGAACCTACCACAGCCTCTGAAAGGGACACCCTGAGGCGCCACAGAGCTCTGGAAAAGGAGTTTGATAGGTGCTCCAGGGACTCTCATTCTGTAATTCCAGCTTCTATTCCCTCTACCTCTAACCAACCTCCCCCTTTTCCAGAACAACCTTCTCTCTCCAGGCACAACACATCTGTCCAGAGCCCCCGGGCCACTCGAACTCCAGAGGCGACCTTCACCCCAACCGCTGCTGGCCTACGCCCAGAAGACCCTTCAACTAGCATCATCCCTGACAGCGTTAAGGAATGGATGCAGCTTGCCATCCGCCAGGGGATCGCGGAAGGTATGCAACAGTTGTCCAAGACAGCCTCTCAAGCAATGGCACCCGAGATTGATTCTGCCTCCGGAGAACCTCTACCCAGACCGGTGACTCTCCACAGACAGGTACCTCCCCAAGGGGACCCTCCTTTCCCAGAAGGAGAGGAAGAGGAGGACGAGGAAGAGGAAATGGCCTTTGCACCCTATAGGGCAGAGGAAGGGTCAGAGAGGGGGTCCCTCCATTATTCTGAGCCCTTTTCCAAAGTGGAACAGCTGGAAGGGGACATGTCGGAGGATGAGGGCATCTCCCCCGACCAGCCCTCCCTTGTAGGCCTGTTCAAGCCTCATTTAATTAAGTCCTTGCTGTTCAAAGCAAAGAATAGCTCAGGCCTAACTCCCCAGCCGTCTTCTGATTCCTCACCAGCAGCCTCTGGGGCTCCAGAGGATGCCATTTTCAGGCAGCCAGCGGTGGAGGCTGAAGTTGTGCCAGTCCCTCCAATCTTCTCCGATCTAGTGGCGAAACAGTTAGCCTCTTCCGGTCTCCCCTCCGCCCCCTCAGGGCAGGACAAGAGATTTTTTAATCTCGATGCAGACTTCTCCACCATGCTAGACACCCCCGAGGTGGATGACCCTATTATCAGACTGGCATCCTCGTCTAACCCCACAGACGCTCTGGAAGCCTTAAGGCCGGAGGACAAGAAAGCGGAGATGGCGCTGCAATGGGCGCACCAATTTGATGCCTGGGCCATTCGGTCTGCCACCGCCTCATCCTTTTTTACTAGGTCGTCTATTAGGTGGCTTCGACAGCTGAAGCAGCATGTTCCTCCATCTAATACTAGGGCCCATCAAGATATTGCAAAACTAACAGCAGCAGCTGAGTTTGTGGCCAATGCAAATTTTCACTCGGTGAAGTTCTCTTCTCGGGCCATATCCTCTCATGTTACGGCCCGACGGCTGCTTTGGCTTAGGCATTGGCAGGCCAACATTAAAAACAAGTCGAAACTGGCCTCAGCTCCCATCTCCGGAAATAAATTATTTGGTCCGGCCCTGGAACCATTGTTGATGGAGAGCCGGAACAAAAAGAAATTTCTTCCGGCTCTTTTTCGTAGGCAAGAGTCCAGATCCTTCCAGCCCTTTCGAAGGGGCTCCTTCTGTACCCCCTTTCAAACTCCCTTCTCCCCCCGTTATCAGAGATCTCCAACCTTTCACCTGGCCTATCGAGACGGGGGTGATTCGGGAGACAGATCCAGAGGGGGGGTAGTTACAGAAGACCCTTCTGGGGTTCGGCAGGTAAGACTCCCCGCCGTCCAAGATAGGTTTTCAGCCCCCTTACCCATTGGCAGTCGCCTTAAATTCTTTGCGAGCCAGTGGGAAGCATCTACGTCTGATGCTTGGGTTAAAGACACGGTCCAATTTGGTTTTTCCCTTCAGTTCCAAGTCCTTCCACCCAAACACTTCATGGTTTCTCCCATTTTCAGGGATCATACCAAGCACGCTCTCCTAGAGACCATTAAACATCTGTTGGATATTAAGGCCATACAGCCCGTGCCACCTTCTCAATGAGGAGAGGGATTCTATTCCCTCCTCTTTCTAGTCCCTAAGCACTCTGGGGGTTGGAGGCCCATTTTGGATTTAAAAAGGCTCAATCGTTATATTGTTCATCATAAATTCAAAATGCATACATCTTACAGGGCACCAGGGAAAGAGACTGGCTCACTTCCATTGACCTCTCTAAGACATATCTTCATACCCATTCACCCTTCCTTTTCTAGATATCTGAGATTTTATTACAATGGCTGTCATTATCAATATGTAGCCCTTCCCTTTGGGTTAGCCTCGGCTCCCAGGACCTTCACCAAGGTTTTGGCAGCCTTAGCAGCTCACCTCAGACAACTCCCTGTCCGTATTTACTGCTATCTTGACGACATTCTCATTCTTTCTCCAACCCAAAGCCAAGCTGAGAGGGACACCAGAACCACTCTTTCAGTACTTCAGGATCATGGTTTCCTTGTAAATTGGGAAAAGAGCCAGCTTACCCCTTCCACTCGAATAGTTCATTTAGGGGCGGTGATTGATTCAGTTGAGAGAAAGGTTTTCCTCTCCCCGGAAAGGTTTGCTAGCATTCAAAATTCGATTAAGGCCATCAGGCGGGCAAAGAAAGCTTCATTGCTGGACCTATCTAAATTGCTTGGGAAAATGATCTCATGTATATCCATTGTTCCCTGGGCCCGATTTCATTCCAGGTCCCTTCAATGGTTCCTGCTACCTTATCAATGCTCAAGAAGGAGCAATTCAAGATTCATAGTAAGGATCCCTCCAAAGGTTCTCACCTTGCTACTCTGGTGGACCAGACCCACTACCAACAAAGGGCATCCGTTCAAAGAACCCCAGAGAGTCACCCTCACAACAGACGCCAGCCTAACAGGTTGGGGGGCCCACCTTCGTTTGCTGTCAGCTCAAGGAACCTGGTCAGTAAACGAGCGCTCTTGCAGCATAAAGGTTAGAGCTCTACACAGAATATCTGGCATTACGCACCTTTCTTCCTCAAGTTCGAGGGCGTCATGTCTTGGTCTTGACGGACAACACTACGACCAAGGCCCACATCAGCCGGCAGGGGGGCACTCACTCCATCAGGCTCATGAAAGAGGCCGAACGGATCTGTCGATGGGCGGAGGCCAATCTGCTATCCATAAAGGCGGAGCACATCTCGGGGGCCTCCAATGTTCAGGCAGACTGGTTGAGCAGAACCGTCGCCGACCAGTCCGAATGGCGCCTGCATCCCTCCCTTTTCTGGGAGGCCTCAGGGAGGTTTGGGTTTCTGCTAGTGGACCTGTTTGCGTCCCCATCCAATGCCCAGACACCGAGGTTTTTCTCCCGGTACCCCACACAGGGGGCCGAGAACCACGATTCCCTGCGTTGCCCTTGGCCCACGGGGCTCCTATACGCTTTCCCCCCCGTACCGCTGCTGCCCAAGGTGATCCAAAAGGTAACCCCCAAGAAAGTGGAACCTCTTCTGGTGGCCCCATATTGGCCCAGGAGACCCTGGTTTGCGGACCTGTCAGTGGCTCCTCCTTGGAGGATTCCACCGGAAAAGATTTCGCTGTCCCAGGGACCTCTTCAGCATCCGAATCCACAATGGCTTCAGCTGACCATTTGGAGGTTGAGCGGGACCGTTTAAGGAAGGAAGGCATGTCCGATCTGGTCATCAACACTATTCTGGCAGCCAGGCGGCCTTCAACCACTCGCATATACAATGCCACCTGGAACATATTTTGTAAGTGGTGCCACAAGTTACACATTAATCCGATCTCTCCATCAATCGCACAAATTCTGGCCTTTTTGCAAGAAGGATTGGGCAAAGGTCTTTCCCCCAACACTTTAAGAAGGCAGGTGGTGGCCCTATCTACGGTTATCTCTGGCAACCTGTCTGGCCCGCTGTCCCACCATCCTCGCATTAGAGCTTTTCTTAGAGGTGCCACTAATTTGCACCCTCCAGTAGTTCACAGATACCTGACCTGGGACCTCAACAAGGTTCTCTCGGCGCTAACTAAGCCCCCCTTTGAGCCTCTAAGAGAGACGTCACTCCAACTCCTCACGCTCAAGGTGGTTTTTCTTGTGGCAATTACATCGGCTCGTCGGATATCTGAAATAGCAGCTCTATCCGTTAGAAAGGAGTTATGCATTTTCCACGCTGATCGGGTGGTCCTGCGGCCAGATCCCTCCTTCATGCCCAAGATAAACTCAGCCTTTCATAGATCACAGGAGCTTGTCCTTCCTAACTTTTGTCCAAGACATTCTCAAGAGAGAGAAAGGCAGTGGCATACTTTCGATGTTAGACGGGCGCTCCATATCTATATCAGACGCACTCAGCCTATCAGGAGGTCTGAGGCTTTGTTTTTATCTTTTCAACCAAAGACGCTGGACTGCAAAGTTTCCCCATCTACTGTTGGCCGTTGGATTAGAGCTACAATATCCAAGGCCTATTTGTCACAGGCGCTTCCTGTTCCCAGTGGAGTAACCGCTCACTCTACAAGGAGTGCTGCTACTTCTGCAGCCTGGGCTACTCAGGCTCCTATTCATGATATTTGCAGAGCGGCTACCTGGTCGTCTCCATCTCCATTTATTCGCCATTATAAAATCGATGTTTTTGCCTTGGCAGAAGCCGCCTTTGGCAGACGAGTCCTTCAGCAAATGGTGAGAGATCCAGAACGTGCTCCAAGCCAGACGGAGTCCCCCCCATAGGATAGGCCATGTTTTGGTATGTCCCACTCTCTGGATGCTCAGAGCAGCTCGATTGAGAATGGGCGTTGGTACTTACCTGACACGCCATTTCTAGTCGAGCTGCGTAGAGCATCCAGCCCCACCCTATTTGGTCCGTCTGGTGGGGAATCCTGTTTCGGCCAATGATTCATATTGTTTTTTTGTAGTTAAGTGTTGTTTATAGTTAAGATGAGGGGATAGTTGTTTGTCTTCTCGTCTTTGTAAAAACTGGGGAACGCATGGAGAAGCCACGTGGTGGGAGGAGCATTCCTCAATTATAGCTCAGCCTGCAATTGGTGAAGACTAGAGCACCTCCCACTCTCTGGATGCTCTACGCAGCTCGACTAGAAATGGCGTGTCAGGTAAGTACCAACGCCCATTTTAATCAGATGAGTGGAATGGGGGAGGGTTGTTGGAAACAACTGAACATTTTCCTGCCATGTACACCCTTCATTTCCGTGATTTTGGCTTTCTTGACCCTGGACTGTTGTGCATTTGGACTTTGGACTTGTTTGTGGATTTTTGGACTCGGACTTTGGATTGGGCCTAGATTATGGACTTCATGGAACTTGCCTTGGGTGTGAATGAGGGCCTAGGGAATCAACATTAAGGACTTGAATAGTGAGGGCCTAGGACAGGGGGAGGGAAACTTGGTTCTTCTATCACTTATGGACGTCAACTCCCAGAATTCCTGGCCTACTTCCCATCCCTGGCCTACTGGTTTGTCAGTTGTGGGGGAAATCATTTTTTGACTTGAATGGGAATGTTTAATATACAAATGTAGGACATATTCTTTATATGTCCTACATTTGTATATTAAACAGTCCCGTTTGATTTCTCCCACAACTGAAAAACCAGTAGGCCAGGGATGGGAAACCTTTTATGGCTCACTCAGGAATTCTGGGACTTGAAGTCCATAAGTGATAGAAGAGCCAAGTTTCCTTACCCCTGGCCTAGGGAATCAACATTAAGGACTTGAATAGTTGGAGAAGGCTATTATAAAATACCTGTTTTGTGGTGCTGGTACAGCAATGGAAGTAAACATTTTAAAAAAAATTTAAAGTCCTTAAAATTTCCTTGCATGTGTGTTTGTTGACTAGAACAGGACAATAATAGAAAATGTTCTTTTGTTAATTCTAAAATGTCTAAAAATAGGATATTATCTGTCATACTATGTTTGTTTAGATTTGAAATCTAATATCATTTCCTTGCCTATGAGCCTATGTAATATGTGGAATTAGCCATAAAAGGCCTAAATAGGAAATTGCACTTAGCTAGTCCTGACTGACTTATTCCTATCTGTGAGAAACACTTTTCTTTTTCCTAAATGAAGAAGACATTCAGTGCCAACAAATTTTTCATGACATACTTATTGGCAGTATAGCTTTGCTGCACTGGGAAAACGTCTATAGCTGTGCTGTTTAAAGCAATGGTTGCCAACTGGTGGGCCGTGGAAAATTTTTGGTAGGCTGCAGAAGAAATAGCTCCCGAAAGCAATTAATCTGGGCTGCATGGAAAAACAAGGCTGCTCCGCCCACATGGCCTACTCACCCACTGACCCCCACCCTTCAGCCGAGTGCAAAACTTACCTTGGCTGAGACTGAGCAGTATAAAGCCATACAAGGGGGAACTGAATTCTGGAAGGTAAGACCAATGGTGGGGGAGGGAAATCTGCCCTGGCTTGCTGATGGTGGGAAAGTTGGTCCCATATTTCAGAGCTGTAGTATTCACAGGACTGGCCCTTTGATCATCCCGGAGCAGCTCCTCCACTGGAATAACTACAGCTCTGGAATATGGGACCAGCCAATGGGAACAGGAAGTGATGAGGGTTCAGTCATCGGGTGGGGAGGGAATGGCCCTCCCAAGACAGGAGAGGTGAGGAGCAGTAGAAGCGGTGGATGGAGGGCATCAGAAAGCAACATCTCTTCTTGGGGGAAGGGAGGGGAAGAAAGTGGGGCTGCTGCTTCCTATCCAGATGTATTCGCAGGCTGGGCACCCAGAGACCTTTGCCCCCCCTTCCCTTTTCTGGCAAAAGCACATCTGGAATGGTTCAGCTCAGCAGACCCAACTTTCACATTGTCCTAGATGTGAAGTGAAAGAAGAGCATCTCCCTGTTGAAAGCTAAACCTGCACTTTAACATTCAGGGCCGGGCAACTCTTCCTTCACAGGGCGAAGTTGTCATCATTCTTGGAGAGGCTTTAGGGAGGGTACCACTTTGTTCTACAGAATGCCTTTCCTACCTCCAGTGGGGATAAATTGTGTCACCGATTTTCAGCCATGCTAGTCGGTCAGAGTGGCTTGGAAAGGGCAAAGAAGGGACACAAAGGGACACAAGCATAAATGCAGACCCGACTTCATTGAACTTCATTGGAGAGGAGATGAAAGGGAAAAAGAAGCATTACAAAGCAGCTTGAAAGCTCTTTTCGTGCAATGTAGGAGGGAAGGGAGGTTAGAATGAAAGAAATGCTGAAAAACTACTAGTTTTTTCGTATTGTCAGGAAATACCTCAGCTCTCCGTGTCCTCCCCATTAAGTCTCCAGCTTTGGATTGTTCCTGCCTCTCTCTCTCTCTCTCTTTCCTTCCTCCTCATCCCCCCCTTGCACCCTCTGCCAAGCTAAGCATCCGCTGACCCCAGCTCTGCTCCTTCCTGGCACATGGCCATGGAGGTTGCCCACTGAGCTGAACTGTGCCTGCCCATGCACACCACTCTTCCCCAGCAGGGGGACGCAATCCCACTTGGCTTGGACTCTGGGTTTGTGACTGGTATGTCTTAACTGGGACTGAGATGACTTCGCCTCACCCGCAGGATCGCCAAGCAACAGCTGCCAGCTCCTTTTACCATACGCCAAGTTTTACCATGGTAGAGAAAGCAGCTGGGGTATCAGTGTAGCTGCTCGGTTAGTTCATAATTGCCCTACCCAGAGAAGGAGGTGCTGGAGGAGGAGGACACGGCAGTAGTGGAGAAGCAAAGACCCGTGGGGAGGCTTCCAGGTGGGGAGAGGCTTCCAGCCTGGCACTCTTCCCTCCCGCAACTCCAGGCAGCCACACCTGGCAAAGGAGGGAAAGGTTTCCTCTGACTTGGGGGAGATATGAAATGACAGGAGACCAGATGGGGCAGTCTGCTTGTTATATATTTTTTGTTATAATTAAATAAGCATATATATATATATATGTAAACTTAATTTTTAATATTAAATTTATATTTAATATATAACTTAAAATTTGTATATTAAATATATTATCTTTTTTTAAAAAATCATATTAGTTGTCCTCAGGATTTAAAAGTATAATTTTGGTGGTCCCTGAGGTCCAAAAGGTTGGCAACCCTGGTCTAAAGCAAATTCAGTGGGTTTATGGAGTATCTGGCCTATAGACTGAAGACTTCCCATGTTTAGTTTTTTTTTTTAAGTGTAATTCTTTTAAATATTATATTACTTCACAGTACAAAAGATCAACAGGCTAAAGGATCAAGATCACAAGAAGTGCTAGTACTGCTGTATGCTACACTGATCAGACCACATCTGGAATTCTGTATCTCATTCTGGCTGCCACAATATATACAAAAAGTATGCTGAAGAAATGAAAAGTGTACCATGAAGAGCAAGAAAGATGGTGAGAGCCTTGAAAGCTAAATCCTATGAAGAGTATGAAGCATGACTAAAGGAATTTAGCCTGAAGAAGAGAAGGCTAAAAGCAATCTTTCAATACCTGAAAGGGTGACACAGGACAATGGAATTTATTCTCTTTAGCATCTGAGTGTAAGATAAGAATCAATAGATGCAAGTTTTATTCCCATAAGGAAGAATTTTTGGCCTGGAAGAACTATGAAGCAATGGAATAGCCTGCTTCGTGAAGTTGTGAACACCCCATCTCTTGAAGTTTTAGAAAAAGATTGGACACCCATTGTCTGTGATGCAACCAAGGCAGAAAGTTGGAGTAAAAAGCCACCAAGATCTCTTTGAATCCTATCATTCTATAAAGTACTATCCTATATTTCAGTGTTTCTCAAGTCCAAGAAATTTATGCATGCTGGCTAGGAATTCTGGAAAATTGAAGTTCACACAATTTAATGTTTTGTAATATTTAAATACAAAAATTATATTAAATTAAAAAATGTTAACCACTGGAAAATTTTAAATTCTGTATTAGAGGGATCTCTTTTCAAGGCCAACCCACTGGTTATAAAAATAGTTTACAATTGAAAGTGTTCAACACTTAAGACTGTTGTAGGTTAAAGATCAGATATTCATAAAGTGAATAAATTCTTTCATTGAACAATTGTTTAATTCACATTATTTAAGGTCATTCTGGACATAAAACAAACTTGACAAAGAACAGTTCATCAGTCACAAAAAGTGGGTTGAGATCAGGGATGCCCTTTTATCAATTCCCTTATGCTACTGAATTGATGAATGACCTGAGCAAGTGAACATAATCTTTGTTTACTTTTTCATCTTTAAGTCACTGTTTGTCAAAGGGAAATTATTAAGATTAATGCAGAGAGTATGATTATTTGAATACAACATAGTTTTTAGAATTACAGAATTAGTACCTATTAATTACCTAAAACATAGTAATACTAGCATCTAAAACAAAAAAGAAATAAATATAATGAAATAATTTATTAAGCACATCTGCTAAACTGCTCACAGCAAGAAAACTTGTGGCTTAATTGCTCCTTGTATGGCACTGGATTTATGGATAGTCTTCTGGCCTCAGTTTCAAATGGAGGAAGCCCTGCCTCAGGCAATGAGTATTCCTCAAGAAACATAGGTAGCATTACTCATCTGTGTCAAATTAAGGCTTCTATCATGGGACCAGAAAGCATAATGAGGGAAGACTAAGGGCATTAAGGAGAGCTAGTCCTTCAGTAGGACATCCCTTCAGATTTCATCTTATCCACAAAGAAAAATATTACTTCTCATCATAAAGCGAAAACAGTGTGTTGTAAATTAGCTTTGGAAAGCTATGTGATGAAAGCAGATTCTTTGCTGCTATGGCTTATTGGTTTTCTTTTCTCCCTTTTTCTGAGGTGGTTTAATATATCTGAGAACTACTTATAGCATAAGTATGCAGTAAAAAATGGAATATATGCAGATGTGTAGTATGCATAGAATAATCTTTGGAATTCTTGAAAATAAATTGGTTTTGCTTTTGATACCATCTAATGAAGGGATTAGCAGCTTGTGCTGCAGGGTTACACATTCATTTTATTAAGCAGTGCAAGAAAGACAGCCCATTTACCCAAAGCCTGCTTTGCTATAAGTTTGTGTGGGACAGGGAAAGGGATATTAAATATAAATAATAATAATAGGTGATGCACAAATTGAAGAGAAACAGCTAGGGAAAACAAAACAAAACATTGAAATTGAAGTGATTGTGGAGGAACAAATCAGACTGTACCAATAGTAATAGGAGCCCTCGGAGCAATACCCAAAGGGTTGCTTAGATACATGGAAATCTTGAAGTTATTAGGCCTGAATACTCTGACTTTGCAAAACAAAAAACAAAAAACAACCCACATTCTACTCAAAACTGCCTATATACTTAAACGCTATTTTAACAGCTTGGTTAGGATCTGAACTGTTAAATTTTACAAATCCCAGACTGAATCAAATTGAAGATTAAATCTTAAATAATAATCATGATGATTTTTTTCAACCCTACACTTTACTTGTCTACTGTAGTTCCATAAATGTTTATATAGACAATGATTGATGAAGAAGAATACACAAAAACCTGCTCCCAAATTAACAAATGCTTATTTTTGCCACAAGAAAGCAATTTACTGCTTCTCCTCAAATTATTGTTTATTTATAATGAAAATATTCACTGACCATGCATATCTCAAGCTCCAAAATTGTTTTTGCAATATATAATAGTTATCAAAATTTTCTTGTACATGTGTATTAAAAATGTTACAATAAGAATTAACATCATAAAGCACTTCAAAACCAGGACTCTTTTACAGGGTAGCCAATTTTATCTCTTCTGATTTATTTTTTAATCTTTTTGCTTACATTTAATATTTCACATCCTTGAATAAATTTAGTTTAACTGAATTGTTGTTTATTTTTATTTATACAAGCCACCTAACTCCCAGCAACTCTGGAAGGGTTATGACTTTTTAAGGATTTCTTATATTTCTTCAAACAATTTTGCTGATATATTTCATCATAAATGTGGTTAATGTCATTTGAGATCCCTCCCTAAGGATTCTCGCCAAGAGGTTGACATTGTTGTTGGTAAATTTATGTTGTATTGATATTCTGGTCCAGTTTTATCTAGGTTTCACTCACTAGACTTTTATATAAATCATATAAATGAAGGGACATTATGACAATCTTACCAGGGCTCAGTAAATCATGGTTAAACTAATATTTAACCCCTTATTCAGCATTTAGTTTTGAAATTCACAGACACTGGATAGCAAGCGTTTGAATTGTGTTATAGACATTTGTATTGTAGAATTGTAGACATTCATTTTAACACATCAATTAATTGCCAGCTGCAGAGCAAAAATAAAAATAAATCCTTTGTACGCCTTTGTATCATAATTTAAACTTTTGATTTCTGAATAAATGCCTGGGTTACTTTGGGTGAGATATATAATAGTTCCTGTCTGGGCAGTTTCAACCTTTAAACCACTCCCCCCACTATATTTTCCTATTCCTTGGAAACGAGATGCATAAATTGCTTCTTTGTGATGTTTCTTACTGTGGGTGGTTCCTTCAACTTCTGTCAGCTGGTACTTTTAAACCTTTCTGGCTTCTTTTGACTAATGACGGTAAGGTAAGGGAATTTCTCTTTCCTCTAGTTCTTCATTTGATCTCCCCCTATTACAGCACTTATATAAAACCCATATAAATGTTAAAAGGACATCTCTGTAAGGGTCCTGTGAAGCCGTATAAAGATTCTGGACAGAATTGATTACATAGATTAATTGTATGGATATAGGAACATTTACAGTAACTATGCTCTGGAGACATGCTTATTGTTGTTATCTAGTGAAGAACTGAAAATAAGATAATTGATTCATGATGGCTGCTGAAAAGCTGGCCATAATGCAGTGATATGCGTGTGAACTGCACTTCACTAGGGAGATCATTCAAATCAAATCAAAGCCCTTATTACAGCACTTAGGTCAGAAAACTGTAAAAATATGAAAATATATAATTAATAAAACTAACAGTCATAAAATAAAAAAATATTAGATAAAATAAACTAACAGTAATAACCAATAACAGTAGCAACCACTCATATTTGCACTAATCTTCAGTTGTAGGTAGGACAGGTGACAAATGGCGTCATAAAACTAGGCAACATGGCAAGGTAGGCCATGGTACCGGCAGGGGTGGGATTCTACCGGTTTGGCCTGGTTCCATAGAACCAATTGTTATGGTTCCCGGTAGTTCAGAGAACCGGTAAAACAGGCCCCTGGCTGGCCCTGCCCCTCTCTGCCGCTCCTCTATTCCCGGGCCAGTCAGTCATTGCACATGTGTGACATTGCGGGTATACGCGACAATTGCTCATGGCATTCTCCCCTGCCCCCCTGCTCCACCCACTCTTCTGTTCTGGCCCAGTCAGTCATTATTGTGCATGCGCGATGTTGCACGCATGTGTGACAATTGCTGACAGCATTCTCCCCTGCCCACCCCACCCTGTCCCACCCAGTCACTATATCACATGTGCACTACGCTTCCCACATTTCCTGCCATTGCTCCCAGCAGCAGCAGCAGCAGCTGCAGCAGTGCCAGCCAGCCAGCCAGCCAGTAATCGCTGCCTGCCTTCTGCCACCCTGCTTGATCTGGGTGAGTGAGGGCAAGCCCTAGTCACCAGTGCTGCTAGCCGCCCTTGCCTTGCCCAGACTGGCCCGCCCCACCCAGGCCTGCCTGCTTGCCTTGTCTGGGCTGCCTTCCAGGCCTGGCCTGCCTGGCCTGCCTCCCAGCCTTGCCCAGACTGCCTGCTTCACCCAGACTGCCTCCCTTGGTCGCCATTACCAAAGACACAGATCAGTGAGTGAGACCTCCAAGCCAAACCCAGTCGCCTACCTGCTGCCACTGCCAGCCCTGGTTGAGTCCCGACAGTGAATTCCGGACTGCAGCCACCCTCGCTGACGCTGCCTGACTTACCTGCCACCATCTTCTCCTTCCCGCAGTCCTCCATTGTTGCTGCCTGGCCTTCTACCACCAATTGGTGAGTGAGGAGGCAAAGGCAGCAGGCCCTGCCAGTCACCTACATTCTCCTGCCGCTGCTGCCACTGCTAGTTCCAATTGAGTGCCAACTCCCGGGCTGGCCACCTAGTTGTCCTCACCACAAATTCCAAGAAGACCAAGGAGGACCCCGATGTAGCTGGCTAGCCCAGTTGCCTGCCTAATTTTTGGTAAGTTGCTTTTTTATTTCTTTATGTATTTATTTATTTTTTAGTATCTGTTTTGGTTTTTATTAATCATAAAAACAAAACAAATACTAAAAATATAAATAAATACATAAATAAAAATTATTTTACTATTATTGTTACATGTTGATCCTTCTGTTTGTTTCTCCTTTGCTTTTTGCTATTAGAAACCTAAGTGTCAATATATCAGTAGTGTAACAAAAATAATTTCATTCATTTATTCATGTTATCAGTATCTGTTCTGTTTTTATGATTAATAAAATCAAAACTTATACTAAAATATTATTAAAACTAATACTTTTTAATAATATTTTAGTATAAGTTTTGTTTTTATTAATCATACATACTGAAAACATGAATGCATACATAAATGAATTTTTTTTGTTACACTACTTTTATTGTTACATATTGATACTTATGTTTCTCCTTTGCTTTTTGCTATTAGGAAAAAGCAAAGGAGAAACAAATAGGATATCAACATGTAGCAATAATAGTAAAATAATTTTTATTTATTTATGTATTTATTTTTTTAGTATCTGTTTTGTTTTTATGAATAAGTATTGTCAGGCAGGGCGTATATCATTTAGGAAAAAACAAAGGAAAAACAAGTATCAACATGTAACAACAGTAGTGTAACAAAAAAATTAACTAAATTTCTTTGTATTGGCTTATTTCTAATTCTGTTAATTATATCAGCATGTTTATAATTATCAACCTTCTGTATTTAATTCACACATAGCAATGACTGTTCTCTAACTAATTTCTACCTCTTATCTCTATCCAGTTCTCCACATTGTAATTTTTTAATTTCATTTTCATCTATGGAGATCTCTTCATTCTTCCACTGTTGTGCAAACATAATTCTAGCCACTGTTAATACGTGTAAAATTAAATGTGTATTGTATTCCCTTTATTTATGTGGGTACCATCAAAAATATTTCTGGTTTTAGAATTTCAATCTATATATTGCTTTACTATTTTTGCTAACCTTGACACTACATCCTCTTGAATAACTTTTTGAGTACTAGCAGAGCCCAATACTGAACCTAATTCATATATTCCAGTTTTTTAAACTGAGGAATGAATTTCAGAAAAAGAATTCAGTATTGCTCTGTAAATGTGCCTATCAATTCCATTCTTAATCTAACTTCTTAGATGGTTTTGTACTATTATCTTTTTTTATACTATATATATCTGCGTAAGGCTGTAAAAAGCTTCAGTACATTTTTAAGCTACATCCTAAAAAGCTTAGGTTACTAAACATGGCTTCCCCTGGCTTCTCCCTCCCTCCCTCCCTCCCACCCCCTCTCTGCATACAGAGAGAGCATTCCATTAGGGACTGTTGGTCCAGGTAAGTAGTCTGGGCTAGAAAAGATTTTTGTGCCACTACTGGCACAAAATAAGAAATGCCTTTGGTTTGTTAATAGTATTTCCATTTTAATGTTTCTTTTCAATTAATCAATTGTAATTATTAAAATATCAGCCATTCTTCTATATGCACAGTGCAACATCTTTTTTATAGACTGTCATTTTCAAATCCATTTTCAGTTCTGTCTCAGTCCTGTCTAGTGAAACTTGTTCCTTTTTCATAACATCTTTTAAATACTATCTAGCTATAGTGTCAGAGACTCTTAAAAGTAACTGAATATTACTGATCTCCACTCCTCGCCCTCTTTCTTTTCTTGCCACTGCCTTCACCACTCAATTTACAACAACAAAGTCCAAACCACTACATTGTTGAATTTTATTTGCAATATATTACCAAGATGGAAAGGCAAATGAGTTTGGCTGCTTTCTTCGGCAAGAAAAAAAAGGAGATCCAAAAGAGTCACAACCACAACCATTGGAGTCTGGGGAAAGCAGCAGCAGCAAATCATCCACACTGCTACCAGGGGAAAGCAGCAGCAGCACATTATCAAGTACTGGAAGAACTGAGTTGAACATTGAAAGGAATCTTCCTGACTGCTGGACACTGCAGCAGTACAATAATTTTAGGGGAAAATATGATAGACTATTAGATAGTTTCCAGAAAAAAATAGGTTGCAAGCATTGCAGAAAATTTGAAATTTTGACCAAAGAAAAAAGTGTCCACAGACTGCCAATTTAAAAACACTGATAAATTAAAATTTATAAATTATTTGGAGCCAGATTATTGGAACATTGAAGAAGTGGTGGTTCCATGGAGAGCAGCTGAAGAACAGTTGGTTACATTTGGTGAAATTTTCAATTATGAAATCAATATTAATGATTATTGTGATTTTATAGAAAATGTATTAAAAGATTGAGAAAAATATACAATTCCTTGCAGCATTAAAAAGGCTAGAGATATTAGAACTATTGCAGATAGTTCAGTAGAAGCGGAAAGGGGCTTCTTGCACATGAACATAATATATTCAGAGGGCAGAAGTTGCCTAATAGTTTCCAATATAACAAACCTCCTGATGATAAATCTAATTGGCTTACCACTGCAAGAATTGGATCCTCTTCCTATAGTAATGAAATGGTTATGGACACATCACAGAGCTGATGATGCTCGTGTTAAACAAAGAAAACTGTAACTGAGGACGCTAATAAAAAAGCAATCTTGCAGTACTTTAAATAAGTTTTATTGTTTTTTTGTAAAGTTTTGTTATGTAATAGTTTTTGATTAATATTTTAAAATGTTGTAACAATATAGTTTTGTGTACCTTTTTATTATTTAAGCATTAAAGACATGACATAATAAACTACCTTTTGTTTTGGTATATATTTTTTCATACTTAAAGTTATTAGGACAAAGAAGAGATGTTGAGTTGGCCACGCCCAACCAGTCTCGTGATCACCAAACCATGCCCATCTGCTCATGTGATCACCAAGCCACTCACCGGCTGGTCACGTGATCAGCAAACCACACACACCCAGTCACATGATCACCAAGTCATACCCACAAATTAGGCCACACCCACAGAACCGGTTGTTAAGAAATTTGAATCCCACACCTGGTTACAGGTCACAGATAAGCATTGCATTCTTGACCAGGGTAGTTTTTTAAAATGATTAGGTGAATGTCTTCTGAAATTCCCTATACAGAAAGGCACAAAATAGCTTGTGACTTAGGGATTCTACAGAGCTATTCCCCCATGGGAAAAACAATCCTGGAAAGGAATGTTTTATACTGCCTTCATAGGACTGTAGAGGGTAGTGTATCCAAATTAGTCAAGGTGAAGGCCCAACGAAACTTCAGAATTAAAATTGAGGAGAGATAAGATGCCCATTTGAGAAAAATCTATGAACTGTGAGATGAGATACTAGACTTGAAAATCAGATACGGGTTTGAAAATCAATATACCAGATATATTTCTTTAGATGACTACTGACATTTTCAAAGCCTAGTGGGCAGAGGCTTTTCAAAGAGACAACTAAGGACTTGAGTTTGCTATGAGCTCTTATTAACCAAGTTGATTTGAAATGGTGATTTAAATATGAAAACCAATAGGGGATCCATTTTAACCACAAACCAAGGCAATAAAGTTATTTTTTTAGGCAACAGGATGCCAATTCATTCAAGGTTCTTTTATTCCTATGCAAAATTGACAAAATTACTACATCATCTGCAGATATGGCAAGGCTGCAATTGCACAATCAGCTAAAATTGGAGAATGATCATTAGAAGATGAGACAGCTTAAATTATTATATTAATAATATAATATAATATAATAATATAATATAATATAATATAATATAATTAATATAATATAAATGATTCAATACCTAGAATCATCCAATGAGTTTCCATATCTCTGCAAATCATGCAGACCCAAACTGGATCTGTTTGAAAGAGTTGATACCACAGAAATACGAATAACATCCCTTGACACCATAGTAGCATCCCTGGATGCTTTAAAAGAAAGATTATCCACCTTTGAAAAAAAAGACACAATGCAAAAACCTGAACATCCAATAGCTACAAACTGCATCTCTACCCAACAACCACAACCCACTCCACAACCCAATCCACAAAAAACATAAATCAGACAAATAATGATATCCCAATCCTCATCAGAGAAACTGTTGTGCGCGAACGGAAACGCCCAAATGCCATCTTATATGGTCTAGAGGACATCAATGACAATGATGACATCACAACTGTCCAAAACATCAACAGTGACTATCAAGCATCAACCATCTCCCCTGATGAAATACTTGACATTTCCCGCATTGGCCGAGAGCTCAAAAACAGAGACGGCTCTGTGGCCCCATGCTTCTGCAGGGTCATTTGCAAAAATGAATCAAGCAAACGTACATTCATTTATACTATAAATTCACCTGCCAAAAGCAACGCCAACCATAAGAACCTCCATTCTCGCCCTGACCTAACCATACACCAATGTGCCCTCTCCCGTGTATTCCGCACAGAACTCAAAAAACATCTAGACAATGGAGAGAAGACCTGTACATTGACTACCATGCTAATTGTATCAAAAGTAAGTCACACAACCCGCAACTCAGCTTTAACCTTCAACCACAATCCTACTTCAACCAATCCATCATCACCCATGACGCACGGCCCTAACTACCTCAATTCCAACTTCAGCTGGCCTTAAATGCAAGCTACTCAATGCAAGAAGCCTTGTGAATAAAATACCTGAATTTCTCCTCTTACTAAATATGGCTAAATTCGACATCATATTTGTCTGTGAAACATGGCTCAACACATCTCTCCCTGACTCCATTACCACAGTAAGAGACTATCATATTTACCGATCAGATCATGAAATTCTTACATGAGGTGGTGTTGCTATCTTCTATAAAAAGTCCTTGCATCTAAAAAACATCCAAGTTACCCAGGAGCTTGCTCTTCCTGAGACCATCGTCTGTGAACTATCCTTAAATATCACATTTCGACTCTTACTATGTTACAGAGCACCTGATTATGACATTGAACATGTAAACAAGCTACATTCACTACTAACATGGGCAACATCCTGCCCACACGCTTTTATCTTTTTTGGTGACTTCAATCTACCTCATTTTAACTGGACCCTAAACGAATGTACAACTGAACCCATACATGCAACCTTCTACAATGCTATTACAAATCTGGGACTGGAACAACTAGTAACCAATAATACTAGACTTAACAACTGCCTCAAACTCATCTTCTGCAATAGTTTGAATTTAATTTATGGGATACAAACTAAAGAACCCTTTTCCAACAGTGAACGCAATACGATTGACTTTTGTCTCAACATACGCCCACACAAAAATCATCACAATGATGTATTCCCTAATTATAACTTCAAAAAAGGCAACTATGATCTTATAGACAATAATCTCTCATCCCTTGATTCTATTCACTGAATGAAATACTGTTGAAGACCATTACAACATATTTTTACTTGAAGTCAAAAGAGTCATCAAACTATATGTACCAACAACAACTCCCCCCCAAAAAAAAACAGATTACCCATAACAATAAGGAAACTTCAATACAAAAAGAGATCACTCTGGTGGAAAAACAAATCTGGTCACGTTGCCAACTTCAAAAGCTGATACAAAAATGTATGCCACCAGATAAAGATTGAATGCACCAATTACCACATTAAACAAGAGGAAAACCTTCTACGCACCAATTCCACCTGAGCTTTCTACAATTTTGTAAACAACAAACTAAAAGACTCAAGGTCCATCCCACCCCTAATAGGACCTAAAGGTAAAGACCTCAATGACAACACCATTAAAGCCAACATCTTTAATACAATCTTTGGCTCAGTATTTGTAAACAGCAATGGATCATGTCCAGTATTTCCTAGCCGAACTACAGACAACTACAATGATCTAATACATATCGATTTTACAGAAGACAATGTTGAAAAAGGACTACACAATCTAAAACCATCTCTATCTATTGGACTGGACGGAATATGTGCCTACTTCTTAAAAAAGCTATCCACTGCCATAACAGAACCTCTAAGCATAATCTTTGAAAAATCTTTCAGGACCAGCTCCTTGCCTAACCTATGGTCACAAGCCACAATCATCCCCATCTTCAAAAAGGGAGAAAATTACAGACCAATGTCTTTATGCTGCATCACCTGTAAAGTCATGGAATCAATTATTAACCAATCCATTATCCTCCACTTAGAGACAAATAACCTACTCTCTAATAAACAATTTGGTTTCAACTATTGTGTAATCTGCAACTCTTACACTGCAAAAACATATGGACTACACAACTCGATCAGGACAAAGCAATAGACGCAATCTACATAGACTTCTGTAAAGCCTTTGATTCAGTGGTACATGACAAACTACTCCTAAAATTAAAAATTTATGGTATCTCTGGACAACTGCATAACTGGATAGAAGCATTTCTGTCAAACAGACAACAAATGGTCAAAATTGGGAGTGTCCTATCAAATTCTGTACCTGTTAATAGTGGTGTCCCCCAAGGCAGTGTTCTAGGACCAACTCTCTTCATACTCTACATAAATGACCTCTGTGATCATATTAAGAAGAACTGTGTTCTCTTCGCTGATGATATAAAGCTCTTCAATACCACAGACAATTCTGCTACCCTTCAAAAAGATCTTGACTATGTATCAGAATGGTCCAAAAAATGGCAACTTCAAGTCTCAACAAATAAATGCTCTTTCTTACATATTGGCAAAAAAAAAAATCACAAAATAAAATACAAGCTGAATAGTCAAGACCTTGTTGATGAACCAAGCTCTGTAAAGGACCTTGGAATACTCATCTCTAATGATCTAAGTGCTAGAGCCCACTGTAACTACATAGCCAAAAAGGCATTAAGAGTTGTTAACCTCCACTCCTCTACTCGTTGCAGAATACCTTATGCCACCAGACTTGAAATTCTTGACCCAGAAAACCTTGAATTATGCCGTCTTCGGTCTGATCTAAGTATGGTATATAAAATCATACATTGCAATGACTTACCTGTCAATGAATACTTCAGCTTCAACCATAACAACACAAGAGCACACAATAGATACAAACTCAAAGTTAACCGCACCAAACTTGATTGCAGGAAATACGACTTCAGCAACAGAGTGGTCAATGTCTGGAATACTCTACCTGACTCTGTGGTTTCTTTCCCAAACCCCCAAAACTTTAACCTTAGACTGTCTACTATTGACCTCACCTCTTTCCTAAGAGGTCCGTAGGGGGCATGCATAAGCGCACCAATGTGCCTACCATCCCTGTCCTATTTTTTCTTTTATTTTTGTTATATGTATCCATGTATTCATAACTATTTTTTTACTTATACCTATTATCTTGTAAGCAATTGACAAACCAAATAAAATAAAAAAAAATAAAAAATAAAAATGTTGATGGTTGCTTGACTCTACTACTGAAATAATAGCCATTTCATGTATGTATATACTTATACCTATTATCTTGTAAGCGATTGACAAATCAAATAAATAAATAAAAAATAATATAGAGAATGAAAATTAAGGGAGTTAGAATACAACTTTACCTTAGCCTTCTTTTTGTAAAAACATCTCTAGAAAGATATGTCCAGAAAGAGATAAAGAGATTGTATAAGAAGGAGCAATCTTTTGTCCACTGAGGATCCCTGCAGTTTTCCCCATAGCTTCTCACTTTTCTTCTGAGACTCCAAAAAGCAAATGTAAGTGATAATATTATGATTTCATACAGTTATGCTTGTTTAATTTTTTTTCTGTGTTGGAAATCACCCAAATAGTGACCGTTTCCCATTGTTCTACCAGATGAATCCATCCAACTGTTTATTAGCCATTTAAAGCTGATGATGCAAAGTTTTTGGTGGCACAAGCTCAGTGAGAGACTCCACATTAACAAAAGTGGTGAACAGGCTATCCAGCCTTTGTAAAATATCTTCTTGCTCAACCTTGGGCAAGAATCCAAGGCACTGATAAGTACAGTTTCATCATTGTCAAACCTGGCCTTATTCTGCATATCTTTAGTCTAATGGCTCAGCTTAGCCAAAGACAAAAAGATAGGAGAGGAGGGTTATTAACAACAGGCTTATTACCTGGAGGACTGTGCAATTCAAAAATAGCAACAGAGTAGAACAAAGAGATCCTTTGCATGGTGAAAAAATCTGACTGAGATAATTTCAAAGCTGGCAACAAATGGTTTCATTTTTTTTAACAAATTTTATTCAGTTTTTCACATTAAAAACAAAAATTTCTTTTTAGTGGACAACATATTTCCAGGTCATCACCTTTACATAGAAATATGACAGCAATTATACATTCATATATGCATACTTAATTCTATTATTACCTTTTCCATTCCAAATTTTCAGTAAGGAGAGAAACAAACACATTAATTCTAGCCTCTTTCATTAATCTCGAAACATCTTTTTGTTTCATTTCAATTATTTCAAATATAATCCTTTAATATTTATTTTAAAGATAATATGTGTTTGCCTAATAATAATAATAATAATAATAATAATAATAATAATAATAATAATAGTAATAATAATAGTAATAAAAGTTACCAATGTCCCTCCTTGCTTTTAATAGTCTATGTTAACTTATTAATTTAGTTGGTTCTTTAGTCTGTCATATTCCCTTTCCATTACACATTCTTTTTATAAATTCTAGATTAATACAAATTTTAACACTAAAAAAAAAAACAACCAAGTATAGGTTTCTCCCCTTTTACTGCTTTGAGTGTGACACCTCAATGATTAAAATATACCTTTATTCCCTCATCTTGATTCCCAATAAACCATTATTTTTAAGAAGTTACAATAATAATCATTACATCTTTTCATTTGGATTCTCCAGCATATTTCCCCCCCTTGATTTTTAATAAGAGTTATCAGTATCTATAGTACCCTATTTTCTAAATATTTTTAATTGCAGAAATATTCTTATTTCTTTATTTCATGCAGCTGTTTCTTACTGCTTCTCCTCCCCCTCTTTTCCCCATATCTTTTCTCATTCCAGTTTATATCCCTCTCTTTCTTAATATCTTCCTTTCCCCTTTTCTGCTGGGTCTTTCTGCCTTTCCCAACTTCACAGGTATTCCCTTTGATTGCCTTTTTAAATCTCAACTTTTTAACCTTCCTTCTTTCCCCACTTCTTTGTAGTGTTCTTTGTGTTAATTGTCTATTTAAAATGTCTTCTCCTTGAGTCGACTCCTCCTCCTCTGACTCTCTTTCTTCTTGTTCTTCAATCACCATTTCCATTTTTTCTAACACAGAGCAAAGTGATTCACCTCTTTCTTGTAGCAATTCTCTCATATTTTTAAGTTCCATTTTTAATTCCCGAAGAGATATCATCATTGCACACTCTTATATTTTATGATCATTAAAGTCCACAAAAAAACAACAACACTTTTACTTTCCTTCTTTCTTCTTTCAATTTTCTAAAGTTCTCAATTATTCCAGCCCAGGGTCTATACCAAAAACATCAATCAATCCCACAGTCAGTCTTTCCTTGCTTTTTCCTTTATTCTGGTTCTGCTTTCACTTTCTGATATTCTTACTTTGTTTCAATATTTCTTTAATGTTATATCCACACAAGTTCATTCAGAAACAGGATGCTTTCCATTTTGTTTGAGCTCAAGTTTTTGTCAAAAGGTGGCACTCTCCATTATACAAAGTCTTCACCTTTTCCCCCTATTTTTTCATTTAGAGTTTTTCGAACCTCAATATTCCAGCACAGTCCAGTCTCCAATTTGTAAACTTTATTATTATTATTTTTTGACAATCTTAAGTCCAGCTTTATTTTATGCCTGTTTATTCCCAAAATATTTTAGTCCAATTTAGTTAAACCTTTAGTTCCAACTTCTTCCTTTCCTGGTTTGAAGCCCCGTTTAGCTGTCAAAAATGTTTTCTTATTTTTTTTCCTTTCCCTTTGTAATTTCACCGCTCACTTTTCTTTTCTTAAAAATTCCATGTTACCTTAATCCCGGGGTACTTTTGTTTAGTTGTATTGCCCAGTTGCCCCGGTTCAGATGTTATCCACCTCTTTCTTCCCTCCTGCACAAATCTTATCGGACGAACACAGTACAGAAGCCTGATGATGGCAGATGAGATTCTGCCAAAACGTTGCTACAACTTTAAAAGCACAACTATAATGACGTGGGAAAATACCCGAACAAAGCTGAATAACATAAATGTAAGTACCCCCGAAAACTTAAGAAATACACACACACACACACACACACACACACACACACACACACATGTATGTATGTATGTATGTATGTATGTATGTATATATATATATATATATATATCAGCTTTGTTCAGGTATTTTCCCACGTCATTGTAGTTGTGCTTTTAAAGTTGTAGCAACGTTTCGGCAGAATCTCATATGCCATCATCAGACATCTAAACTCCCAACCAATGAGAACACAGCCCCACCCAATCAGAACACAGCCAAGCTGTTGTAGTTTGAAGGAAAGGAGAGGCTAGACCAGGGCATGCGGTTAACAATGTTTATTAAAGGAACGGTGGTTGTCGCGTCTGCCAGCCAACGGGCAGACTAGCGCAGAATCAACGGTTGGCTTGGCTTGACAGCCGGCTTTATATAGCCGGCTGTCAAACGGCGCCAGCCAATAGGAACGGTTGGTGATCCTGCTTAAAGAGCGGACCCGGTTGGAACCCCAACCGGTTCCCAAGACATAACACCCCTTCCCCTAGATGGGAACACATATAGTCTTTGAGATACGCCGGTGGTCTGTGTTGGCGACCAGAGCAACGTAACTCAGAGGAGAGTCATTGGGCGAAGACAAGTTCGCGGACCCCTGGTCAGGGTACGTAGGGGGCGAACAGGGCTCGGTGCAGGAACTGGAGCCAGGGAAAAGTCTCTGCCTTCGCTGGGGATAAACGGTGGCGCTCCCGGCTGGCAGTCCCGGTCTACTGCCTGCTCCCTCTGCTCCGCTGGAGAAGGTTGGTCACTCTGGGGATCCTCAGCTGGACCTTGGTGTGGAGCCCGCGGCTCATCTGGTGGGGACGGGTCTGGGCGGTCAGGCTGCTCCGTCGTGCCTCCGCAGCTGGTCCAGGTGCCTTCGCCACACACCACCGTCTTCAAGTTGGACCCGATAGGATCTCGGACCTGTGACAGCCACGACCTTCCCGGCCACCCACAGTGGGTCCCCCGCATAGTTCCTAGCAAACACTAGGTCCTGAACTGTGAAATTCCTGGCCAGACTGTCAGACCCCAAAGGGGTGTCTGGACAGTAGTGGGGGTGCAGCCTATCTAAGGTAGTCCTCAGGCGTCTCCCCATCAGCAGCTCAGCCGGGATTTGTTCGTAACTGTGCACGGTGTGGTATGCTGGCTTAGGAGGAAATGAGACAGTTTAGAATGCCAATCCGCTTGGCTGAACCTGGCTAACGCCTCCTTGGCTGATCTGACTGCCCGCTCAGCCAACCCGTTGCTGGCAGGGTGGAAAGGGGCCGTGAAGACGTGTCTGATGCCCAGATTGGTGACATACCTGCTAAACTCGTTCGAGGTGAACTGGGGGCCATTATCGGAGACCAGTGTGTCAGGGAGTCCGTGAGTTACGAAAAGGCGAGTCAGGGCTTTAACAACTGCCTGGGTGGTGGTCGTGGGAAGTAAGGCCACATCTATCCATTTTGAATATGCATCCACGACCACCAAGAAGGTCTTGCCGTGCATTGGCCCGGCCATGTCGATGTGAAGCCGTGACCACGGGCATTGGCACTTTCCCACTTTGTGGGTGTGGCGGTTGGCGGGCTGCCCTAGATTCCTGACAGGGTCGACACGAGCTTACCCACTTGGCTATCTGATCGTCCATCCCGGGCCACCAGACGTAACTTCGAGCCAACGCCTTCATCCGCACGATTCCTGGATGGCCCTCGTGCAGCATCTTTGGGACGGGTATGCGAAGGGTGGTTGGTATGACCACTCTGGTACCCCACAATAGGCATCCCTGCAACTTAGAGAGCTCTAGCTGGCGAGTTTTAAATGGGGCGAAATCAACTGAATAGTTAGTTTCTGGCCACCCCCCTCCCTACCCAGTCCAGAACTTGGGCGATTGTTCTGTCCTTCTTGGAATGTGACGCGATGTCATCTGCAGTCACTGGCAGCTTGAGTTCGTTTACATCAAAAATGGCATGCACAGGAGCTGGGTCCTCGACTTGGGCTGGCAAGGGGCAGCGGCTGAGGGCATCAGCGTGGTTTAGATTTTTACCGGGACGATATACCAGTTTGTATGAGTAAGCCGCCAGGAATAAGGTCCATCTGGTCATTCTGGGTGACAATATCTGTGGGGTTTGCTTTTCCCCTGATAATAATCCTAAAAGCGGCTTGTGATCAGTAATAAGTTCGAATTGGTGCCCGAATAGAAATTCGTGGAATTTTTGACTGCTGCTACTGCAGCCAAGGCCTCCTTATCAACCTGGCTGTAATTACGCCAGTCGCTGAGAGGGTTCTTGAAAAGAAGGCAATTGGTGCCTCGGAGCCATTGGGGAGCTTGTGACTTAAGACAGCTCCTATCCCAAAAGGGGATGCGTCTGCGGCTAGGACCAATGGAAGGCGTTGGTCAAATTGTATTAAGACAGCCTCAGAGGTGAGTAGAGATTTGACTGCCACAAATGCTTGGTTTTCTTTGGGTCCCCAGTGCCATGGTGTGTTTTTGTCTAAGAGTCTGTGCAATGGCTCAGCAACTGACGCCTTGTGTGGGAGAAATGAAGCGTAGAAGTTCAATAACCCCAGGAAGGCTTGTAACTCGGTTTTGTTGGTAGGCGTGGGTGCCTCGTGGATGGCCTTGACTTTCGATTCCACCGGTGGATGCCTGAGGCGTCAGCCTGTATCCTAGAAAGTCCACCTGTTTAGTGGCGATGGTACACTTCTCCCGTTTTAGTTTGAGGCCATGCTGCCTGAACTTCTCTAATACTGCCCTGACTCTCTGGATGAGTTGGGGTCTGTCCCTGGCTGAGACTAAGATGTCATCGAAATATGGCACTACGCCGGGAGACCTTGGAGGATTCGCTCCATCAGTGATTGAAAATACCTGGGGCTACACTTACGCCAAACTGGAGACGCTTACATCTGAATGCCCCTCTGTGTGTAACTATGGTCTGTAAGTCAGCTGTTTGGTTATCCACGGGAACTGTTGGTATGCCTGTGACATGTCCAGTTTGGCGAAAATGGTGCCAGGTTCGAATGTGTGTAACAGGTGCTGAATGACTGGGACTGGATATGCGCTAACCTGTAGATAATGGTTGATTGACGTCTTGTAGTCAGCACAAATTCTTAGATTACCGTCTTTTTTAGCGGGTGACTATGGGGGTCTCCCACTTAGCGAAATCTGTGGGTTCTATCACCCCTTGTTTGAGTAGTTTGTCTAGTTCCGCGTCCAATTTGGGGCGGATGGCGAAAGGTACTCTACGTGGTTTTAAGTGAACGGGGACTGCCTGTGGGTCTACTGAGAAGGAGATGGGAGTGCCCTTATAGCAGCCTAACTCACTACTAAAAACGTCAGAGTAGTCTGTAAATAAGGAGTCAACATCAGAAGTTGAGACAGCATGGACTCCTTTATACTAAGGCCGAGAGAGGGGAACCAATCCAACCCCAAAAGACTAGGGAGGGCACCATTAACAACCACTAAAGGCAAATGGCCTTTAAAGGTTTGGAATTTCACGAGAAACTTGCCTTTCCCGAGGACGGGGATGTTCTTTCCTTGGTAGTCTCTCAAGGTGAGATGGCACTTTTGAAGCTGGTTCTTCGTCAGTCTGGGCTGGATCTTCTTAAGCGTGTCCCAAGATATGATTGAGAGCGCTGACCCGTGTCTACCTCCATGCGGCAGGGATTACCTTCTAGTAAGACAGAAAGTGTAATTTTATTGGGGGTGTAAAGTGTGTGGTTGGCTTGGTAGCAAGTATGGCAGTTTTCTACTTGCCTTCGGGAACAGGAGAGGAAGGAGATCTTTGTGGAGAGGTGCGCGCTGCCTGGCAGACTCTTGCGAGGTGACCTTTCTTGTGGCAGTTGTGGCAGGTGGCTTTTGAACCTGCATGATGCCCGGGAATGGGAACCTCCACAGGTCAGGCATAAAAGAGTTTGTTTTGGGCCACTGTTTCTTGGCCTCGCTCCTACCTGCGGCTGTCTCATCGGTTTGAGGCGATGCACATCGGAGTATTCTGCAGGGTCATCCTCACTTACCGCTTCTTCAGAGTGAACGGAGGACGTGCTGGGCCTGGGAGCGGTGCCCTGGATCTCAGCTGCGGACTGTGCTGCAAGTTCGGCAGCTAAGGCTTCTTCAACTGCCTGGGGAGGTTTAGGTCTCTTCTAGCCAGCAATCACCTCTGGAGTTTTAGATCCCTCACCCCACAGACGAGTTGGTCGAGCAGCATGTCGTCCAAATAGTTCTTGAACTCACATTGTAGAGCTGCTGTCCTCAGGTCTGCCATATATTGATTTATGGATTCCCCTCGGCTTGCTTCCTCATCCTAAAGGCGAAGCGCCTAGCAATCTGAGACGGTTTTGGTGAGTAGTGGTTGGATAGCGTTTCCACCAACTCTGCCCATGGGACATTCCCGATTTCTCGTGGTGCCAGGAGTGCTGTGGCGGTGTCGTAGACTACAGCCCCACAGTAGCTGAGGAAGTAGGATTTCTTCCTCTGCTCCGAAGCTTCAGCCAGTCCAATGGCATCGATAAAGTGGTTGAAGCGATTCTTATACGAATCCCACTTTTCCTCATCAGGTTTGAAAGGGGGAATACTGAATTGACATTCATTTTGGACCCCTCAGTCTCTGGGTAGACTGGTCTGCCTCACTGGGTGCTCGTGGTCTTGGATTGATGCTGCCTGAGAGCGTTGGCGGCTGTGGCTACAGTGCCTAGTCTCACTCTGTGACTTAGGCTTTCCTGAGGCGCTTGAATTTTCGCGCTCTTTGCGCAGCGTTAGGTGGCTGTGGCTGCGGTGCTGTACTGACAGCGCTTTAAAATTCGAGCCCCCCTTTTTTTTTTTGTGTGGCGGCTGAGGCGCCGCAATTTTGCTTGGTTGCTTCTGTTAGTGACCTCTATAGTAATTCGCGCCTTTTTGTAATCGAGGCGGCTGAGGCTCTCAGCGCCGTATCTTGCTCTAGTGGCTGCAGCTCAGTGACAGCCGTTAGAATTTTCGCGCCCTTTTTCTGCACGCGCGGGCGGCTGCGGCTTCAGCGCCCGGCTTTCACTATCTGTGGTGCTCTAACCTTCGCGACTCTTACTGACAGCACCTGGCCTTCGCTACCCGCGGCAGATCTAACCTGAGCGGCTCTATCACTTTAACTTTCTCGATGACAGGCTTCTGAGTCCGATGCTCGGTAAGCAAAACGGCTGCGGCTTCCGTTCCTTGAGAAAATGCTCCTGACTAGCCTTCCAATCCCACCTTCGTCGCCAGTGTTGTAGTTTGAAGGAAAGGAGAGGCTAGACCAGGGCATGCGGTTAACAATGTTTATTAAAGGAACGGTGGTTGTCACGCCTGCCAGCCAACGGGCAGACTAGCGTATAACAACGGGCTGGTTTGGCTTGACAGCCGGCTTTATATAGCCGGCTGTCAAACGGCGCCAGCCAATAGGAACGGTTGGTGATCCTGCTTAAAGAGCGGACCCGGTTGGAACCCCAACCGGTTCCCAAGACATAACACAAGCCCCCACCCAATCAAGTCACACCCCCACTAGCAGTTAAAAGGAAGAAGCAGTTGGAAGCTCACATTACTCCGAGAAGCACAAAGCCGAAGACACAAGCCTGAAGATGATGAATGAGACTGCATCGAAATGGGCAGTACATTATATATATGTTAAACTTTAACTCTTAAAGTTTCCTTAAATCAGTATATTTCAATCTATTTAGATGAGGGATATATTTTATTAACCAACAGGTGGCAGTATCATCCTTTTTTTCCTTCAACTTATTTTCAATCACTTCATTTAGAAGCTTTTGCAATATTCTTACCACATCAGTTTCTTGTTTCAAGTAAATATAACTGAATTATTACGATTTGTTTAAAAAAACACACCAAATTATACTGGTAACATTTTCACTCAGGACATCCTTTGAAAAATGTAGATATAGGCAGAGCTCTATGTGTTTACTTGTAAATAGTATTGGTATGGTGTGTGGTTTGTATGCGTCTGTGTGTGTTTATGTATTATTAAGTTGTAATAGAAAGCTGCATATAGTCTGTTTTTATTGCAATTAAAATTTCTGTCTAATAAACATTACATTTTTATTACATACACTAGAAAACCTATATATATGATTCATTTAAAAAGAGTCTCTTTTGGTTGCCTCACCTCTCATACCAATGTTGTTATGCTGCCTCATAAAGGGGAAGAGGATTCTGAGATGGATGAATGAAGAATGTTGGTAGTGTAGGCAAAGAGTAAATATTCCCAGCAGGGTCACCCAACTAGTGAAGATTGGTTCAACTGCCCAGTTAAAACAAGTGGCTGCCTATATTGGGTGGAAGTTGTAAAGGAAGATATCAGAGTTAATATCAATGTCAAAGACATTGATTCATAGATACAGGACAAGAACGTGTTAAACTACTTTTGCATTTTTACCAAAAATGGATAGAAAATATAAAATGATAGACAATAGAATACTGGATGGCAGACCTCTCAGATCAGATGGCATTCAATATGCTTCTGAGGATCATTTATACTGGGGTTTACCACATGTCTAGATTAAAGCATTCAGGATGTTTGATTCCTGATGTTCCTAGATGGATAAAGAAAATCTGAAGCTGCAAAGACATAATTGTAGTAGGGACATGGAATGTAAGAAGCATGAAAACAGGAAAATTCAACACAGTGAAAGATGAAATGAAAATACTTAGACATCTGTGTATTGAGATGGAATGGGATCGACACTTGCCATCAGAAAATCACACCAGTTATTAATAAGGAATGGCATTGTTTTATACTTATGAAGATTACTACCCATACACAGTCCTGACAGCTGCTTCTTATAAGTAGACTGTAAGAACTGAAATTTTGAAGATGGCTTGTAAGATGAGTATCTGGGGGATGAGGGATTCCATCACTGACATAAGTCAGTTTTTTTGACAAAAAGTTCAACTGAGTCTCATTTCTTTATCATCTTTGGAATATTTTTTTATTGCTTTTGAAATATTAAGAACCTTTGGAACAGCAAATTTTTATTGCATCAACTAGGTGAACCTCTTTATTTATCACAGAAGATGTTTTAAATATGAGTTTAAAAATAGAAAAATATTTTGACTAATTTTACTATTGACTAATCAGTAAAAGGGTGTTTATAGTGTTGATTTTGGAAATCTAAAAGCAGATTAAATGGATTTGGATTTGAAATAAGAATTTGAAATTAATTATAAGGATTTTTCCCATTGGAAACTGTGACTGTTTTGTTAAAAGTGAATAGATTACATTACAGAGGCTACCAGTGGCTATTCCCGATAGCCTCTGTACATCTGCACAAATTAACAGTGCTGAATGAGTGAAGAAAGATGACATAGAAGTTGATTGGCAAGAACAAGTGAAAGACCCTTAATAGTTTGTTCCATGTGAAAGTAATCTAATTAAGCTTCTCAGATATTAATTTAAATGAATATAATTGTAATGTACTGAAGACTTTAAAGAGTACAATATGGGCAATTATCATGAAAAACCTGTCTCTGAAGTCACTAAGAATTGATACCAATTGATGTCACATAATCAATTGATCATTATAGTTGATTTCTGTATTCAATTTTCAGTAATTGTGATGCCTTTAAGCTTAGTTTGATTCCTGCTTATTATGCAAACTAGTGTCCCACCTAAGTACTAAGAATGCCGTGTTTTCACATTAAGAGCTTATAGTGGATATTACAGAACTGTCCTGTTCAACTTGAAAAAATCAGTTCAAATTTGCAAGTGTATTTATATGTAAGTTGGATGATCATGAAAAGACTCAGTATAGAAAAAAAAAAAAAACCTTTGAATTTGTAAGTAAGCAGTGGTTATTAAAATCCAAAGGTGTTTCCGTAAGATCACACCACCATTTTTAAAAAAATGTCTTTATTTGGAAAAAAAAAGGGGGGATGAAGCAGGTTATTAAGGTTATTAAGCCTCTAATAATCCCTCTGGTATTTGGAGCAAAAAAAATGTTTTTTAAAAATGGTTTCAAGCATTAAAATATAGTCTGTTTGTGTTACAAATTCTCGTAGATCAACCTATTTCACAGAGTTGTGGGAAAAAATAGGAGGAAGAAGGACTGTTTGGTAAATTGGCTGCCTGGGATTATTTATACAAATAATAAAGGACGTATAAAAATTAAAATAAAGAAAAATAAAAAAAACAAATAAATAAATTATTTGAGTCAGTTCTACACTGGTTTGGTATAAATAATCTACAGTGGATGATATAAATATTCCTTATATTAACTGTTTGAACACTGATCCTGGTTTTCTTTGTCCTTTTCCACAGAGTGATGAGTACCACTGCTATAAAGCTTCCTGGAGACATGGCTATAAAAATGAAGTTTGCATAGCCTGGTACTGCACAGAATAATGTACAGACTGAAGTACTGAACTACATTAAATGAGAATTTGTCTTTTGGCTAAAAGTAAAAATAACTATTTCAATTTACATATAGTAGATGAAATACTGTAACTTTCATTTGTGTAGAATTTGTAGTAAATTTATAGCTCTAGCTGCCTTCCGTTGGAATGAAATTATATTTGCTTTATTTTTATTGCCTATCCTGGTCATAAATCCATGGACTTCTATATATTGTCTATCACTGTTGCTTACCCTTTTATTACAGGTTGGGGATTATTATTATTTTCTTTAGGGTAATTTTGACACAGCCTTAACTTATGTAAGCTTTGCTTAATAATTTATATCCTTATAATAAAATGACATACTTAATAAGCTTGTTACATGCTGACAATCTTATTGCACTCTTTCTGCTGATGTAGTTTATTGCAACTATATTAGTTCCTTGGTGTGTATTTTACTTTCAAACAATATGTGTGAAATCTTGTAGTACTGATGCATGGCGTATAAATTCTGCATGGATTTATAACTAGAAAATCCACAGCAAAGAATGAGCAGTATTTAAAGCTTTTCTGATTCAGGCATAGAAACAAACCTTGTTACCCCTCTATTCACACTATCAAATCAACTTCATAGTCTTTTTGAATATGGGTATCTAATCTTTTTTTAAAGCATAAGACATTCTCTTTATATAAGTTATAAAGATAGGAAACATCTGTGAAAAAGCGAGAGGGGATAGGTCCATAAACATAGAAATAGGCTTCAAGTACTGAAATTAGAATGAGTAATAGAAGCAATCCATGGCGTAAAATGTAATTGCGGGATGTGACAGTTGTGCTGCAGCAACATTAGCTTCAGCAGGCATCATGCTTTGAAGATTAGAGCAGTACCACATTTTACGATCAAGCTGGGCAAATAGACTAAGCATATCGTAGATAACAGATTGGGAGCTGTCCTTTTTTGTTTTTAGATTTGGAAACAATTTGGATTTAGGAAAAAAGTCTCCCAAAATATGGGTTCTAAGCTAACTGAACTGTTATAAAATTGTTGCAGATTTTCTGTTGCTACACATACTATTATGTGGGAAATGTGTTTTTCTGAGAAAGAGAGAAGAAGATTAACTATTTCTAGAGCAAACATATATTATTAGTGATGGGAAATACATTTAGTTCAACTTGCATTTTTATGTGTATTTACTCAGTTCACTCTTTTGAAACCTAATGGTAAGTTTGAATGTAGCTTTATTTGCATAATCTGCTATGAAAATTATTAACAACTTTTAAAAATAGTGCCTCTACATATTCTACTACTGTAGTTTATGCTTAGTATCTTCACTCAGTGAAAGAAACTGATGGAAATTCTGCCAAAATGAGAAAGGTACAAATATTTGCTTTTTCAGCAAACTTTAGGATTATATTATTTATGCAACTCATCATTCTTATGTATTGAATAAAGTTCATCTTGAATAAAGGCTGTGGGAAGTTATAAAATCAGCCTCATTTCCTTCCTCTACCTCTTCCTAACAATATCCTTGATGAAAAGTTTTTGAACTTTCACAATCAGATTTATAAACTTAGTTGTCTGATAAAATTATTGCATCTATGGATTTTAGATTCCTTTTATTCATGACTGGTACAGCTATTAGTGCTTTTGATTCAGTCCATGTCCAGAAGAATATGTAAACTGAATAACTATCAAAACAATAACATAATGCAAATCCTGGAATGAAAGAACAGTACATATATCAGCCGGCATAATTAACAACATTATCTTTTGTTTTATTTAGTTATTTAAGCTTGCAACTGTTAAGTTTGCAGCTGTTAGCATGTGTCATTTTTATACTTGTTTAAAATAAATTTTCTTATTGCACATCTGTTGTGTGTGTACAATTAATGTAGGAAATTAGATAAAAATATTTTTCTTTCTAAAATGGATAAATTGAAAACCAAACTCATTGCATAATGTTTTTAATAAACTGAAAACGTAGAATTTAAATTTGTAAATGTAATTTGCAAATGTAAACATAAAATGTAGAAGGAATGATCCATATTGTCATTTTCCAGATATTACATTCCAGATATTACATTCCTGGTTTTAGAAAGTCAATGCTAAAATCTATTTTAAATTCTTCAAGTGGTTATTATTAATATATGAACAGCACATCTGCACAAATTAACAGTGCTGAATGAGTGAAGAAAGATGACATAGAAGTTGTTTGGCAAGAACAAGTGAAAGACCCTTAATAGTTTGTCCCATGTGAAAGTAACCTAATTAAGCTTCTCAGATTTTAATTTAAATAAATATAATTTTATTTTCATTTCATACCTCATGTCTGGCATTGTTTACTTTTTAGCCTGGCATTGGTTTTTATCTTTTAGACATGGTTTTTTTTTTCATTTTTATCTTTTTTGATCGTAATAATGTTTTATTTTATATTAACTTTAGATTTGTGAGTAATTCAGAATGATGGAGATTGCTTATTGAGTAAATGAACATGTTTTTATGTTACTTTTTTCATTGCTCAAGGAGGATGATTTGTCCTATTTGCATACAGTACAATGGAGGAGAAGAAAACGGTTTGATTTTGCATTTTCAAGAAGTGTTATCTAAATGAATCCTTCTACCTTCATCATATATATGTTAATGCGTTCTAATTTTTAATTGCATCCATTTTTTCATCCTGTGTCACTAGTTGTCACACAACTCCAAACTCAATTGTATGCTTAACAATTGCTAAAGTTATTTTCCACAAATATTATACTCTTTTCTCCAAATGTACATTGTATGAGTTGTGACCAAACATTTCAATTTTAATTTCATTAGTCTATACCACTTTGTTCCTACATGTGTCAGGATTATCTGTTTTGAATACCTTAGATCAAGGTTGCTTTTCGGCTTGCCTGAGCTGCATTGGATTACATATAAAATATGAAAGATAATTATTGTATATAAATAACAAATTTAATTTATTTTTAAATATTTTTTATTATCTTGTATACTAGCCATTTAAGCCTGCATCTGGCCGGTGTTACATGTTTAGACTGTTTGGACATACCTGCTTTAGATGATGAAAAGTTTTCTTTTGACAATTCTTCATGCAGATTGCTGGTCTTTATTACATTCCAATTTTTGCTAAATTTGTTAATGAATCATTGATAGTGATGTTTGAATTTTGTTTTGCATATATGACCAATTTTAAGGTAATACTAAACAAAGTTTTTTCTTTGTCTTTCAAATCTTGCTTTGACATTAACAGTTCTATGTAACTTCATTTCTTAATTAAGTTTCTCATAATTGAAACTGCTAAATGGATGGTTTATTAAAAAAATTATTTTCAAATGCTAAGGAGTGAAGATGAAAGTAGTCAGAATTATGATCCCAAACTAAAAAATTAGAAGACTGAAGCCAGCATATTTCTTTGTTTGTGGATTTGCGTTCAGTAGGTCTAACCTAACAAGTTGGTTGCCTTTTTGGGACTAATTGATTTTCAGTAAAGAAACAAATCAACAAAAAATAGCACTGAACCACTAGGGCAGGAGTATCAAACCTGCATTGTCATGGCAGCGTCATGTGATGTATTTTTTTGACAGTTTTTCCCCTTCACTAAAATGGGTGTGGGTGTCGCCATTGCATGACACATCCAGTCTGCAGGTCATGAGTTTGACAGCCCTGCAGTAGGGTGACCAAATTTTTTCACCTATCATATTATTTTCCTATTTTGTGTGCCTGAAAAATTGCACATAAGTAACAAATGTGCACTCAGTTTTGCAGAAAGATGTCAAAATTGACTGTGTTATATATGTCAGTTTCTATTCACTTAGGGATTTATTGAAACATACAATCTTTGGGGTGTGGGTTTTGAGAATAAACATTTGCATAAAAGTGTAAACATATATTTGCAGACCTTATTCACTTATTCAAAAGAACTAAAGCTAGATGATTACCACACAATATTGCCCTATTCTATGTGATGACATCAAAGTACTCCATTCCCGGGGTGTGATGCTAGTTTGCCTCCTCATGGTATACCCTGGAGAGCACAATAGCAGGAACCAAACAACTAGCAACAATTGGCAGCCAGACTACATTGAAGAATTGGCAGTTTATGACAGTTGGCAGCTAGAAAACTTTATAGAACTCCTGGCTCTCTAAATACATGGGAATGGATAAACAATGGATAAACAACAAAGAACAAGACACATTGTTGTGGGATCTTGTCTCTACCCTTCAGTGTGACTTTTGTTCAGCATGGACATTTGAACTACTGTGGGTCCATGTATTTGCCATATGCTAAATAAATAAACAAACTCCATTCCCATCCTCTTTTATAATAATGTTTGATTAATTAGTTAGTTCTCTTTTTATACCTTGTAGTACTATTGCCTGACCAGTTCATAAAGAAATTTTATTTTGGAAATCTTCCCTGATGAGAGCTGTTTCTGATTTTGAGATGCATTTCTTGTTCAGTAGGTCCAAAATAGACTATACAACTCTAATGGTACTTTTCCACACAAATAAAAGAGCAAAACTACATGTAACAGATACAGCTGATTTTTTTTTAAAAAAAACTATTGCTTGGTCTCTAACCTTTTTTTAGGAAAAGTGGTTAAAAGAGTTTTGGGATTACATTTGCACTGTGCCCTAGAGGAAGCAGATTATCTAGATCCTTTCAGTGAGTCAGACATCAAACAATTTTAATGATGATAGCTGGGAATAAGTCTTAAATCAGAGCTGTACTTTAATATGGTTGCTCTAGACCTTGTCAGAAAGCCATGGCTTCCTTCAGAGTAGAGGAATAAAGGGAGCAAAAAAAAAAAAAAGCCAAAAAGGATATGTTTTTGCCATGCACTACATAGCGTATATAAATTCTATTGAATATTTTGCTCAGTGTAAACCACAGCAGTACTGCTTTCCTCTCCATAGAATTCTACCTGAAATAATTGGTAATGTCCATCATGATATTGATTTCTTTGGTTTTGTTTATCTGTTGTTCTTTTTTGTGGTTCTTACTGCATTTTGTCATTTATTAACATTTTTTGACTTTTAGTTCATTTACACTGTTCAATGTCAATGTATCTAATAAATACATAAATATGATAGATATTTGCACCCAAACTTTCACAAACGGATGAAATGGTTAATAACTGGCACGTGAGTTTTGACTTTTTCCGTGCCAAAGTATTTGCCTTTTGACTGAGTGTCTCAAGCTGTCCACCATCTGGGTTTGCATTCTTCCTGTCCAAAATTCAAACTGATGAATGCCCACCTACAACCAAATGTCCACACATTTTGCTATTTCAATATGAATCATAATTGTATAGGAAAAGTGTGTCCTATCAATGTGATGAGGTTTATGAGTCTCTTTCTAAAATCTTAGCTGTTTCTGAAAAGAGGTTTCATTCACCAAGATATCCCGATTGCTTGAATTCTCTAACAGTTTTGGAATAGTGCCCTATAAATTTGCTTAAATTATTTCTATTTTTCCTTTTTAAATCAGTAGATATTTCATGGCTAGGGTAATGATATGATTTTATGACTCATGTATTACATTTTTCATTCTGTTATGTTTGGGGTGAAGAGATAGGTACTATGATGCATAATTAAAGTAGGTGGCTGAATTTTTCATAACCAGCACATCCACCATGTTTATAAAAAAGGATGTATAAACATGCCAGCATCAATATACAGAAACATTTCAGCTTTGCCAAAGTGGAGGTAGTAAATCCAAAACAGGATAGGAAAATGATTTTAACCAGTAAATGGATTAATTAATTTAATTTAATTAATTTTAAAAAGAAAAGTTTAAACAAACAACAAATATTCTATAGTTCACTGTGAATTGGAGCTATCATTTCTTGACTCATATTTATGATCTGGTTAATTGTATTAGTTATTCTGATTTTACCAGCACCTAATGATGTTAGCTGGTCTTAATTCTTAGATCACATGGATTTGCAAAGGTGCTTATTAGTATCCCTTGGAGATGCAGTACAAGGTGAGCAAATGTTAGTTTTCTTGGCTCTCTATGGTTAATGATTAATAGAAATAGGGGATCACAACAAAATACCAAAGTTATAGTTTTAGACTGAGGAATAAAAAGGAAAATGGCATGAAAGAGCACAGGGCCAAACTATTTTCTGTAACCAATTCAACTGCATGAAATTGTCTCCTTTTGATTTGAGAAAATTTTTACCTTATAGGCATGGTTCCAAGTAGCCTTGTTTTTCACACAATAGCTAATCCTGTGTGAATAAACTGACCCCTTGGCAGGAACACGCAGCTGGGGCTAGTGGGCAAAATTGCAGGCATTGCCATGGATTGAAGTCCTACCCCTTTTTACACCACACAATATTGACACATGTGAAAGAGGGAGTTCAATTTTATCGTGCCTGCCATTTTGACTTCTCTAAGCTTCCTGATATGGATTTCCTTGCTAGGATGGAACTTTCCCAAACAACAACCTATTAGTTTCTGTTCAAATGATCATCAACTTTCCAACCAGCAGGGAGCTCTAAAATGCAATTTTCTCCCTATCTGCTTCTATCCAATAAAAATATATATAAATAACTGGTTATTTCTTCCTCCCTCCTCCCAACAAGAAAGTGATAAAGTTCAGAAGCACAGTACACATTCATACAATTCATCCATTCTCCTTCAGTTAAACAAATATGTTTGTCATTGTACTCTTCTGCTTGATTCATCCCGAATCTCCTTCCTGCTAGCCCATTCTAATCCCATCTACTCCTCTTCAGCTATGTTAGCCAGATCTTACCATACTGACACACTCTAAGTCATGTGTGTCAAACTCGTGGCACCTTGGTGGTATCACATGACATATCAGGACTTCTTTTGCCCTAAACCAGGTGTGCACATGGTCAGCATGTGACGCATCTGGCCCATGGGCCACAAGTTTGACAGTCTTGCTCTAAGCAGATATTTTCCTTTGGGCCTCAGGCTAGGTATGCAGCCTAATTATGTACAGAATATCCCCCAATCAGTTTTTCACAATCTGTACTGGCTAAACTACTCAAGTCTTTCCCATTTACTTTATTCACAGGAAATTTTTCTGCTCCTTATTTCCCATCCATGGGGTGGTGTCACTGAATCTTTGAGTAAATACCTCTCTGTTTAAAGTGATTGTCAATTATCTTCTTCAGTAAGATTGTTTCTTGATCAAAGCTAGCCATTTTTCTTCTTTAAAAAAAGTACATCCAAGTTGTACTTCTTTTTTTATTTCACCCACAAATGATTTTCCAGGCCATTTTATCTAGTCACATGTCTAGTATTTTTCCAAACTATTTGGTGTTGATCAAGTACTTCAGATGGATACTTGACTGCATGTTTTTCCAGATGACTACTACTTGATTTTTTTTTCACTGTAATCTGTAAGGCATACTTCAAAGGCCCAAATATCTCAAGAGAAATTCGGAGTGTATGTATGTCCTTGGCTTATGACCACAATTGAATCCAAAATTTCCATTGCTAAGCAAGACAATTGTTAAGTGAGTTTTGCCCCATTTTACAACCTTTCTTGTCACACCTGTTAAGTCAACCACTACAGCTGTTAAATTAGTAATACAGTTGTTAAGTGAATCTGGCTTCCCCATTGACTTTGCTTGTCAGAAGGTCACAAAGGCTGACCACATGATGCCGGAACATTGCAAATATGAGTTAGTTGCTAAGTGTCCAAATTTTGAGCATGTGACCAGAGGGATGCTGCAACAGTTATAAATGTGAAATATAGTGATAAGTCACTTTTTTCAGTGCAGTTGTAACCAGTGGTGAGATTCAAATTTTTTTACTACCGGTTCTGTGGGCATGGCTTGGTGGACATGGCAGGAGAACGATACTGTAAAATCTCCATTCCCACCCCACTCCTGGGGGAAGATTACTGCAAAATCCCCATTCCCACCCCACCCCACTAGCCTACTTTCCAGCTCCATTCTCCTGTGCAGGGCAACAAAAGAAGACCCAGCCGATCAGCTGGGACTCGAGAGGCAGAGAATAGATGGAGGCAAGGTCAGTCAGAAGTGGTATTTACCAGTTCTCTGAACTACTCAATTTTTCCACTACCGGTTCTCCAGAACTGGTCAGAACCCACTGAATACCACCTCTGGTTGTAACTTTGAATGGTCATTAAATGACTGTAAGTCGAGAAGTACTTATAAATAATTGTCAAATATATTATTCCATTAGTGGAATAACTGCACTTATATTGTATTCAAACTTAAAACTTATGATTGATGGCAGTCTACTACAGTGATACTTGGAATTTAAAAGTACAAATTAATTATTTGTATTTAGAAAGATACTAATTATTTTTTCTCAACTTTTTAGTGATGCCATTGTTCTAATGCCTCACAGCATCTTCTGTGTCATTCCCAATAGCAAAATGTGCCCACTAGTGCATGAGATCTAGAATTATGCTGTAATTATTCAACTTCAGAAAATACTATTATTTCATTAATTTGACTTCTTTGCTGGGTTTTGAAATCCAAATAGATTCGGAGTCTTTCAAATGTAAATTTGAAATTGGAAGCATCTGTTCTAAGATTGACTGCTTAAACTATGTAATAATTCATGGATGTCATCTCCATATTTAGGCACTCCATGTATCATTTGCAGAAGAAATATTAAAACATAGGACAGCCTTTGGCAAATGATTTCAATTAAAGTATTTTAACATAATCAATACAACTGACAACAAACATGTTATGTACCAACATCTCAAACTGCTCAACATGCCTTGTACATGTTAGAGTAGAAATTTATTTTTCATCAAAGAAACTAGGGCAAAACTAGAGGAGATCCTGGTAAATTGTTTGTCAGACAACAACAATCTCAGAATTAGAACTGCTGTCTACAGTAAGTTAGAAGAAAATACATATTGATTGACTTTAGTTGTGAAAAATGTATATGAGGAAGAAGCAGACCTTTCAACTTTTTGGATTGAACTTAATGCATTATTCTTACATCCAGTCAATGTTATTTTTTAAAGAAATAATCTTCTTCCAAAGATCAAGTATATTGACAAACTGGAAGGGACCAGAACATAGATATTGTAACTCTTCCCTCATTGCTCTCATGCCTCTTACTCTATCTACTGTGCTTACCTAGCAGAAAGGTACAAATGTAGCACCTCAAGCTCACATTGCTAAATTCGTGCTTTAAAGTCTTGCTCCATATGGAACATAAGAGTTGTAAGAGTTATTATGTTCAGGAGATGAAACAGACCTAGTGACAATTTTCCATCAATGTAATGATCAACTTCTGAACTACAATGCCATCTAATACCTCAGAAAGGAATCATCAACCTATTCACACCCACAGGTTAAAATGGAGGGACATTGAATAAAAGCAGGAACACCAAAGCCCGAACACACTATATTTTAACATGCCTGTCATCAGACTTCAAGGATAAATGTGTACCTAAGGATTAAAGAAATACACAGTGGCTTTAATTCACTGTTCCAGAGATATGAACTGCATCCATAAGAGTCTCCATACTATCTGCAACTTTGTCTTTTATTTATCTGAAGGGACATGCATGTGGAGAATTATCCCTATATCAAAATGATGAACATTGTTCTTTCAGCGAGCATATGTTGTACATCAGAGAAACCGGATGAGGGATTACTATATCAAAAAATTACAGGATGTAACATGGAGTTTCATCTCTTGAATAAGAAAAAAAAATCTAAAGAAGTACCTTCTGATCTTCATCACAATAAATACAAACTTAATAATTCATCACTCTTCTTCTCATAACCCATATCTTATCCATAAATCATTAACATAAAATTGCTAGTGTCAGCAAAAAGTCTGTAAAGAAAATATGTCATTTTAACCTTGATCAAACAAACCAATTCTGTACTCAATCCTTTTGCTTTTAACAATCCTAATGTTTAGTTTACTCAGATACTGTCATAGAATTTGATATCTCTTCCATTTTTATTTATCCTATCCTGAAGTTTCCTTTAAGAGTCTAATCAAGTTCTTTGACCTGGAAGGGAATTTTTTTCTTAGTCTTTACCAATTTCTTGACTTGTCATTTGTATTTCCAGTTTAGTTATGTTCTCTGTCTTATAGTCCTTTTTTTCCAGAACTTCTGTAATTCCTTTATCTTATTTTTGTCATCAAGGCAAGTTTGTTTTGTCTCTTTATCTTGTAAATCTTCCAAGATATTTTTTTATTTTGCATCAATAATTTCTTTGTTAATATTTTTTGATGTAATCTATATGAGATTGAAAATGCTATTTTTTGATCCTATTCTTACAAATATCATAAATTTCTTCAACTGTCAAAGCATGCAGTCTTACCATGAGCAATAGCAATAACAGTTAGACTTATGTACTGCTTTACAATGCTTTACAACGCTCTCTAAGCAGTTTACAGAGTCTGCATATTGCTCCTAATAATCTGAGTCCTCATTTTACTAAAGACTGAGTCAACCTTGAGCTGGTGAAGATCAAACTGCTGAACTGTAGCCAGCTGGCAGTCAGCAGAAGTAGCTTGAAGTAGTGCATTCTAACCTCTGCCCCACCATGGCTCATGGTGTTGCAGCTGTGGTCATTGTTTCCACTAAATTGAAGGTGTCTTAACTCATTCATTCCTGTGGTCTTTTGTGTTAGATGACTTTTGCTAAATCTTTTGAGGACTATAGTAAAAATTAATATTTAAGATGATTAAATCTAATAGAGCAAATAGACTTGGCAACCTTCCATATTAAAGAAGATGTAAAAAAGAAACATAGGAATGGGAAAACCTTGGATGTTGGGTAGAAAAATTGGTGTGAGAGTGGCAATTAGATTGGAGGAATCCAGAAAAGCTCAATGTTTTCTTAAGCAGTAGCAAAGTGTGTGTGTAAGAGAAGAAATCCCTAAGGATATTCTATTGCTTTTTCCATGGAACACATTGCCTTTGCTATCTTTTTAATTTAATTTAACAGTATTGATTTCATAAAGTTATTTGAACTGATTTGGTCCCATTTGGTTACTAGAAGAATTTTAACTTTAAGAATTTTAACTTTAAGAACCTTTTGTTAGGTATGTATGATTCCTTTTCTTTTCTTTTCTTCTTTTACTTTTTGATCTTGCCTAATTATGAACCTGAGAATTGAAAATGGCTGAAGAAGTGAAATAAGTAAACACATAAGATTAGATTGATTGCTTCCACTTTTTCAATATACAGGTGAAACTCGAAAAATTAGAATATTGTGCAAAAGTTCATTTATTTCAGTAATGCAACTTAATATATGAGATAGACTCATTACATGAAAAGCAAGATAGCGCAAGCTGTGATTTGTCATAATTGTGATGATTATGGCTTACAGCTCATGAAAACCCCAAATCCACAATCTCAGAAAATTAGAATATTACAGGCAATCAATAAAACAAGGATTGTACAGGGAACAATAGCGGACCTCTGCAAAGTATAAGCATGCATATGTACTCAGTACTTGGTTTGGGCCCCCTTTGCAGCAATTACTGCCACAATGCGGCATGGCATCGAAGCTATCAGCCTGTGACATTGCTGAGGTGTTATGGAAGACCAGGATACTTAAATAGCAGCCTTCAGCTCTTCTGCATTGTTCAGTCTCATGTCTTTCATCTTTCTCTTGGCAATGCCCCATAGATTCTCTATGGGGTTCAGGTCAAGAGAGTTTGCTGGCCAATCAAGCACAGTAATCCTACAGTCATTGAACCAGGATTTGGTGATTTTGGCAGTGTGGGCAGGGGCCAAGTGCTGCTGGAAAATGAAGACAGCATCCCCATAAAGCTCATCTGTGGAAGGAGCACGAACTGCTCCAAACTCTCCTGGTAGGTGGCTGTGTTGACGCTGGACTTAATGAAGCACAGTGGACCAACACCAGCAGATGACATGGCTCCCCAAATCAACACAGATTGTGGAAACTTCACACTGGACTTCAAGCATCTTGCAGTGTGTGCCTCTTCGTTCTTCCTCCAGACTCTGGGTACTTAGTTTCCAAATGAGATGCAAAAGTTGCTCTCATCAGAAAAGAGGACTTTGGACCACTGAGCAACAGACCAGGTCTGTTTTTCTTTAGCCCAGGTAAGACACTTCTGATGTTGTTTGTTGTTCAGGAGTGGCTTGACAAGAGGAATATGACATTTGAAGCCAATGTCCAGGATCCATCTCTGTGTGGTGGCTCTTGATGCACTGACTCCAGCCTCAGTCCACTCCTTGTGAAAGTCCCCAACACTTTTGAATGGCCTTTTCCTGACAATCCTCTCCAGGCTGCGGTCATCCCTGCTCCTTGTGCACCTTTTTCTTCCACACTTTTCCCTTCATAACTTTCGATTAATGTGCTTTGATACAGCACTTTGGGAACATCCAACTTCCTTTGCAATTACCTTTTGAGGCTTTCCCTCCTTATGGAGGGTGTCAATGATGGTTTTCTGCACAAGGTCAGCGTCTGGTCAGCGGTCTTTCCCATGATTGTGCTTCCTACTGAACCAGAGACCATTTAAAGGGTCAGGAACCCTTTGCAGGTGTTATGGCTTAATTAGCTGATTAGATTGGGACACTTTGAGCCTAGAATATTGAACCTTTTCACAATATTCTAATTTTCTGAGATTGTGGATTTGGGGTTTTCATGAGCTGAAAGCCATAATCAAATCAATTATGACACATCACAGCTTGAACTCTCTTGCTTTGCATGTAATGAGTCTATCTCATATATTAGTTTCACCTTTTAAGTTGCATTACTGAAATAAATGAACTTTTGCACGATATTCTATTTTTTCGAGTGTAACCTGTAGCTTTTCTGCATGATTTGTTTTGTGAAGACAGTAAGTTTAGATGGCTTTGCTAAGTTTAGACATCTAGGTCCCTACCTAGATGAGTTTTGCAGAAATGAGAACAACAGGGCAGAGAAGTGGAGTAACAAGGAAGAATATGCAGTTTATTTTAATTTTATATATTCAAGGTTTGACAGCATATGACTACATATGATAATTTAGGTGTGTGGAGTAGAATTTACAGAAAGAGTAAGACTGGGCAGGGATTTGAATGCGCTAAAAGGATTCCACCAGAAAAACTTGTGATTACCTTATGCAATTTTATCATAAAGAGACGATTGTCAAAATAACTGAACATTACAATCTTTTTCTTTTTTCTGAATGGAATAATTTCACTTGAAAGGACCAGTTTCTAGCACCAATACAGAATTTATAGTTATATGGCTAGGTAAATAAATAAATATTTTTTCACTTCTCCCCATATTAAGAAGCAAAATGTGTAGATCATCAAGATTTTTATTATAGAGAACTCATATAATAGAATGTCATTATTCTTGGTAACATTCTGTGAAACAAAGAAAAAAACCTCTGAAAGCAGATCTTGTTTCATAACGTTATGCGTCAGTATAGAAATGCCATGGCAATGTTAAGTACCTACATTTGCCTTTTATGATAGAATAATGTCTGCATAAAATTGCATTTCTGTCAGTGAAATGTTGCAATGGTCAACACTATGGAACATCTATCATAAGAATCTTAGTTTTAATTTTGAAACCATAAATCTATGCAAAAAAAAGTTGGAGTTTTTTTTTAAGTCTGTCTGTGCATGTGTGTATGATCCTACAAATTTCCTGCTTGGGATTATTATACATATATTTTAAATCTGCTGTGTTAGCCTCGGCAGCCGCGGTGACCCTTTATTCACCAGAATAAAGCCTGTTAACGTTCAGCCTGCGTCTGTCTCTATCTCTACCGCCGCTCCACAACAAAATCCTTCTGAGGGATCTACATTTTCTTTAGTTTAAAGGGGTTTTAATCATAGGCTTCTATTAGGACTGTGCACCAACATGGTGTAAGTGCTTAACTGGTAGGTGATTGAGGCAAGTTGTTTTTGTATTCACCTTCAGTATGTAGGCTTTTCTGTTCCTAGGTAATGCTTGGAACGGGTTTATTTAAGTTTATGTACTATATGTTTATGAGTAGGTGTCCGCCAGATCTCCAGCATGGGGTTTCCCTTTAATGCTTGCTTGTTCTTGGCTGGCATAGGGAAGTGAGCTGGTGTGAAGAAGGCCCATGTGAATAAAAAGGGAGGTTTGCTCCTACAAATTACTGCACTGCTGAATAGAGTTGTTTACATCCAGTCAAGGCCAACTGTCCTGGAACTCCAGATGGACGAAAACACCTGAAGATGCCCCGCATGACACTATGTGGGATGGGGATTGGACATTTAGCCTGGGTCCCTGGGGGAGTGATTTGGGGAAACTTTCAATATGTAACTTTCACACCTTTTGGCTCAGATCTTGCTTTTCTTTCATTTCTATCATTTCAAACTCAGTAAAAGTACCTCTTCTCTACTTCAGTGGAATCAGGGGTTTTCTTTCTTGGATTTTGAACAGAGGCAACCCATGACAATAGGTGTATTTTCTGATTCAATCTCTTTTCTGATTCAGAAGAATTGGAATGAGCTGCTGTCCCATTGGGTTTACATTAAATGCCTTGGAATCAAGGATCCATCTAAAAAAATGACTTGGCAATCTTTGTCTGGCCCTCGTCTTTGTGCTGTGCCAATAAATTAATATAGTTGGTATATTAACAGCTTTTCCTTCCTATTTAAGAATAAGCAGTCAAGTTTCTTTCCACCATCATAATAGTTTGCCTATTAATTTGTGTTAATTTGAAGCCATCGAACTCTTTTGATTATGTGGATTTCCCAAGAATTCCCAATAACTATGGTCATAGACATACATCAGTTTTAATCCCTGTGTTCAGTGCACACCACATGTCATTATTATTGATTAAACAGAAGCATGTTCCACTTCTCCTTCCATTTGCCATAAACCTTTTTTGTGCCGTCCTTAAGGGTAAAATATGACCTCTTGAAGAAATTCTACCTAAACTTTTAAACTTTTGCTTATCCTTTATACCCATCTGCAGATGACTTTGTTTTCCTTTTGCTTTGTTAAAAAATAGACACACTTAAACCCTGGAACATTCAGTTATACATAAAATATTTTCTTTGGTCACAGTACTTCTCCCACTACGTGCTTTAATCTGAAGAGGTAGATCTAAAAGCCCATCTCATCTTCAATAATCTTCTTCCGTCCATTTTACCGTCCATTGTTTGGAAGGCTAATAATAACTCACTTATGCTGTGCGCCACCCTCTTGATTTTATTTATATTCCTGGTTCTGAATACTTGAAATTTCTGCTTGTGCTCATACTTGCTGCATATGGTCCTAAAATTAAACAGGATTGCAGATGCTATGGATTATTGGGACAAAAAGGAGGAAGAAACAGCTTGGTTGTTTTTGTTTTTATAAAACTATATAAAAAGGAACACCTTTAACTAATTGGAATAATGTTCACATTAAAGGGTAAAAAAAGGCACCCCACAGAACCGGTAGTGAAAACATTTGAATCCCATCACTGATGTTCTCCTTAATGTAATGTTGTCTAAGGTAGAGCAAGATGGCTGCTTCAAGTAGCTGAGAGAACAGCAGTGGTGGGATTCAATTTTTTTTAAACTACCGGTTCTGTGGGAGTGGCTTGGTGGGTGTGTCAGGGGACGGATATTGTAAAATCTTCAGTCAGAGGTGGTGTTTGCCGGTTCTCCGAACTACTCAAAATTTCCGCTACCGGTTCTCCAGAACTGGTCAGAACCTGCTGAATACCACCTCTGGAGAACAGCAATGCCACTTTGTTTCTTTTGCCCTTGTATTTATACTTGCTCCAAAATGTATAGGATAAATAAAATACCTTTGGGTAGAATTCAGTTCTTCATGATTTACATGGACCTACTGAGGCAGTTTTCATTGTCTAATATGATAATTGTTTGCCATTACTCCTTTCTGAACATTTCCCCCCAGCTTTTAGTCTATCTACCTATGCTCATTGACTTCTAGATATTTTCCCTTAGAGTACTAGCTAGGGCCCATCTTTCATACTGAAAGTTAATTCTTATAAATAAATGCAGCAAATTGTGCATGAATGAGCACAAACATGCACAAAACCAACAATATATTCTAAAAAACAATGTTTTTTTTTTACTGGAGACAGCAAGCTTCAAATCTGCAAATAACTGATACAATAATGTGAAATCTACTTATTTCTCATTTCTAAGGATTTTGCAGATATCCACGGAAAGAGTAATCTAGTATGAATGGTCATTGCAGAAAGTCCTCATTTAGTATTTCTTTTATTAAGTGAGCCCTTTTCTTCCTGGACCTGAATGGGAACATTTTCAGAAGAAACTAATTTAAACCTTGTTATTTTATGGAAGAAGTTATTTTAAATGATAAGAGATCACCTTATTCATTACAGAATATATTAATTTTTCTGCATGTTGAAATTGTCATAAAATATTTATCTCAAAATCCTTATGGTAAAGTAGATGAAGTAGACTTCCTTTATATCATTGCTTTCTATTTGGAATATACAGGTGAAACTCAAAAAATTAGAATATCGTGCAAAGGTTCATTTATTTCAGTAATGCAACTTAAAAGTTGAACCTAATATATGAGATAGACTCATTACATGCAAAGCAAGAGAGTTCAAGCTGTGATGTGTCATAATTGAGATGATTATGGCTTACAGCTCATGAAAACCCCAAATCCACAATCTCAGAAAATTAGAATATTGTGAAAAGGTTCAATATTCTAGGCTCAAAGTGTCCCACTCTAATCAGCTAATTAAGCCATAACACCTGCAAAGGGTTCCTGAGACTTTAAATGGTCTCTCAGTCAGGTTCAGTAGGAATCACAATCATGGGAAAGACAGCTGACCTGACAGTTGTGCAGAAAACCATCATTGACACCCTCCATAAGGAGGGAAAGCCTCAAAAGGTAATTGCAAAGGAAGTTGGATGTTCCCAAAGTGCTGTATCAAAGCACATTAATTGAAAGTTATGTGGAAGGGAAAAATGTGGAAGAAAAAGGTACATAAGCAGCAGGGATGACCACAGCCTGGAGAGGATTGTCAGGAAAAGGCCATTCAAAAGTGTTGGGGACTTTCACAAGGAGTGGACTGATGGATCCTGGACATTGGCTTCAAATGTTGTATTCCTCTTGTCAAGCCGCTCCTGAACAACAAACAACATAAGAAGTGTCTTACCTGGGCTAAAGAAAAACAGACCTGGTCTGTTGCTCAGTGGTCCAAAGTCCTCTTTTCTAATGAGAGCAACTTTTGCATCTCATTTGGAAACTAAGGACCCAGAGTCTGGAGGAAGAATGGAGAGGCACACATTGCAAGATGCTTGAAGTCCAGTGTGAAGTTTCCACAGTCTGTGTTGATTTGGGGAGCCATGTCATCTGCTGGTGTTGGTCCACTGTGCTTCATTAAGTCCAGTGTCAACACAGCCATCTACCAGGAGAGTTTGGAGCACTTCGTGCTCCTTCCACAGATGAGCTTTATGGGGATGCTGACTTCATTTTCCAGCAGCACTTGGCCCCTGCCCACGCTGCCAAAATCACCAAAACCTGGTTCAATGACCGTGGGATTACTGTGCTTGATTGACCAGCAAACTCTCTTGACCTGAACCCCATAGAGAATCTATGGGGCATTGCCAAGAGAAAGATGGGAGACATGAGACCGAACAATGCAGAAAAGCTGAAGGCCGCTATTTAAGCATCCTGGTCTTCCATAACACCTCGGCAGTGCCACAGGCTGATAGCTTCCATGCTATGCCGCATTGAGGCAGTGATTGCTGCAAAAGGGGACCAAACCAAGTACTGAGTACACATATGCATGCTTATACTTTTCAGAGGTCTGATATAGTTCTCTGTACAATCCTTGTTTTATTGATTGCATGTAATATTCTAATTTTCTGAGATTGTGGATTTGGGGTTTTCATGAGCTGTAAGCCATCATTATCACAATTATGATGAATCATGGCTTGAACTATCTTGCTTTGCATGTAATGAGTCTATCTCATATATTGGTTTCACCGTTTAAGTTGCATTACTGAAATAAATGAACTTTTGCACGATATTCTAATTTTTTGAGTTTCACCTGTTTTTTTTAAAAAAGCTGTAGCATCCATCCATCCACATTCACATTATATTTGTTGTAGGATCCAATCTGGGTTGGTCACCAGGACCAGAGACCTGTCTTCTGAGCTTTCAGACTTGTGTTGAAGCCCATCCTCAGGGAACTTCTCTCTAGCAGAGAGTGTGCTTTGCTGTAATGTGTGTGGCTTTTCAGTTGTTGATTGGGATGTTGATAGTTGACTATTAAGTCAACAATGATTTCATAATCAGCCATCAATACCCATATCAACAACTAAAAAGCCACACACAACCATGTATCATATAACTAGCCCAAAGCACATTCTTTGCTAGAGAGAATTCCCTGAGGATGGGCTCCAGCATGAGACAGAAATCTCTGAAGACTAAATCTCTGCCCCTGGTGACAGATTGGATCCTTCCACATTATCCCAGGACATGTAAATTCACCTACATTTATTGTAATCATCATTTTTATTTTTACATAAACTAAAAATTATCTTGCTATTTTGAAATAATAATTTTTATTTTAATGAATAAATTTCTTCCAATCTAGCTCATAGATTTATAAAAGAAGCAGTAACATTACAGTTACTTTTATGTTCCTGTGAAAGCTACCTGACAACTTTAGAGCAGTCAATTTCTCTCAGCCTAGAATGACAAGTTAAAAATCCTTAGTGAATCACACTGGACCAGCATAATAGATTCTGGTAAAAATTAGTCTATAACCATAAACAGCTTCCACTTGCTATTAGATTCAGCAATCTACTAGATTGCCAAGGGTATTCAGAAGATTAACTGTACATCATGCAGTAATGTCAATTTCTTTTGAGTGTGAAGAAGACAAAGATGTATTTTCCCCTCAAGAGGTCATCCTTGGACTTTAAGTGCCTGGACAGCTGGATCCATTTAAAAAATATGGTCTGAGAGCATTTGCAGAAGATCTGAAGGAAGCCCATTACGGTCAGGTGTCAGGCCATGGTCCAGCACAGAAATAGCATTGTTCTTACTTTCTAGTGACCAACAGAGCTAGCATGGACCTGTCAGAGGATTTCAATACTATTGATCATGTTTATTTTGGACTAGTTGGCTGTGGATAGGCACTGTAATACAGTGGTTTTCCTCCTTTCTCAGTAGCTAGTAGCAGGAGAGAGAGGTTGTGTCCTTGTTTCTTCATTTATGGAACTTTGATGCTTCCTTCCCTCCTATTGTCATCTTAATAAAACTATTGGGACAAGTCATTTGTCAGTTTGGTTTGAGTACTAGGACAAGTGCCTTCTGTCATACACCTATTCTGTAGAATGATTTCTACTCAGATTTCTATGTGGTTTCCATCCTAATGATGTTCCAAATATTTTTAAAAAACTGTTTTTCTAGGTCTTGAGGTCGACTAGCTGTGGAGCTCCATTAGTGTTATTTTTATATAAGTTATTTTCTGCTCTGTTCAACATTTTTCCTTTTGGGTATTACTTTTTTATTGTAAGTCAAATTAGATTTGGCTTCCACATCTAATAAATAAAAAAACTTTCAGTGATAAGACCTTTACCTTCAATAGATTGATTCAGATAGATAGGTAGGTAGCCCTTCTATTGGTTGATAGTTCTCACTGTCATATCACTAGGTGGTTCCAAATGAATTGGCTCTGAAAGATGGAAAATTGCCTCTAAGTTCTGTAAATGCTTTTCTTAACTCAAGGTAGAATATGTTTAATATTTAGCAACATACAGTAGAGACATATAAACATGTTATATATCCATATAGCTTAGGTTTTTATCATAACTTGTTCGGTGATTCCTATTTAAAATAGCTTGGGAGAAATTAACCTTACAGAAAAAATAATAAATAACAGTCCAGAAAAAAAAAGTGGTTTTCTTCTACAGTTCCAAACAAAATTGTTGGAATGGAAGACTCACCAACAAAAGAGTACAAAACAGTTATTTGAGTGAGTGAAGCTGTTTGACTGTTCTGACAAAGCTTGGCTGAGCTTTCTTCCTACCGATATTTATAAAATGAAATAATATTTTATTAAAAAAAAAAAGAACTGGAAAACTTGTTTCTTTCAGATATCTCAAACTGGTGAATGTACCCAAGCATATTTTCGCTTAAATTAGCATGATTACTGTGTATGAAAATACATTTGAACTGGGTCCTTACAAAGTCCATTTTATGGATTTTTGCTTTATTTCTAAATATTTTGCTATGTTTTTTTTTGTACTTTGTTCTTATATCTTTTTATGTATATTTATTCTGTGCTAACTGTGCACCATGCCGACAAGACTTGATTAGTTTTTCAAACTAGCAAACAGGCATCTATCTATCATCTGTCTGTCTGTCTGTCTGTCTGTCTGTCTATCTATCTATCTATCTATCTATCTATCTATCTATCTATCTATCTATCTATCTATCTATCTATCTATCTAGACCTTTCCAACTAACAACTTTGATTGTAAGAAGTTTTCTTGAGTTTTACCTCACTTCATCAGAAGTAGAAATTAACTAGACTGATGATAAGATTTATGTGAGACAGAATACAGGTACCTTGTATAATTACAAATGTTGAGACTGAGATTGCCTGAAATTTTATCTTTTGATGGTTCTGCTTTTAAAGTTCCACTTTTTTATAATAAGCATTTAGAGTTTTGCTATGGAGTCTTCCTCTACCATGTGAGTTCCTCTGTGGCCAGGACAGGCAGTATTTCCTTACAAGTTCTGATCAAAACTGGATTTCATTCCTTCGGTCACTTTAATATGTATATTGTCTCCAAATCCCAGTTTTCCGGAGAGCGCTTAACAAACTTTAAAGCCTTTATCTTATCTCACCAGCAAATGGATATAAGAAAACAAAAGAAAAGTGAAAAATGGCCCATCTTTGTGATAGTCATAGAATAACAAATTATCAGTTTCTTAAAGATTTCATGGAACTGATACCAGTAACAGTGTGTAGATAGGCATTGGTATTGGCACATTTCTGTGCTTGTGTGTGTTTCTATTCATATCTGTTGGCGTCTCTTTGCAAGCTTACCCATGTTCTGGTTCACTGGCTCAAAAAGTCCATATGTAGCTTTTCAGTCTCAGTATCATTTACTGAGAGGTACTGCAGATTGTGTTCTCAGTAAAATCCAAGGAAAGCAGCTGTGCCTGCCTGGAATAGCAACTGACTACCTGCTGTGTGCAAATACACAGCCCCCATGCCCATTCCTGCTAATCCACATGTTAGCATAGCATCTTGGCAGAAGATAACAGCAAAATAGGGATGGAAATATGGAATCAAAGGGAATAAAGGGAGTCCATGGTGACCTGCATGTTGCAGTCTGCTTTTGAAGGTATCCTACAACTCTTCTGGGATGCCCAGTCCCTGCTGTAGGGAGTTCCATAGATGTCTAATCATCTTTTGTCCCTACACTTCTGAAATGTGGAGAAAGCAGCAGTAAGAATTAAGATACCCAGTCCCTTTTGATCAGGACTATCAAAGAGCAGTAGAATTGGCTGTTCATTACTATAAGCACAGGATGCACAATTGAAGCAATAATCAAGTGTAGGTTGTAGATTGATGTGTTTTCATACACAGTTGTTCATCCATAAACTCTTGTCAATTTATGTACTTTTACTGAAAATTCCACCAGGTTTGCCACACAGATGAATTCCCAGTGCACTTCCATCCTTTCCATATTGCAGTATAGGAAAGAGAAGTTTTGACATGGCAAAGACAAACATTGTGAGATAATGGATCTAGTATCATAGCATTGCTTCTGTGGGCTGTCCTGCATGCCAGTAGGACAGTAATATTAAATTACTATTAATTCATTCCTACTATTCAATACTATTATTGAATTAAAATGAAATCTTCACCTATGGTTCAGCTTCTTTTTCCTGAGGTGGAATTCTTGGTGCTCTCTGAGCTTTGTTATTTGCTTGCAGACATTTCATTATCTGACAAGGTAATATTATAAGTGCTAGTGACTATGTGGTTTTTCTTTGGTAGTTCCTAACCGGTTGGGATGGAAACCTGTATATTTTGTAGCAGGGTATCACATCTTGCTAAGCTGAGTTCTGCATGGCAGATTTTCAATATGGAATATCTAGCAGTAGCAAATATGTGAGTCACTGTGAATGCCATATAGTTTCCAAATTTTGTACTATTCTCATAAAACCATTCCCATACACATATCCTGGCAACCTACAGGTGGGGAGATTGATTCAGGTGATGAAAGGTTACTAAAAAGAAATAACAGGTCAAATATAAAGTCCAACTTTCCCTCAATGCCCACGGCACAACCTGGGTACCCACAATTGCAAGGATCCTAGCTTTCCCTCGTTTTGTCATAGAGTGAAAGGAATATTTTTGCATACTGTTGAGTCTGACTTGCACAGGTAGGATCCAAGCCTCATAATACATGTAGCACACTGTAAGTGAGAGAAGGTGGGAGAAAAGAAAGGAGATGGTAGAGTCTTTTTCATGTTAATTTTACAGGTGTTTCCTGTTTAACCAGAAAGCTTTGCATTCCTCTGCAGGAATAGTCTGTACAAAAGGCATAACCATCCCCCATTTCCACATATCTTAGTAACAGTATGCTGCTAATTGACCAGTTGTGTCCCATTGTATGTACACTTTTCCTCTATATACTTCATATACACCTGGTGGGTGGCAGATAGCACTTTAATTCCAGCTTTTATGATGTCTTCCAATAAATTGCAGAACAGAATAGTCAAAAATTGAAAGTCATTTCCCCCACAGACCCATGCAGAATTGGGGCCAGGATAATTTCTTCCATAGCAATGTTGGAGACAATGGAGTAAAGGAACTGAGAGTTAACACTGACTAATCACATTATTGTTGCAGCAACTCCCATCTAACAAACAATGAATCTGGATGCTAAGGCTAAACCAAGGCAGTCTGACAAATCATAAATCGAAAAGAATAAGAGGATCATTCTTCACCATGTAGCAACCATAAGGCATAAACCACATGCAGCCTTCTGTATTCTGTTCTGTGACATATTGACACATGGGTTGCACGTGCTCACCCCTCCATGAGCAGTTAATTACACAATGGTCCACCTTTCAACAGAAAAAAATGTAGATGTGGATGGTAAATCTACATTATTCCAAAGAAGGTACAATGAAATCCAATAAAGCAGCCATCCATGACCCACTTAAATGCTCATGACTATTGTTAGGGATACACCCTAGCAGAATCTGCACGGCAGTCAAGCAGGCAGGCAAAATATGTGAGATTTTTGTAGCTTACACTCAATAAAACAGATACACTGTGCTAGTTAAATAGTTTATTCTAGTAAGAGTTATAGCATAGTCAAACAGTCCACATATCATTCACTAGTTCAGTCCGTCCGGGGATTATACAGTTGCAAAGTCCAGTGTCGAAAAAGAGGTCAGTAAACTTACAAATATCAGTCCAGTAATATATCTCCTCGCAGTAGAGATATGAAGAAGTCAAACCTCCTTTCTTCCTTCGACATCAATAACGCAGCAGCAGGGAACACGCAGTTAGCAAATCATCAATCCAGTATAGTCAGCAATCGTCAGCAATCCAGCAGGTTCTCTTGCTCCCTCTTATGGCGGTTTCCTGACCGCACCCAAAATTACATGCTTTGCAGTTTAAAGTAACACACACTTAAACTTACTATCATAGTTTATATATATTATTTTACACAAACTACGTTAGGTAAGCTTGTTATTCCTAACAACTATATTGTAGATAGCTAAATGACCATGGTCAAGCTTTTAATGGACATGGGTGATTTGCTTGCAATAGCATTACATTTTCATGGGTGGATGACAGTATGATGAAAATGTTGGGAAAAAATGAATTGAAGCACATGTGGCAATTTCTGAACACATATGTAGCAGTCTGTAACATTACATGGTAACCCTCAGTTGGTTGTCTGATTGCCATATGCTGCCCCTGGATGGATAGCAATAATATTATGTGGGTGTGGGTGAATGTGTACAGGTAAAAAGATTCTGAGTATTCTATGGCTACACACACACACACACACACACACACACACACACACAGAGAGAGAGAGATAGAGAGAGAGAGAGAGAGTATTTCCTTTCCTTTAAAAATAAACTACTTCGTTCCCACATGATGGAAAACCAGAAAACTATAAGCATTTTTCCAAAAGCAGCAATTCACAAAATGCTCCAATTGAAAATGGTTTGGTGGTAGTTTTATGAGCTTTGGCATTATATTGCATAAGGTGTCTTTTTAAAAATCACATGAGAAGAAACGGTTAAATCTGCATCAATTCTTACAGATTTGTCATTTCTTTTTTTCCTGAAATTATTTTATTATAACGCACTTTAGGAAAACAGATGCCATTATACCTGCTGCGACTAGAACGAAAGTTTGTTTTTTGCTCTTTGTATGTCCCATCTTTTATGCTAAGGTTATAACAATGCAATGCAAAAATGCAATGCAAAATTAAATTAGACGATGATGTATATTCCACGATGAATTTCAAATTGTCAGATACATTGACAGCAAAGAAAAAAAGCAAAAATGTATATTATTTCCTCATCCTTCCTTGGGCGCAATTGCTATTCTCAGCTTTCGCGAAGCAAAACGTACCGCAGCATTCCCATCGCGCAATACCCCAATCTAACCCAGCGGACTGACACAGTGCGCTTCTATCAACCTGCACAAAAGAAGCAAGCCGGCAGTTTCTTTTTTGGTGAGAATCCACTTTCAGTCTCGATGCAAACTTTGCTCCAATCCGAAGAGGGCAAGGCGGAGTTTCCAAAGTGGGGACGCGCTGCCTGGTGCTCTAGCAACTGATCGAGCGTGGGGGCTCCGTATTACGTATATGATAATAAGGGCGGCAGAGGCGTATTGCGCTTCTCTGCCTCCTTAATGCGGCCGCCGCCGCCGCCGCGGCTCAGAACTTCTTATATAAGTGTTAAAGTGGCCGCCTGCTGAAGATGAACGCATCTTGGCTTCGCAGTCCCATCAAAGCGCCGTTGTCGAGATCACTTGGGAAAAGGTAGCCGTGACCGGGGCGTAGAGCTGCAGCGACCAGCAAGGGCAGGTCCTGCGAGTCAGCATGAGTTGCTCGGATGTGGTGAGGCACCAGGCACAGGCGACGTGTCACCCGTCCCAGGTGAAATTGCCCGCAGCATCCTCCGTGTCTTCCACGAGTCCTTGTCCCTTCTCCACACCGGCGTTCGCGTCGAGCCAACAGGTGAGAGTCTTAACGAGTCAACAGGAAAGCTGTTCTTCTAGTAGTGGGCGGAGAAATGAGAATGACGAAGTCTGCTAGTCCCGTTCTTGGGAGAGGTGGGGTGGATGAACCCAGCAGTGAGAAAAATTTGGTGAAGTGTCGGCTCAAAAATAAAGACTGGACGTTTATCTCTAGAAGGGGCTGGGTTTCTTTGTAGTTTAACCAATGCTGTGTATCACTTAGGAGCTTGATTCATGAGGCTCATTAGGTGAACATACCTGGTTGAACAGAGTGACTGGTTGCTCTGTGTTGAGACCTGTCTTCAGCCACACTCCATATACACAAATATTCTTCCGGTGTTCTCTAATTTAGAAGTAATACTCATCTCTTCAACAAGCAGACTACATATAAAAAGAGCATATGAATCCAGTCAGATGCAGTGCTTGACTCGGTCACTTACTCACAGTTGTATTCATGAACACATGCTTTGACTTACTACTAACACCTTATACATAGCCCTTTCAAACCTTAGTCTGAACATGATCCAAAATGCCCCTACATGGTGAATGGCAGTTTATTTTTTGCCACCCTATGAGTATTTGGGCAGGCTCTGAGCAGTGTAGGTGTAGGTAGGGTGGCTTCAGCCACTCATTTGACAAAGTGTCTGCTCAAACGAGGAGCACTGGACCTTTGTCGCTGGAGGGCTTGGATGATTTGGATATCTAGATGCTGAAACTGAAGAAGAGAGGCTATCAGATGAGCAGACTTAACAAGGAACCTGTAAGAGGGCTGCCTAAGAGGGCAGAAGAAAAGGTGCTGCTATGTTCCGTAACATAGAACTAATATACTGCAAACTGGTAGCACTTCATGTTTAAAGTTATTTCCCACCTGATCAAAATGGAAGTATCAGTATCAGAGGATTGTGGAAGATACATCCAGCTTGCTGTTTTTTCTTCTTTTTTTACCATTTCTGTGCCCAAGGCTGGAGGGTTTCTTGAGTTATCCTCTTCTTGGAATATGAAAACCTTTGTGAAGACAATATTGAGAGCCACTCTGTCCCTTTTCTGAGTCACCTGATATCTGTTCAAAGTTCTGCTATTATCTTAGAAGTAGGAATGTACGGACTTGGAAGAGTAAGCCTGCTTGCATAAATTGCTAAAAAGAAGGGATGTTGGTGCTGTGAATTCATGAATTCACCATTAATTCTGAATAAAAGCTGAAGGTTGTCCTTAAGGAAGACTATTTTTCTGCATTTATGCCCCAGGTTTGAATATACAGCAAGTCCAGAAACAATTCACATTAAATTCAGTATGGTCTTTTATTTACGGGTACATGTCTTCAGAATAAATGACTAAAATTTTCTTTTGAAGGGTAATGTAATATTGTTTTGTCTAAATTAAAAGTAGGTTCCAAGAAACATTTGAGGTTTGTTATAGTGTACATTTGATCATTATGATGATTGTAGACTCTAAAGCACAATAAGTTATTTTTAAATAGAAAGCCTAGTCAGTTTTGAGTTTTAGTCTTTTATATATGTCACCAGAAATAAAATGTCCCATAGTTTCAGATAGAAAATTGGTTTGTAACAGCAAACATTTTAAAAACTATAGGATGTATTACTGCAAAGACTTTAATCCTTTGCATAAGAGTATTCGATTAACTGAGTTGTAATGCATGGAAATATAGTATCTCAGTAAATGAACACATTTCTGCTAAAAGTGCCATTATATTATGTTGCTTATATTGTTTCTACTGCTTGCTATTTGTTTTTAAGTCAATTGATTGTTCAGGTCAGTATTATAACAGCCATGATACAACAAAATTAAGACTTATATGAATCAAATGTCTGCATATACAGTATATTTACCATGGCAGCAGTTTCAGTAGATATGTTTTATTAAATACAATTTCACTGACTTCTTTGCTAAATATGTGCAGAGTTATTCGCCAAAATTTAAATAAATGATAGAAAGCCGAACTTTGTTATATATTTGATTATAGTATTGATTTCAAAGAAAAGTGAAAAATATATAAAAACTATATATAAAATTTTATTTTTGAAATTTAGCTTTTACTCTTTGACTTATGAATCTGATGTAACAAAATAAATCAGTACATTCTTATCAGGATGACAGCACTTTTCGACTATGCTGTGCGTGGGTGAAGTGGGACTAATATTGACTTGGCCTCAATATAGTCATCTGAGAATTCACTTTTTTTTTTTTTTGCTTTTACTGCATTCCATGAGGTTTTATCATTATTATGCACACACACACAAAAATGTTTTCTCCATACATGGGAAGTGACCCTTAATACTATCTTGGTTGGAATTCACAAATATGGTCTAAACTTCAATAATTTCTGTTTTATTTTTTCTTTCTTTCTGCTACTGTGAGCAGATTTATCAAAACCAGGCTAATTATTTCAAGCCCACTCTACAGTGTCAGAGCAGTATAAATCTGGAGTTCTCTCCCCTTCAGTTGAATTGTAATTGATTTTTGGATGTAGGTATTCAAGTTTATTTATTGATTTATAATTTAATGTTGTATGACATTAATTTCTACTTTGAACAAACTTTTCTATCAAGAAGCAGATGTTTTTCATATCTAGAAATCTAAACTGCTTTGAAACATTATGATTTATTTTACTGAAATTTTGATTTTGATTTTTATAATAGAATATTGGGGTATCATGTCATAACAGACAATTTTTTTGTAAAAAAAGGGAATATTTTGAAAATTATTGGGTTAAATTTGGCTGATTTTTTCCTAGCATAATTGTCTATTTTATTGGAAAATAATTAAAACTTACTTCCAAGTAATTATGTATAAGATTGAGATTATAATTCTTTTGTTTTCCACATTATTTATTCAGCTTAAATCTGCCTTTTTATGCCATGCACAAAAATACTGCAAAGAATTTGCTTTTGTTAAATATGAAACATCTTAAAGCTGAGTAACACTGAAATAATAAATTATTGGCATTCTTCTTTTCTTCATCAAAATATATGGCCTCTATTTTTCATTTCTGAATACTTACTCCTTTTCACTGAGGGAAGGGATTACTTTTCTCCTCTTTCTCCATCATCTACTGGTCATGACTGCTCACCCAAAGAGTGAAAGAGACATAATAAAAATGTATTTGTTTAGGAGTGAGATAGTATTTTTCACCATTATGAAACATTCAGAAAGACTTGTTTTAATTTTTTTTCTATCACAATCAAATAACCAGATGGGAAATATCAGTGAGATCCTAACAGGCCATGATAGTAACTAATTAGCAAATTTCGTACTATGGAGAATGGGTCATGAATGACAGTTGTAACAAATATATAATGTATATTCATTTTCATAGGTTGACAATCATTAGCTTTTATGATATGTAATTATATATTATTCTATTATTTATCCATTTTTTCTCTCTTAGAATAAAATAGTTGTATACAGTAAGATGCAAGAAACTCTGGAAGTAACACTTTCTAATAAGCAAGAGGAAGAGGAGAAAGATCAGCCTACTGAAATGGAATACCTTAATTCTCGCTGCGTCCTTTTCACCTACTTTCAGGGAGATATTGGCTCAGTGGTGGATGAACACTTTTCAAGAGCTTTAAATCAAGCCAATAACTTCAATTCAGAGGCTGTTCTTTCAAAAACCAAAACAGATTTATGGAGAGGTAAGTTTTAAAAGGAAAACTGAATTGTACATTGTTTTCTTCACATACTGTGATTTCTTTCATCTTACTATATTATTGTTATTTAAAGAACAAAAGCAATACAACACAACACAAAACCATACATCTATCTGCAACCAACATATAAGAGATGCAGCTAGAAAAATTGGGCTAGCTAGCAAAAATATTGCCCTGGCTGGATAGAATCTAAACAGCAGAATGTAAAAACAGCTGGGAATGTTTTAATTATCATTATTAATCAAATCATCTTTTAATGACCCCATAATCCTTGCAAGGTGGAGTTTGGGCAACAGAATGCAGCTGAGTGGTTACTGGCCGGATGCCCTTCCTGTCACCAATGTGGAGTTATATTCAGCAGATATATTCTCATCGTGTCCAAAGAGAAAAATATCTGCTTCTACCCAAGATCGAACTCACAGCCTCCTGAGTGTGAGGTTAGAGCTCTACCTCTAGGCCATTGTACCACTCATCATTATTAAGTTTTAATGTATAGATAAATAACAAGTAAGAGTAATTAAAAATTCAAAACACACAAGAAAGCAATTGAAATGCATATCATATATAGAGAAAATCATTTGCCCAATTTTAAACATATCAGTGTGTGGTCATGTGGAATAACATTGGTCATTATATCAATTAAGTTTAAGTTAACAGACATACAGTGTTGATTCAAAATTGTCATTCTGAACCTCTCTGTTTTTAGGACACTGAAGAGTAGTATCATTTGTAGCACCTCAAACTTTGCAAATAGTTGGAATAATTCTTCCAATAATGATACATTCAAAACATGGGATATGTAATTCAAAATATTCAACTCTGCAAACCCATTTAAACCATCTAAACAAATGTATGGATATGAAATTAACACAGTGACATAAGCCTATATCATAGGAGTTAACATCTTTGCACCCATTTTATACTTCCACTATTACGGGATTGGCAACAAATACTTTTAAAAAGTGAAAACTTTATCTGATTTTTCAATATTCATAAAAGGTAACATTTTACTCAATAATTTTATCTGCAGAAAAACAAACTTTTTTTAAATCTTCAGAGCTCTTAATTTATTAGTGTGTGACCTTCCCATTCTTTATTGTAGAGTTCTTATAAATAATTAATATGTATCTAAAGTTTTACTCTTTAGTTTTTTTATAAAAATATTTTGGAGATTTAAATTTTTTTCCAGACCCAAACCAACATTGAAAATAATTCAGGATTAAGAATTACCTACTGATTTATCTTGATAGAAGAACAAATAAAAAATATTCAATATTCTTCTGTTTTGCAATGGCAGAAAAAAAAGTTATGAAGTGTTTTCCACTTTTAGAAATTTGGACACTAGTATGCCACTAAGTAATTTTCTCAGGTCTTATTAAAGGTAATCACAGTAATAGCACAAATCCAACAATTTGGGTTGATTATGCTTTTTTGTAGCCATGAAAGCCAGCTGGTTGACTTTGAGACGGCATTCTTTCTTAGGCCAACCAGGAGTGGGTTTCTACCGGTTCTGTCCACCTCTATAGAACTGGTAGCTCTGAAGAGCATCAGACATAAAACCAGTTCTATGTCTGCTGATGTTTTTGCCCACCCACCCACCCGGGCTCTTACCTGACCTTTATTTCCTGATTTTTCAATTTCAGCTGCTGTGCAAGGCACAGCTGCAGTTAAAAAAGCAGGAAAAGAGGACTGTTTCAAAGGCTGCTTCTCTGCGCGCAGCGTGCAGGGAAGCACATCATAAATCACCAAATCTCTGAACCGGTAGTTAACCCTGTCGTATCCCATCCCTGAGCCCAACCCTCTTTACAGATTGTTGTGGAAAAATAGATAGGGGACAGGTGTCTTAGGCATGTTTGCTGCTTTGAGTTTTATATATGAAAAGATAGTATAACATTATTAGGTTGGTTGCATAATCAGTCAGATGTTTAGACATCTGGATTTGGCATTTCCAAGGACTCTGGATTGGCAGATGTTGTGGTCTGATAGTATTAAAGGTATTGTCACAGGATGTAAGCTTTTCAAAGTAAAGCTTACATCCTTAGCAATTGATTGATGATGATTTTGCCATTGCCAAGTATTTTCAAACTGTGATCCTATTGCTTTGGGATTGCTTCTGAGATACCTATTACTATCTTTGTTTTCCTTTGCCACAGTTGTTTTACTTCTATGTAAAGAACTTTGTATTTTGTGATTTTTCTCTAGTTCTTTCTTTTATATTCTGCTTATCATTATTTTATATTAGATAGTTCCAATAATATTACTACGCATGTGTCTCCAGACACTAGTAAATTTAAAACCATATAACATATTTTCTTCTAATTATTTTCACTAGTTTAACAGCACATTAAGACCATACAAAGTACAGTGAAGAAATACAACTAAGAAGCAATTTAAGTTTACTTTGGATGGCCAGATCTAAAGAGATAGTAGCATCTTGAATTCATAGATTCATATCATATTCAAGAATTCATATCTTGAATTCATAGAGTATTGTAACTTAATTACCTGAACAAATGATTTATGTGGATTTTCAGAATTTGTGAAAGTATTGTAACTAATTTTATTATTTCTCAGTATATTAATCATTAACATAATGCTACAACAAACAAAAATAAGAACAAACTAAATTAACATATTAAATTGACAGAAATCACATAGTTCCTCTGGGTCGCAAACAGAGGATTAAAACCTCTGTTTCAGAACAATAGATATAATAGAATCCTAAATTAATAATACCTAAAAATCTAACAGGAATCCATACAGACCAGCAACAAAACCACCATCAGGTAAATTTAACCCCCAGGCTTATTGCTGGGGTGCATGTTCAACACACTACTCCATGATTTTCAGTCCAAGGGTGCTTTCTGCTGTAATTCAATCTGTTTGTCACCTTTAAGGTCATAGTTGACTTAGAACAGCATTTTTCAACCCAGCATGTCTGGAGTTTGATGCTAGCTGGGCAATTCTGGAAGATGAAGTTAACATATCTTAAAGTTGCTGTGGTTAGGAACACTGGTATAGACTAAGGATAACTGCAGGACAATCTGACTATGATTATGTTTTGCTGAGTACTGGCAAGGCTGACATGACATGGGTCCTTTCCATTAGGATATATCTAAATAGCAATTGTGCCTTCTCTGTTGAATAACATCCCTATAGAGATCTTTTATAAGGCATCTTGAGACCTCCATTCTTATAAGAAATATAAAAATATTTGTCTCCATAATTTTCAATATTTTTTCATGGTGTTATACAGTTTTTAAAAACTGCCTCCTTGATTCAGAAATCACTAGTTCATCAGATTTTCAATTATTTCACATTCTGTTTTAATAATATGAATTTAATTTTAGATTTAATTTAAAAGGTATAATAGATATAAAGCACTGGTCACTATAAAATGTGCTATGATTATTATATTTATTGGTATACTTTCATGAACATTTAAAAATGTTTATGAACATCCTTAGTTTCTCTACATAATAGCAGTGGTGTTTCTGAGTTCATTTTGAGAGTTTATATCATTTTTGCTTTTTCTCTTAAAAGAAAACACAACAATTGCAAACCAAAGGAGGAGCTTCCCAGCTTCATTTTGGACCAGTTCTTATCAAACTCCACCTCCACAATCTTTAAGTGGGATTCATCGTGATTTTCCCATTACTATACCAAGCACCTTTTCAGTAGCAGATCCTAACAGCTGGCCAGGGCATACGTTGCATCAGACTGCTCCACCTCCTTCATCTAACATGCCAGAGTCTTGGCATTATCCTTTAGCATCTCAGGTGAGCTCTTCATATGGACATATGCATGATATGTACATGCATCACCATCATCCCCATGTACACATGCATCATCATCATCATCCGACTTCACATCTTGACCCACGGTACAGACCTTTGCCAGTGCCCTCAGTTTGTTCAGGCAAGATTCCTCCACCACAGTGTGATGCAATGAAGTCAGATCCTACTACTGTCAGCTGTGCTACCTCGGCTTGGGCAGGAGCCTTCCATGGGACAGTTGATATTGTGCCAACGTTTGGATTTGAAACAGGTAAGCTGGAATTAGCCTGTGGGTATCTATACATATTTCAGAAAAGTATGACTTATAGCTCTTAAAATATTGTATTTATATTCTTCCTTATTTTCCAGAGTTCAATATGGTATACTTAGTTTTTCCTATTTTATCTTCATAAAACTCTAAGACAGGTTAGAAATATTAATTGGTTTAAGGTCACCATGAGCCTTTATGGTTGACTTTCATAGTCCAAGTTTAACTTTTTTCTTTATTAGAATAAGCAATTGTAATAAATTTTGTTCTTAATCTTGTTCAAGAATAGGATGGTTTAAATTCACATACTGTAGACCTGAATGATTTTTTTTAATTCAATGATATGTCAACCTTTTCCGTAATAAATCAACACACACTATAAATTTTACTCAATTTTTTAAAATATAATTATGTATTTATATTTGTAAGTAGGAGGGTTTTTTTTTGCTAAAACTGAATTGCTTTTTCTGACTTTTGGTTTTAAGTTTGGAAACTTCATAATCTTTAGTCATTAATTCAGTTGAAAACTGATTTCAGACTTGATATTGCCATAATTTTCCAGAATGTTAAGTTACAATTTCAGCTACAATTAATTGCCTTGTAATTATACAAACCAAATTCCATTGCGACAACTCAATATTTGGAGTACATATTACATTAATATCAGAGGTGGTATTCAGCAGGTTCTGACCAGTTCTGGAGAACTGGTAGCGGAAATTTTGAGTAGTTCAGAGAACTGGCAAATACCACCTCTGACTGGAGATTTTACAGTATCCTTCCCTGCCATGCCCACCAAGCCAAGCCCACAGAACCAGTAGTTAAAAAAAAAATGAATCCCACCACTGATTAATATGTTTTCTGCATTTGTGAAAATGTCAAATTGTTACACTAAACTACAAGCTTAGTTCTTGCAATAAAAACAGATAACATTATTGTTAGGCTTATTTTGAATCAGTCACTTAAAACAACTTCTTAAATTTACAACTTATAAGAATGCTGATTTCAGATATTGTCATTCAGCAGATTTGACTGCATTATTGATATTGAAATATAAAATTTGAGGCAAACTCCTGTTTGAAGTGTTGATCTGCAAACTCATTCAAAGCTTTTCAAAATGTCCTGTGACATTAATCCTGCAAATATTTTTTCAATGCATTTTAACATGATTATTAAATCAATCATCAACATTTGTAAACTATTGTTCATGCTTTGTGTTATGAACAAATAAGTAATTATCACTTGTCAGACAAGCCATGAATTAAAACATGCATGGTGTTATGTCATCTATATACCAAGCCTGTGTTGTTAGAAAGTTGGAATAACTCTAATGAGTTGGCTTGTCTAGTTATTGGCATTTTTTTACACAGAAACTGAAATTTTCAGAACTCTACTGCATTTGCCCAATTTGTTATTAACTATTAATATAAATATGATATGATATGATTTGATATTAAACTATTCCTGTGCTGTGTTATATAGCAGATGATACAGGATAGTTCATTGGCCTTATTGTGGAACTTATACATTCTGCTTGTGACTGGCATAACTAATTTCTGAAAAAATATGAATTATCACTTACTGAATTGTGAAAAATTTAGCATAGGCATGTATTTCCTTTCCCTTCCCTTCCTTCCTCTCCCATCTTGTTACCTACATATTACTGGATAATAGATCACGAAGTTTCGGTCTATAGAAACTATGGCATGTTTAAAGAAGGTAATGTATGTTTGGTTTTGCGCTCAAAATGAAACAGCTATCTTCATTTGAGATGACTCCATTAAAGAAATGAGAGAAAACCTGTATATTCAATACAGGTTTATAAAGTCCTTACCAAATAGCAGCATTTAGGAAAAACATAATGATGACTGTTTTGATGAATATGTGTCATAGTTCATTTTTTTGTGTATAAATCCATAGGTTTATTTGGCACTATTGTAAGCAAATCTTTTTATGCATTAAACATCATTGGACATAGGCTCATTTACTTCAAGATTTCTATGTGTTGTGTCAGGAAAACGTTAGATACATTCTGTCTCTTTAAATTGTTTTCCTTTTTTAAATGTTTGAAATAGAACACAGGATCAAGCAAAATAATTATCTGAGGGAAGGGAAAAGACAAGTAATAATTTGGATGTATTTTAACTGCATCTGACTTTCTCTCTCTCTTTTTTTCTGTACTAATAGCTACAAACTAGCAGGGTTTATTTTCACATTTGCATTTATATAATGGCACAGTCAGTTGCTTGATACTTGCAGCCTCAAGAAATTAATAAAAAACAGCACACAATTATATATTTAAAAAGCCTGGATAATTTTATGGCCATTAATAATGTTTCTAGCTATAGTGATGAAACAATAATAATTATGTTTCATATTTTGAGCTGTTATAATGTCATCATCTGCCAAGACAAGCAGATTACTCTTTATAGAACCTACTTTTTGCAAGGTATAGTATATTTTTAGTAGATTTGATTTTTCAATGAAATTTGTTTTGATTAACACATAGAAGGAAAAATGCCTCAAATATTATACCATCTATTTTTATTTTTATTTTCCTTTGTCCAGACTATCACTCAGCCCACAAAAAAAATATTTCTTTTTTTTTAAAGCCCTAATTTTAAAGGAAAAGTTAAAAACAAAACAGAAAATGCAAACTTGTTATTTCATGGAGAAAAGAAAATTGGAAGGGCAGAAGGTCATCACATTAGCTAGGTGTACTCTCACATATAATAACTTTAATATAGCCATAATGTATACTTTAAAAAAAATGAAACACTAATAATGCAGTGTAGAGAGTTATGTTTTTGTGTGTTCCCCCAGCTATCAAGGTGGTTAAAGAATCAATTAAGTAGAATCAATTAAGTAGAAAGAACAGGCTCCTTTTCCATTCCAAGAGAGTAGCATTACTGAGATTGATAATGTCAAGTTCATGATTTCAGACCCAAACTTGTGACTTCTTAGTCTAAGAACAGAATTAATTAAAGCGTTAGAGCTAAATGCAGTTTCTTATGCTACCCTGTTTCTCCAACAATATGGCCTCCCACAATAGGAAGTCCCAGCATGTTTTATAGGCATGAAATGAAATTAGCCCCTCCCCCAAATTAAGGTCTACATTAAAACATGCGAAATGGTGGGAATGGTGGGGGGGGGCTTGCCATTAGGAAGTACTTTTGTTGCAAGCCCAGATATGGTGCTGCCTGTGTTGACCCCGTTATGAAGTGCCCCACCAACGCCAAGGTCAACATCCAAGCCGTCGCCGCCCACCCGAAGATGCAAGGAGGGGGGAATTAAGTCACCCCCGAAAAGATGGCCTAGCCATTTTTTGGGGGCTCAAAAAAAAATAACACCCAGCCTTATTATATGAGAAACCCGGTAGTATGCATGTAACTTATTTTGCATGGTGTGCCAAATCTTGTTTTAGTTTAGTTTACGTTATTGTTATTGCACCTCGTGCAACAAAAATAAATGCCATCTTCAGTGTGCATTATAACAATAAAAATAAATCACAAACACACATCCTTCACATTCTGTACAATTGAGTAGAAAACTGATATTGCATTCATATTGCATTATACAGTAGATTAGAACTTGGGTTATGGCACCTTTGTTATAGCAGCAGAACCTGGATAATGGCACAAAAAAGCTAAATGTATATAGCAAAGTATATGATAAATATGACTTTTAAAAAAGGATAAGTTGAGATCTTGCCTATAGGAAAATTAAAATATTCTAAAAGTTTTTTTTAAAGGAAAGATGCTGTGAGACTTTAGTGGGCAGATACAGTATAGAGAGGTATAAGAGAAAGGCTGTTTGGGTTAGAAAATTGGAAGGATTAGAATACCTAGATCTGAGTGCATGGTTTCTCAAAAAACATCTTGCTTTAAGAATTCCTTAATTCCTGTACTGCTTTACATTCCTACCATTAACCTGGCATTTAATAAATTTGATTCTCACATGTATATAACATTAATAGTGTGTCTTTATTCTTTTTTTTTTTTTGAGGGGGAATGTCCATTTGTTTATATACAGCAGCTTACGGTATATGCATGCCTTAAAAATGATGTTGCATAATGAAGAACAGTCTCCATTACATATTTGGCTTTGAAACAGTGTTAGTGATGCCTGTTTTATTTTAGTCAATAATGGATATATTTGACCTGATAAAATCATTTCATGAGTAAGCTGGAAAGAAGTTACACACATTCTTTTTCCACCTTGTAGAATCTTTTCAAATGAGGAGCAGGCTTGTTGAGATGTGAATATATGGCAGTAGATGATGTGGGAATAACAGTTTGTTCATTTGTTACATTTATGCTCTGTGTTTCTTCTTAAGGCACCATACATGGCTTGTGTTCCATTTTTTATTGGTAAGAGTCCTGTGAGTAAGATCAGATGGAGAAAATATAATTGGCTTAAGGTCATTCTGAATCTATTTACTTTTTGCACTTCTATGATTTATTGTTAAAAAGTCATCTCATCCATTGCTGTTTCTCTCCATTAATAAAATGGCATGGAGTCTTCTTTCTGCAAGGAGAATTCAACAATCAATTCACCCAAACTATTGCTTGCATTATTATGTCATTGCACCAACCCCTCATCATTACCCAACTTTGTTGACAATTTTCAAACATAAAAAGGTAATAAATGAGATATCATTCCTTTTCTTTTCTGTTCAAATGTGTTGAATGTTTGAGGATTGGAGCTAAACTAAGAATAGCGAAGGGTGAAGAATCATGTTAGAATCCGTATATTAGAATAATTTGAAAGCACAATTGCAATAGTTTGCATTGTAGTTACAAAGGAGTATATATTATTTACACCATGTGTGTGTCTATGTGTGTGTGTGTGTGTGTGTGTGTGTGTGTGTGCTTTTTTTGTTAAAATTCATATTTTGTTTTTCACATCTTAACTTAACCTGGGGTAATATTGAAAAAAATGAAGACAAGATGAACCTGCTGGAAACACATTAGTTTTATAATTATTTTGTTATGTTAAAGAACATTTGAGGAGGCATATTTCACTGGTTATGGTACATCTGGTAGCTTTATATGGTGTTGAGTGCTGGCCAACCACAGAATCCTATATACATGCAATGAAGATGTGCATGCTCCATTGGTCATTAGATGTTCCTCTTCATGATCATATCAGCAGTGACAATATGGCAGCAAATGGGCATTGCATCAATATTTTTGAAAAAATGCAGAAGAGAGGCCTACAGTGATATGGCCATGTTTAAAAAATGGCAAGACGACTAAGCAAATCAGTGCCCTTTGCATGTGCAATCAACATGTCACCTTTTTGACAGTTCCCCCCACATCCTCCCATTCAGATTCCCCTAATCACAAATCAGGGTATGTCATTATAAAAAATACAGATCCATCTGTTCACTTCATACAAATTTAATCAATATAAGTTTGCTGTTCTAGAAAGAGGCTGTTTCATTATTTCCAGGGGTGGGATTCAATTTTTTTAACAACCAGTTCTGTGGGCGTGGCTTATTTGGTGGATGTGGCTTGGTGGTCATGTTATTGGCTGCGTATGGCCAACTCAATATCACTCATATCGAGGCATGCATTGCCTCGCCTGGCCTCTCATGATTGTGGGGATGCTGCAACAGTTGTAAATGTGAAAAATGGTCATAAGTCACTTTTTTCAGTGCCATTGTAACTTTGAATGGTCACTCCACACAAGCAAAGTACCAGCAAAGGAGGGGAAAAAACTTCCAGAGACAGGAAGTCTAGCCCTGCCAAGAACCCTTATAAAAATGGTTAATGGAGGGGCAGTTTCTGTAAACAACACCAGAATGTTTCCTTCCTGCCTTCCTTATAGGATTAGGCCAGTAATTTCTTGTAACAACCGGTTCTCTGAACTGCTTAGGATGTTAACAACCGGTTCTGGTGAATAGGTGAGAACTGGTAGAATCCAACCCCTGATTATTTCTATTTTGTGTCACTTGACTTAAAGTTTGTCCAGGCTATTAAAACAATGTTTTCTCTAAGCTGATGGTACTGCTTTCCTTGAGTTAAAGCACATTAAGGGGTGATAACTCGCATATATCACATGATGTTTCTCTGCCTGTAAAAATATAATCCTACTCAGAAGTAGTCACACAACATTTACTCACATGCTTTGTAGTTAGTTACTCACAAGATCTAGTGTTTCAGAGTTTATTATTCTATGCATTGTTCTTATCCAAACTTTTCTTTGCTTGAGTTGATTCACATGTTTGTGATAATTAGCATATTCTAAGGAGTACTGGAAGTAACAGAAAAAATAGATGTAATGAAGTGATGTCACTGAAGGGCTTGTAGTTGAAATCATTTGCCTCTTGGGGTACCAGTTCTGGGAGACATTAAAAAGCTTCATTAATGTTTAACATGCGTATTTCAGTCCTTTTTTCTTGCCACAGTCCTTTTTCCCCCTCACTCATTGATATTTGAACATAGATCTTTTTGAATATTCATATTTTTATTGGATTCTACTAATATAGTTGAAATATTAATTTATATTTCTAGTCAATGTATGTATGATATGCCATATGCTAAATAAATAGTCCTGAAAATAAGGCAAGGTTACATGCTGTTATTGACACTCTTTGCATCTTTGGTTATAGAGGTAGATTTAAATATTACATAAAGTCTGGATGATGCTTGGGTGCTTGGTAGCAATGCTGCCAAGAATTTTATGGACTACAGGAGGCCCTCCCAAACCCCAGTCCGTGGACCAGCACTGGGCTGCGGCATGGCAGAAATTGGGTCACACAAACAAACAAAGCTCTATCTGCAGGATGCAAGCAGCATCAAAATCATGCCCTCTCTGGTCCTCAGAAAAACTTCTCTTCATGGAACAGATCCCTTGTGTCCAAAAGTTGGGGGCTGCTGTACTACAGTAAGATTGAGGGTCTTGTATTTACCATCATTCTATATTCTAGCTGAGTAATATCAGAAATGGAGTTTTGGAGAAGGCAACTCCCGGACATGGGCCTTTGAAACCTACATTGTCTATACAGGAGGAACATTGACACCCTCATTTCACCATGTATGAATTAACTTTTAGCTCTTCTGTGTAGATGCTTTGTCATTTAAATAGTTATTAGAATTTGAATACTATATACAGAAATATGTAGCTCAATGAAAATGCATTTCCTATACCCCAATTCCAACCATTCAACTAAAAGCATTCTTTTATGCATTTACAAGAAAAATCTTTACTTATATCTATCTACCCAACAATATTCTTAAATATCCTTCATCCTTAAAAGAATGAAAATGGAAACTAATATCCACTCATTAGCATCATTCATAGTCCCAAGAAAGGCATCTCCATTTATTCAAGAGACAGAAGACCAAATATAATTCTAAATGCCTATATGTAGTTTCCTTGATGTTGAAGAATTGTAAAAGTATATTCAGTCAATATATTAAAATACTGTATATTGAAATGATTCAACAGTAAGTAATTTCAGGAATGTTGCCATCCCCCCCCCACCCTTGACTGTTGAAATTTCAGCATTATCCTTAATTTTAGTTTGATTTGAGATAGAGACCAATAACAGTCTCATCTTTTTCAATTTCCTTGTATTAAACTTTTCTAACACTTTTGTTTGTAGATTCATCGGTCTGGTAAAAAAAAATTCTGAACTAATTGTTTTCAGTCAATTAGGTTTTGGTTTTCATATTGATCCAGGATTGCTTTTATTTTTAGCAGCTGTAAGACTGAAAAAAATAATAATGGAACAAGCAAGGTGCAATAGGGAGTGTCTTGAAAGTCAAGCATAGTTTCTCATGGTATATCCTGTATGTTTTTTTGGTCACACTGTTATTTCAAGACTTTTTGAAGACTTCTTAAACTACACAATTTCATCAAAACTACATATTAGGTTTATTTATTTATTTAACCTATGGCATCTACAGAGGTCATGCAATCACTGATATGCAAATTTAGTTTAAATAAAGCATCAGCAAATACACACACACACACACACACACACACACACACACACACATATTCTGGAAATAAAGCTAGGTGCATCTTATGGTCTGGAGTAGCTTATAGCACAAAAAATATGGTATTTGGGGCGAGTGCTCTGTATTCACTGGTTTGAATGACATGCTAAACTGTAGTTAATGATATGAACCAAGATGCTGTTCACTGTTCTTTGTTCACATCAATCAACTATGAGATCTTCAAGTATTTTGCTTATTTATTTTATATAAGTCATAATTATGACTAAAGCAACAAACCTTAAAATATGGCTAAGATTAACCCATTATAGGTTTTGAGTTTAATACTGTTATTCTAAGTACAAAATCAGAAAAGCTGCTAATCCCTTTGCAAGGTTGCCAGGAAATTGAGTGAAGAGACCACAACAATTTAAGATTCACTGTGTCTTATTCCTATCATGCTAAATGGTGGTATCTTATAATTTCTGAAAAGCACCAACATCTTTTAGGCACTTATTGAATTTTATAAAGAGAGGTAAAGTTCATGCCAAAGGATTTTGGTAACTATATCAAATTTTTTAAAATCACCCCAATTTTTCCTGGAAGACTGAAGACTGAAGACTCTCTTTGCGTGTGTGTGTGTGTATGTTTGTATAATGTCTAGAAAATGTATTACATTTTCCATTGATGCATCCTTTCCTTTTTCTTTTGAAGCAGGCACCCAACATCAGGACAAAACTAAGGCGGCTTTATGGTTTTGAAGTACAAATGGAACTTGTAAAGAATCAACATTAAGAGTTCCTATCCTTGAGAAAGGGATATGGTACACCTTTTCCATCTGTCTCTCTCCTCTCTGCATCTTCACAGCACCACTAGACATTTTGCTAAGCAGATGCTGAGCCTACTGTATCATATGACTGATCCTTTATACCCAGCTGCCTATTTGTCAATCTCAGGATTGTTAAGTAGAAATGAGATGAAAAGACAACAGCTATTCATCATCCATCATTTGTCACCTGAATCTGCAACAGCATTTCTGATATCCATCTTTTTATGCCGCTAAATAAGCATTTGGTGTGGTTGTATTGGCATCTAATATTAATGCACAATCAGGTGAGGACATAACTGAAACTAATTGTTAAATTTTGGGAATGCATTTTGGTAGCTATTTGTGAATCCTTTTTGAGGAAATACAGAAAGTTTACATAAATATTTACAGGATATTTTAGAACAGATTGTTTTTTTAAAGTTAAATAATGTTAAAGTTCTGTTTAAAGAACTTGTCTGCAGAGGTGCACTGTCAGATGTTTTAAATGCCTACTTTTAGTTGTTTGTGGAACTTTATTGTTATTTGCTCAAATATCTTGTAATTGTTCACTGTTCGCTATATAGATTGTCCTACATAGATAACAAATTCTTGAATGTGTTTTACCTTCTTCTGAACAATCACTTACATATAAAATAGTTTTAATAGCTGCAGCATCAAAAACATGAGCGTAAGCTTTACTGCTTTTAATGAAAACTTTGAGATATGGACAATTTGTTTCAAAATGTAATCGGATACAGAGCTTTTGACTGAAAATCTAACTGCAAAGGAAGCTTTGGTCTTAAGTTTACACTGACATTAATGCCATTCTTACTGTTGAGCACAAAATACCTAATATTAGCCTAATTTCTTTCAGCTTCAATCTTAATTAAAATACCTGATTGGGTGCTTTAGAAGCCACTTTATATTGCACTTGTACGTGTCTCTTTTTCCCCCTCATTGCAAACTATTTGGAAGTTTCCTACTTATACCAGCCTTGAAATCCATGATTAGGAAGTACTTTAAGCAATCTATGTAGCATATACAGTAGACTGGAAAGTATGAGGTGATGCTACAAAGAGATTTGGTACAAGTACAGTTTTGAAATTTTAAACAAAACTCATCTAGAGAAAGTCTGGCTTTGCTGTTGCTAATAGCTGACACTGACTTGATTAGACATGAGTTATGAATGTAGTAGAGCCTGCCAATTACATTTGTAAACCAAATGTTAACTGAATTATGTTAAATTAAATGGATTTGTTAATTGAGATCATTAAGTGCACATGATGTATCTCATGAGGGGAAGACAATGGGTGACCTAGTGCTGGACCACTCAAGGCCTCCTTCAACCCACTGAGATATCTCATGCTTTCCCCCCACCCTGCCCCACCGGGTGTCCACATATGCTGGGCCTGTTTCCTTCCAGATTCCAATTGTTCCCCCCTACCCATGCCTGATTGCTCACTGACTTTTCAAAGATCACCAGAGTTCCAGACCAACAGCCATCTTTAGTCAGATACTGGTGAAGCTGTAAGAATGTGAGAACTAAAGAAAACAGTTTTGTCAGCCCTGTGAGCCCAATGAAACAAATAAGCACTGTATTGGCTGCCACTGCTGCCTTTATGCCCCAATTCCTGAAGCCACTCATTCAAACCAGCCATCCAGCAGCAAGCAGGCCAGGACCAAACAAAGTCTGCATGGCAGTAAAGCAGTGGGGGCATTGGCCTCATGGTGTAAAGCCATGGGGCAGGATGGGGAGTTAAATAGTCAGTGGGCATGTTGCGGTGTCTCTGTGGTCAGTCATAAGGATGAATGACCAATGAAACATACGTTACTTGATAACCAGGTTGTAAGTACTTTTTTGGGGGGGTGTCATAATTTTGAACCATAACTAAGTAAAATTGTAATACCTCGAAGAATACCTGTATTTAATAACCCAATCAACATTCTGTTGAACCAACTGTTTTAGTTGAATATGAAACAGACATTAATTAATAATTTTAGTAAAATCAGAGAGAATAACAATAATAAATATGGTAAACTTATCATCAAAATATTAAACACCAGTATTTAGTGAAATTTATTAAAATTGTGGTTTGATTTGTCCAAAGTTATATTTTAACTAATTAGGGATATTTCTAATGGAAATCATAGAATGGGTTTTGTTTCAACAGGTAACCACAATGGAAAATGGCTTTTGTGATCTGGATTTGGTTTCTATTTGTGCAAACTTTATATATTTACAAAAAGCTCATTACTATTAAGTACTGGAATAAAGCTGTTCTTTTTTCATAAGCATTTTCCCTTTGCAGTCTATTGAATGTCTTTTCTACCACTCTTCAGAACTGTTTTTTTTATCCTGAATATAATGTATTGATTTCTAGTTCATCCAAAGATTTCAAATGTTCTAAAATTGCATGTTCTCTTTCCTTCAGTGTAAAGCTTTGATCTACTGAAGTTGTTTAAAGTTTCCCATGCTCAGAGCCATATGTACCTTTAAAAAAAAGGCAGGAAATGTGTCAATGTCTGGAAAGGGTAAGGAAGGAGAAAGAACTATGTAAGAGTAGAAAGAAGCAAAAAGCCAGGAAGAGCTAAAGGTGTACAAACCAAGTGGAGGTGTGCAAATATAGGTGTAGAAAACTACAGAGATTGTCTTGTCTGTAAGACCCTGAATCACAGCAGTATCATAACCATCAATTTATAATAAATAGAAGTGAACACAATTATTCAAAAGTGATTTCTATTGCTTAATTCCAAAATCATTGGTTCAGGAGTCACGATTCTATTAAATAAAATTCTCATGATGCAACTTTTTTGTGTGAAATAGCAGCTTCCCAAAACCTATGCTAAATTATTCATTTTTTAAAAATGTAGTGAAGATTCATAAATATACTCTATCTATAGGCTTCACTTCACTCTTATTGGGAACATTTTTTCAAATGAAGTACTCTTCGTTTAAATAGATATTTCAAATACTATAGGGCATTGCCAATCATCTCTTCTTTCTGGCTGGTGAAGCTCATGGTTCATTCACAATTCACCTTTGCCAGATAATCTAATGAAATTCTTGAATTTTATTCTATAAGTTGAATAATTAATAAATAAACCATGCAACAGAGCATTTGCTGGGTTGCTATATATTTCTATCATAGTAGTAGCTTGCAGTTCCAGCATATAACAAATGTGCTTGCATGATCAATTAGCTTAGCATTCATTCATAAACCTCAATATTATTGCAGCAAAATATTAATTCTCACTAATAATGAATTCTGGTTAGTTTAATATTGCTTAAATAAAGCATTTATTGCATTCTGTTCAATCTAAGAATGGAAACTTACCAAAACACCAGAACTTCTCATTTCTTCCTTCCTTTTGAGATAGCCTTTTGCATTTTAGATTTCATTATTATTGATTCACAACAATCATGTAGAAATGAATGACAGATAAAATTACAGCTTTACTATTCAAGAAAGTGCAAGAGGCTGGTTTGAATTATATTCTCAATACTTTAAGAGTAAATCAAATGCCCTTTCCAATAACTCTAGTGGGGTCCCTTGGCAAAAAGAGTTGAAAATAATGATACTATAGACTGTTTTCACAATCTAGAAACATTTTTCTAAAAAAAAAACCCAATTAATGATTGTATGTTTCACAAACATGGCATTACCATTGCAGATTGTATGCACATACCTTTTGATAAATGAGTGCAAATTTTATTTTTACACAGATTGGTGTGAGTTTATGCCTGTAAAGTTCTGCTTTTCTGTTTCTGTGTTGGAAAGTTAATTTTCTGGGCTATAGACAACTATTAAATAGCATGCAAATAAACAGTAGCAGATTTTCACAAGGAATCCTCATCCCATCATATTTATTTCTCATTTTTATGCCATTAAAAATAGACCACAGTGATGAACCTGAATAGATAACACCAAAAGGAATATATGAGATAATCTTGCAGACTTTTTATGTTTAGAAATACTTCATTGTGCAATATTGTTTTGTGTCTCTTTTGAAATAACAAAAACAAGTTACTAGATCATCCTATATTGCGTAAATAAATAAAAAAGATAGTAGCATAGAACCAACCCTCTTATTGTCATGGGCTTATCAGTTATCAGGATTTGATGAAACAAACAGGAACATTAAATAGCTCTCATAATTCAACATATCTATTTCTTCAATGTATAAGACTTTCCATCTGCCCAATGCGCACTCTGGACAATTTACAGCATTAAAAAACAAGCAACAGCAAAACTAAATATAACCAAGATAAAAAAAACCAATTAATTTACAATTAAACTATCCTATCATGGAAAACCCACCCCCTGTGTACCTGAACACAAACATGGTCCAGGGTCTTGCAAGAATTGCGTGACTCCAGTTTGAAAAGAGAGATAATGGCCACAATAAAGATGGTTGAAAGTTGTCACTGGAGAACATACAAATTTGTCTTATAGTATTTTGGAGATGCTTTGTAACTCAATGGTTTGGCAACTTTCTTTGGCACAATCCATACTTTAAATAAAAATATAATAATTTGTGAAATAAACACATGAGCAAATATGCCATTAGCCTTGACACTGTGAATGTTTCTAATAAATGCAAAATCCAATATCTCTCACGACAGAAACATATGTCTTAGAATGTCTTAGTTACACCTTGCCAAGTTTACTTCATTAACGCTACCATATTTGAATGGTGAAGGGCACTTTTGGAGGCCTGGAGGCCTTTGCTAAGGTTTGCAGGTCACTTACATTAATAATTAATAAAATTATGTGCTTACAAATATAGGTTAGTGTATATGTACAGTGTCTTGAAATAAATATGTAATATAAATTATTGTGATTTTAGAATATTCTGAAATGTATCTCAATTCTTGCATTGTATAGTGCATCACTGGACCAACAGGAGTGTTCTATATAATGCATAATACTATAATGCATTATTTATTTATTTATTTATTTATTTATTTATTTATTTATTTATTTATTTATTTATTTTATTTTATTTTATTTTATTTATTTTATTTGGTTTGTCAATTACTTACAAGATAATAGGTATAAATGAAAACATAGTTATATGGATACATATAAGAAAAATAAAAGAAACAATAGGACAGGGATGGTAGGCACGTTGGTGCGCTTATGCACGCCCCCTACAGACCTCTTAGGAAAGGGGTGAAATGAGTCTAAGGTTAAAGTTTTTGGGGTTTGGGGAAGAAACCACAGAGTCAGGTAGAGTATTCCAGACATTGACCACTCTGTTGCTGAAGTTGTATTTCCTGCAATCAAGTTTGGTGCAATTAACCTAAAGTTTGTATCTATTGTTTGCTCTTGTATTGTTATGGTTGAAGCTGAAGTATTCATTGACAGGTAGGACATTGCAATGTATGATTTTATATACTATACTTAGATCGGACCGAAGGCAGCGTAGTTCTAGGTTTTCTAGGTCTAGAATTTCAAGTCTGGTGGCATAAGGTATTCTGCAATGAGTAGAGGAGTGGAGAACTCTTCTTGTGAAATATTTCTGGACTTTCTCAACTGTGTTAATATCAGATACATAATGTGGATTCCAGTCTGATGAGCTGTATTCGAGTATTGGTCTAGCAAATGTTTTGTATGCTCTAGTTAGTAGTATTACCAGAGAAAAAGTTATGTAAGATTAGGTTAACAACTCTTAACACCTTTTTTGCTATGTAGTTACAGTGGGCTCTAGCACTTAGATCATTAGAGATAAGTACTCCAAGATCCTTGACAGAGTTTGGATCATCAACAATGTTGCGACCAGCAAGTCCTCACTCCGTTCCACTGTTTAAGCAGGAGCTGGAGAAGTCCCTGATTGGCTGGACCATTTGACAGCTCTGTATAAAAGGAGCTGTCAAATGGAATCAGCTGTCTCTCTCTCTCAGCTGCTGCCACGACCTGTGGCTAGCCGCAGCTGGGTTAGCAATGTTAGCAATAAAGCCTGTTAAAGCTTTATATTGCCTCCGCCTCTTCTTCTAAGCACGCCAAACACAAAACTGGCAACAAAGATGGGATGCTGATGAACTGAGGCAATTCCTGATGCAAAAGAGAGAACACCACATGGCTGAAGTCACTTCAAAAAGAGCTGTCACTAAGAGCTGTCACTAGAACAGTCACTATCAAACGAAGATATGTTGGCGCCACCAAATTTTCCACCTTTTTGGCCAACCTCCGAGTCGTGGACATCATACATCAATAGGTTTGAGTGCGTCATGAATGCCACGAACCTATCTGACATCCCTCCTAACAGGAAGAAAGCCTATTTCCTGAGTTTCTGCGTGGCCGCCGTTTTCGACACTGCCACTGCGCTGCTGGCTCCTTGTATGGTCAAGGCTGTTCCCTGGGAAGAACCACAAGAGGTACTCGGTAACCACTATGCCCCAAAGCCATTGTGTATGTCCCGACACCATGCATTCAGAAGAAGAAGCCAAGCAGAAGGCGAGTCCATAAGTGAATACATGGCGGCTCTTTGTTCAGCCGCCCTGCATTGCAGTTTCCGAGATCATCTAGATGATGTGCTGCTGGACCATCTCGTCTGTGCGATGAGAGACCTTCGACTTCAACAACAGCTGCTGGCTAAAGGTGACCTCACCTTGAAGCAAGCCATCGAAGAAGCTCAAGCCGCTGAACTATCCAACTTATCTGCAGCCAAAATACAAAAACCAAGCAGTCTTCCCGGGGTAAAACCCAGCACTGCTGTCCACTACGAAGACACCTACAGTGAAGATGATGATTTTGAAGAGGAAGAAGCAATCAATCGCCTCCGAGCACCTCAGCTGATGCAGAGAAAAAGTTTTCTTGCCGACAGGAAACAACTTACATCACAGCTGATTTGCCTCAGCTGTGGAGGAAGCCATCTGAAAGCCACTTGCCATTCCGAAACACTGTCTGCCTAAAGTGCCAGAAGAAAGGCCACATAGCTAGAATCTGCCAGGCACCTAGAAATGCAATCCTGCCATCTCAACTTCTCAATCAACCAAAAAACCTCAAATCCAAAGAGGAATGCTATGCCATCAACAAAGCATTCCCAAGAGCTGAGTCACTAACTTATTCTTTCAATGTTAATAAAATTAATGTTGATCTTCTCCTAGAAGGCATCCCCTGTCAGATGGAGATAGACACTGGATCATCTCTATCCCTCATCTCGTGGAAGATGCTACAGAATCTGCTACCAGACTTCCACAAGAATCAGCTGAGCCCCTGCAATCTGACCCTGAGAGACTACTAAGGACAATCCATTCCAGTCCTCGGTACAGGCAAGTTCCATGTTCAATACAACAATTTTCAGGGTCACCTTCTGAAACCAAATTGTTTATTCAAGAGTAGGTTGTTTGTCTCTAAGTGGAGGATAATGGATTGGTTAATAATTGATTCCATGACTTTACAGGTGATGCAGAATAAAGAGATTGGTCTGTAATTTTCAATTAGGCTGGGCTCTGCCTTTTTGAAGATGGGGATGACTGTGGCTTGTGACCATAGTTTTGGCAAGGAACTGGTCATGAACAACAACAAGTCTTCAGAGCAAGTTACAGAAGCTGCAGAATTGAGAAAAAATTGCCATAGTTCATGTTCCCTCTGTAGTGGGAATACCTGTCATTATATCTGTTTCACAATATATTTATTATCCAACTCTTCACTGATATAATTTTGCCTGGTTGCTTCATTACTTGCAACAGCAATAAATATCTTTGTCTCAATGATCCCCGTGCCCTAAAAATATTGATTTCCTTTTTTTTTTAAAAAAAGTCAAGCATGATCCTTTTATTTGAAGGAAATAGATGGAGACTAAGACATCTGGTAAAAATTTCCAATCATTGTTTATTTGTTTTCTTTTGGGAATGAATTGATGAGGGTATTTTGGGGAGGAACATATATGTAATTTAAACAATTACCCTTCAAGAAGCCTGTGCTCTCTGATTATGGTCATTTGTTTTATATCCATGGATTTCAATTGGACGTGCATATGCATGCTGAGTGCTGGATGATACCCAATATCTGCACATCTGCAGCTAGTTTTGCTATTGTTTTTCACTAGCAGGGAAAAATTGAGTCAATCCTGCGTCGCTTTTCAAATCATACTTTGTAAATGATGATGGTATGATTCTTTTACAAAAACAGGAAGCTTGTCTCCAATGCTACAAAGATCACTGAATCACATACTAATTTCTTCTTCATCTGCAGAATTCTAGAAGTGTAGTCCCAATAGCTAAATAATAAAAGAAATATCTTTATCAATAGAACTACAAGATTCATTATCATTCATATATATATATATATATATATATATATATATATATATATATATATATATATATATATATATATATATATATATATATTTTCATTCTTCTGGTTGAACTCAAAAAAAAAAATATGTGTTGAAGAATTCTTTTTCTCCCTCATTGTATTTAAAAGCAGAATCACTGCGTTCATATTGGAAAGAAAGAAATCATTTTATGGCTTAGTGCAATATATAGTTCTACTGTAGTTTTTAAATCATGATTATAGCTTATGTGAATCCAGTAAACTATGTATGCATGCATATATGTATAATATTATATTAGTGATTAAGCAATCATTGATACTTTATTTATTTAGTTATTTATTATTCAATTTATGTAGCCACCCATTGGACAGCTTAAAATTAAAACATACAAACATTGAAAATAATGAATGTTTTTATGCAGTGCAGTGACTGGGAGAGCACAGACATTCAAAAAAAGTATAGCCATTTTATGAGATCTACACTGGTCTCTGATCTGTAAGCCAGATGGCAAAGCCATCTTTTCAAGCTCTTCAAAAGGCCAGCAAGCTCATGGCCAGCCAACTTCAGATGAATGATGTTCAATGGGGTGGGTGCAGCAGCTGAAAAGGTCCTCCTCCTGAATTCTTACAAGATAATATTCTCGAGCAGATGGAACCTGTATTGGTAATCGATATAGCTCTCAGAGCAGTAGTCTGTAATATGCACAGATCCATGCTACTTCAACTTGGATGATCTGAAGCTTCTGAATACTCATATTGTGAGTGAAGCATGGTAAAATCCTATATTAAAGTGTTCTCAAAATCCAAAGCTACTCACTCTTGCCAGGGTTTAACCAAATCGATTGTTTTTCATCCAAATTTATATAGCATCTAAGCACTGAGCCAGGACATTGGCAGTATCACAACATGGATGGATGTGTATAATTGGATGTCTTCAGCATACTGGTACCTCAGCAACTTGATGTAGATGTTAAATAGGAGCAGTGAAAATACAAAACTGCACAATTTATAGATGGAAGATAGGAACTCTTCCCCTGATCAACACTAACTGAAACCAGCCCCTGAGAAAGAAAGACAATAGGCTAAATAATGGCACCCGCTCCTGATTCCTGTAGTCGGTCCAGAAGGATACCTTAGTCAATAGTATCAAAAACTGGTAAGAAGTGAAGAAGAGCAAGCATGGATATAATACAGCCATCCCACTCTCAGCAGAGGCAATCAAAAAATGTAACCAATGCTGTCTAAGTCCAATAAACATACCTGAAACATGACTGAAAAGGCTTGCTAATCTGCTTCATCCAGGATCCACTGGAGCTGTTACCCTCTCAATAATCATCCATAAAAAGGTAAGATTAGATACTGGATGAAAATTGTAAAGAAAGGTTGGGTCTAACAATGGCTTGTTGAGAGGAAGGCAGTCCAACACTTCTTAAAAGTCACTGACATCATCCCATATCTCAAAAAAGAATTTATTACTACAGAAAATAAATCACATGTTACCAACAAGAAAGTGTGTGGATCGAAGAAATAGATCGTCAAGCTCACAAACATAAGGACTTTGTCTTCTTTTTGGGGCCCAATAGATTTGAATTCCTCCCAAATAAAATGGCAAGATTGTGCCTCAAGGCTTCCCCACAGGGGCTGCACCAAAGCTAGTATCAAGCTGGGAATGAATCTGAGTGATTTTGTCAAGTCCTGAAGAATCATCTCCACCCAAGCCAACTTTGTTTATCCTAAACAGAACTGTCTGCTATCTCCAGATAAATAAGTATAGAGACTTACTGATGTGAAATATTCTTATCTGATATGCATCTAATAAAATTCTAATTATTGGATAAAATTCTTCTTTCAAAGAGTCAGATGAAGTTATAAAGTTAAAACTTATTAGAATGCAGAGAAGGCAGAACCCTGTAAGTAAATGTAAGGAAAGATATTCATTTTATGAATAAAAAGAAATTAACTAGGTAACAGACTCCAATATAAAGTATCTGAGATGGATCTGGATTATTTTGATTGTTTCTGGATCTATTCCCTGTAAACTCCTACAGGAATAAAATAGATCAGTATTAATTAACAATAAGCTAGCTGGGATCATTTTCTTCTAAGTAGCCTAGACCAGTGGTCGCCAACCAGTGGGCTGGGGACCACTGGTGGTCCGTGAGAAAATTTTGGTGGTCCACAGAGAAAGCACCCCACCAAAGCAATTAATCCAGGTTGTGTGGGAACACAAGGCTTGCGTCACTTGCATTGTGAACAACACAAGGTAGTGAGGGGAGGGGGGAAAGGGCGGAGGGGGGGACTTGCCCCACTCACCCCATGTGCCTTGCCTGGCCACCGGGCGGCTTCTTTCCTCTTCTTCTGCTTTTGGCTGCACGCAAGGAAAGCAGCAAAAGTCTTTCTTTCTCTCCCCCAAAATCTGCCAGAAATGAATCTTTAGGATCCTGCAAGGCATCCTGCTCCAAGAGGCTGCGCCAGCAAAGACTCATTTCTGGCAGAGTTTGGGGGAAAGAAAGAAAGACTTCTGCTGCTTCTGCTGCTTTCCTGCATGAAGCCAAAAGTCTCTCTCTCTCTCTCTCTCTCTCCCTCTTTCTCTCTCTCCCCCCCTCTTTCTCCCCCCCACCCCCGAGAACAGAGCTGCAGGTGGTGTCTTGTGATCCCAAATAAAAAATGATCGATTGGTAGGACAACAGGATGGGGAATTTTCCTGCAGACTTTTGGGGTGATTTTCCCAGGGTCTCTTGTCCGCAGGATTTAAAATTATGAATTTGGTGGGTCCCTGAAGTCCAAAAGGTTGGCTACCCCTGGCCTAGACAGCCTTCCAATAAAAATGTTGAGGAACTTATCAAATTTCATGTAGTTACAAATTACTAGTCTGAGTATCATTTGTTGAAACTAGGATCACCCAATGGAATTTACATAATTAGTATTTTGCTTTATTAATTTTAGTGGAAGGTGTTTTGCTAAATTTGTTATACAATCTAACCCCTTCATGGGGTTCACATTATATGCTAGGCCAAAGTACAGTATATTTGTTTTTAGGTTATTACATTATATGAAGTCAGCCAATTTTGAGAAAAAACAAAGATTATTTCAACAAGGAATAATTAAGTAATAATCTATATATACATTGAAAACCACAATCGCCAAATGCCATTTCCATCCAGGAGTTCTATATAACTGTTGGAGGTTGAAGGATGTTGTGTAGAGGGTATGTGTGAGCATTTCTGAGACTAGGAATCTAACTTTAGCAAGGAATAATGAATCACATTTCATAATTATATCAGGTGATTTAGCAGAGGAAATACATTATAGCTACAAACAAAAGCTAGTACATATCCAAATATATTTTACCGGGATAGGAGACAGATAGCATGTTCTCTGTGTGTGGGGTGTTTGTGTATGAGTGGTATATAAAAGGCAGAATGAAGTGACCTCTGAATAGCAATGTCTTAGATAGACAGAATAGAAGGAGACAAAAATATATTCTATCTATATTTTACTACTCCCTTGTGGTAAGTTGGTCATAAAGTATTCCAGTAGTACTTCCAATAGTCAGCAACTGTTAAATAAATTCTATTTTCAAAGGTAGAATTTCAGGCTTTTTGAAGACATGAGAAGAAACCACTTGGGACATAATCAAAGACCATCAATCTTTTAATAATGCTCCATAATGAAAAATAGCCCCTCTATGGCAGCTAGTTGGCATTGATCCTAACATCATTTCATAAAGCTACTTAAACAACTCTTCTGTAGCCTCTGAAGCTTGAAGACTTAGTGCACTGATGTCATTATGTTAGCACCTAATGTTACATATTATATTGATTGTATTATATTATTATTTGATGGGTGATTTTAGTTGTATATTTTGCTTTATCATAAACTGTAATATTCTGATTCACCAGCTTTTAAAGGTAATAAACAAACCAATTTAAATTGTGAAATAAACAAAACAAATTGAAAACACAAATAGATGTTATATTTGTGAGACAAAATCATTTCTGCCATGAGTTCACATTTTGTATCTTCTGGAGAGGTTCTCTTTTCTACTTCACTGTGACATACCTAGTTTACATCTTGGTTTACTGCATCTTTCAGAGAGAATACAAAAAAGACAATGATATTTGGAATTCATTGGGAACTCTTGTAGTTCTCAGCAGGAAATTCGAACCCAGCAGAGGAAGTTTCACTTAAAATCCAACACTCTCTTGAGTCAGAAAGATAAGATACTTTGGCTACATTCTTAAGAACATGAAGGGCCCAATCAATTTTGGATTGTACATTATTTACTTATTTATATCTCACTCAGGCTCTGATTCTCACACTAATTTTGACATGATTCTTTTTACCATTTGCCCTAAATAAACAACCAGTGTATTCATCTTTAAGGATCCAGCATATTTATCTCTGTCTCCCAGACTCACTAGGATGGAAATGCTGTTGCCTAATTGTGACATTTTTGGAAAGTAAAAGAGTTAGATAAGGCAGAAGACAATGCAAGTCACTTCTGTACTGTTGACAAGATATATATTGAGCCAGCTATGGGACCACAAACAGAGCACAATAAGTGGAAGGTAGTTTCTATTAGTAAAAAAATAAAATCTATCTTATATTATTATCCCTAACCAGCAAATATTTTAGTTAGGAGCAATCAGTTGTCCTTTTATATTAAGCAGTGGGTGGGATTATTATGTGTTAAAGGATATAAACTACATCCCTTAGACAGGTTAAAGTCAATCAATCATGGTTTATCAGAGCATGTTCACTGAAAAAAAAAATGTTCATGCCTTTTGTCTGTTGAAAGAAAAAAATAGAACAAAGTAGTAACCCTAAAAAAAATCGAGCAGATTTTGTTACTCTTTCAGTATGAAAAACTAAAATAATTCAGGATCAAGGTTCCTTCTCCACCTCTTATGGTAAAATCTTAGTTTTTCTTCACTTTTTGAGGGATACAGATAAGGAAAATAACTGTAGTCTTGAAGTCATTCTTCTAGCTAACAAAATAACATTGCTTCTTTTAAATAATCAGGGCTAGTTTTGTGCTGGCCTTCACTAAAAACAGAGCAAACATTTTTAAAAGTTTCCAAAATAGTTTTACCCAGGGAATGCATATCTACAGAGGTCAGTTGCCAGACATATTAGTGATGAATTTTAAAATAAACACTGGGATGTTTGGAAAAATTGTTGTATGCAAATATGTAAAACATGCAAAACAAGGCTAACAGCTGTGGGGTGTTCTCACAAGCCACAGATTAAAACCTCTCCCTGCCCCCTGCCGCCTCCCCTCAATAACAGGCACAGAAGATTCTTGATGACCTTCTACTAAAGAAGAATAGATTATAACTGTGAAGTAAGATCTGATTTTTTAAAAATCATGAAAGCAATTCAAAATCTCATACTCACATTATATTCCTTTCCTGGATTAATTTTCAATTTCTGTTACATACTAAAAAGTAAAGAGATATTTAAGACAATTTGTCCAAGAACAGAGATGTTACCGTTTCTGTTAGTTCCTTCTCTCATTTCTTATCTAATTCGTATATAAATTACTTTCCTGGTTTTTTTTTCTTATGTGTGTTGAGACTTTTTCAAAGAAGCAAAATGAATGTCCTAAGCCAAGGGGCAAAAAAGGTGTAAAATCATGGTTCTGAGAATTGGTAAATTTGTTGCTGAATTTGATTGAGTGGTCAAAAATGAATAGGCAGGTTAGAGCAGTCATTACAATATGCCTAATTTTTTTTTTTTTTTTTGCTATTCTTAACTGGCTCCATGTGAAGAAAAAGTTGGAATTGCTAACTCAATCTGTTAAAGAACTGTTTGTTTTTAAAATTATCTATTGAAGAACTACATAATAATTATATTAAAATGCAAAATAAAAAACTGTTACTTTTCTATTTAGACACAAATGTGGATGCTATATATTGAGCTTTCTCTATATTTTCTATCCCTGTCTACCCTCAATCAGAACTCTGCTGATGTATTTAACTCAACTCAGCATATCTGAAGCTGGTATCTGTTCTGACCCAACTGGGTTCCCAAAGAGCAAACACAGACAAAGGCAGCAGCCCCCACCTTTTAAGGTTTAATAACAAATTCTGTTCCTTTACAGATAAAAGGCTGCTTTCTACTAATTAGCTCCAACCAGAAAGAGCCTTGCCAAGGTGTTCATCAATGCTACCAAAAACCCAGAGATAAGAACTAATTTACAAGATTCTCCAAACACTAAGATGTCCACAAGCTGAGCTTCATACCTTCTTTGCTTTCTGCAAAGAACGCTTTTTCAAACCTGGCTTTTATCGTCTTGAGGGTGGGGCCATTACCTTGCAGCCTTACTCTCGAGTTGCCTGTGCTGCTGTAATTGTTCTTTCCTCCGAGTAATCCTTCGTGCACATGCACTTGGCACAGGCTCCTTGGGAACCTCCTCATCACTGCTGTCAGCCCACACAATCTCTGAAGGCAGCAGCCCACTCCCTGATGGTCCTGGCCCCTCATTAGAATCCTCATTCTCCTCAGCCATCTGCACCTGCTGCCAGCTAACCACAACATTATCTAAAGAATCTGGAAAACAAATTGGAAAAGGACACGGTTTGCAGGACTCACTCTGCTCAAAGCAATACATTATATGAATCCCTAGGCCATGTCATTCAATTACAGTACAGTCACTATTAGTGAGAATAGATTTCCAAGCTCTCAGAGGACAATCTTTTTTTGGAGATGGAAGGGATAAAATAACATTTTCTAATGCAAAATTATGATTTTTTCTGCTGTTAATCCTAAAAGCCATGTCCATCATTTAATTCATGAGAACAATAATACCAGTAATATTTAATAACAATAAGAAGAAATATTTCAAGTTTTTTTTCTGAAAAACTATGTAATCTACTTTGAATGATGTATACTTGGATTTAGCCAATCTATTCTCATTCATTTCAATAACATTCATATGATATGTGCATTACTGGAATTCAGCACTAAAACCATATCAGCATTTTATATTTATGTACTTTAAATTTAAGAATCGCTTTTGTTTTCTTCAACATTGGTACATCAGATTCAAAACAAGTATTCTGGACAGCAAAAGAAGCATTCATTAACCATCTCCAAAGATGCAAATGTGTGAACTGGAAAGAAAAATAGGAGCATCAGCAGCAAGATAGATGGAGTCAATTAGAAAAGTGATGAGTCAATCCTTGGAAAATTGGAAGATTGGGATCAGCATGAAGAATACCCATCTATGGTGTTGCTAAGAACCAATAGCAATTAGATGATCAATTAAATTGAA